>NC_091131.1:27401740-27735906 GCF_040183065.1 Periplaneta americana
TCAGTGAAGAAGTATTTGGAGACAATTGGTGTGCTTGACCTAAACTGTTGTTCTATATGCCTAGAAATGGTATCGATTGCAAGGAACCTAGTCTGAGAAAAGATATATTTGAAGATAGTTCGTGAACTTCCGATTACAGAATATGTAGAATCTAATTTCGTGTCCCCTATCTGGAATACACGATAACTGAAGATGTATTTGTAGGCACTTGGTGTGCTCGACCTATACATGTGCTCTACAAGCCTAGAAATATTATCGATTGCAAACTATGTAAAATTTAATGTTTGGTTCCGGTAAGGAACTAAATCCTAAAACTCCTCTTTCCTTATGCTATGTCGTACTCCTAATACCAGGAGATAAATTCTATAGGAACTCCCAAACTCACAATTTTCGGAATTATAGAGACATCTATCAGAGCAATAGCAAAATGAAAACGGTAATATAAGGTGAACCATGAATGAACAAACTTGAACCCTCAAAATATTACTTTTTTATAAGTTGTTCCTATTTATTTTTCCAATTCTACGTTTATATACGTACATTATGTACATAATAATACACACCTTCTTGTCAGAAGTAAAAGTCACTAATTTTGTGAAAATGAGTTAATAATGTAGTAACAGGTCTTTGGGTGTAGATACATAGATTTAGCTGTGAAGAGGGCTAAGTTTCACACTCTAATGCTTAGTAGAATTTATGATACAATTTTTATTTCAGCCTCAATTAAAAAATTTCGGCCAGTAAGGAGTTTTTCTTAAATTGGTAACAAATTAGTATTCAAGAATTAGGCCCTTTCTCAAATAACCCACTCATTTAAGCTGCAGTTTTTCATTTGAATGTATTCGTTAACATTACATCAGGTTTACTGTGGTACGATATAGATGACTTTCCCTATATTTCAAATCTAGCATGTGGATGTGAACCCGTGCCAACGCTATTAATTTTTTAAATAGTTGGAATTCCTGGATAATATCATTTATATGAATTTAACATATGCATTAAATATTGCGTTGTCATGCATTATTAGAAAAAAAGAATGATTAATGTCATACAGCGAATCGTGTTTTATGTGTATAATACTGTAATAGACGTATTGAAAAAAAAAGACAAATACTGCCTTTTTACTTTTCACAATAAAGCCACTAATTGCACTAAAAAACCAGGCGACACCACCTTCACTGGCCGTCAATAGCTTGCTAAATATTTCTAGATATATAGGTAAAGGAACCAAGATCACTTGAGGGTCGCAGAGAATAAATAATTATCGGAATAGTCTAAACATACGAATTAAAGAATGAAGATAGATTTCAGAAATGGAAGGATAATCTTGTTAGATAAAACGCCAATGTATATCGGTATTTAAAGTAAGAGGGATAGAGTAATTTATTTTAAAATGTATGTAATAGGCATATAGGACGTTTGCTGCTATCTACCGTTCCGACAGGGTATCTAGAAAACGGAAGGACTACGCAGTCAGTGAAGAAGTATTTGGAGAAATTAATTGGTATGCTTGACCTAAACTTTTGTTCTAAATGCCTAGAAATGGTATCGATTGTAAGGAACCTAGACTGAGAAAAGATGTATTTGAAGATAGTTCGTGAACTTTCGATTACAAATTATGTAGAATCTAAGTTCGTGTCTCCTATCGGGATACAGGATAACTGAGGATTTATTTGTAGGCACTTGGTGTACTCGACCTATACGTGTTGTCTACAAACCTAGAAATGTTATCGATTGCAAACTATGTAGAATGTAATGTTTGGTTCCGTTAAGGAACTGATTTCTAATACCTCCTCTTTCCTTATACCGTACTCCTAATACCGGGACATAAATTCTATAGGAACTCCCAAACACACAATTTTCGGAATTACAGAGACATCTATCAGAGCAATAGCAAAATGAAAACGGTAATATAAGGTGAACCATGAATGAAAAACTTGAATCCCCAAATATTCCTTATTGTAAGTTGTTTCTATTTACTTTTCTAATTCTACTTATATACACATACATTATGTACATAATAATACACATCTTCTTGTCAGAAGTAATACTTTTGACTTGATGTGCTCTTGTTGTAAGCCGAAGCGTACTTACAAATCTATATGAATATATAATATAAGACTTATTAGAAATGGAAATGGGGCTATGTTACTCTATCACATGCAGACTCTATTAAAACTGCAGTTGCCATTATATATAACATTAAAATTATATCTAAGAACTGATTTACTGTGGTATCATATAGACGACTTTCCCTATATTTCAATTTTAGCATGTGGATGTTAACACGTGCCAATGATATTCATTTTTAAAATAGTGGGAATAACTGGCCAAGATGATTTATATGAATTAAATATATGTATAAAGTATTGCGTTATCATGCATTATTAGGAAAAGAATGATTAATGTCATGCAGCTATGTTATGTTTATGGTATTATAATAGACGTATTGAAGAAAGTGCAATGCTTCGGTCTCTTTTCGGGCGAGCTAAGTATTAGAGATGGGTAAAAAAATCTGGAACAGATTATTTGAAACTGTTTCACAGTTGAAACTGTTTCGATACGAAACAGTTTCGTGATATAATCTATTTCAACTGTTCCAAAGTGTTACACTAGTCCAGTGATCACTTCAACGTTTCACATGGTTCCAAGAGATAAACTGTTCAATTTCTGAACAGTTTTCCTGTTCTTTGTTGTCTCCAAAGACCACGTGTAGCGCTATCATTAACCTTCAATCGAAAATAGATATAATATTATCCATGTTCTACACGGTCTTCGTGCAACAGTAGCCTATGTAGGATCGCGCAATTTAATTGTACAAATCAAATTCCCTAATAAATCTGATATTAATTATTAGCTGTCCATTGATGGGGAATATGTTCATGGTGCCCTAAGATAGTGTTAATTATTAATATATGGCGAAAAATATCATCGGCTAATGTAATCGTTATTTTTACTAAAAATCGATTTATTTTGAATTATAGTTATTTACTGTACCCTTAACAGTAACCTACGAAAAATGACTTTCATTGTCATAATAAACTGAACAGATGGTTTAATGACGATTCAAGGCCTTTGAAACATGTTCCCGAAGCAGATGAGAGGTGAAACACTTGGAACACTTAGAACAGTTGACACTTATGTTGTTAACATTTGAAACTGTTTCTTTGAAACTGTTATTTTGGAACAGATTAATTCATGAAACAGTTACAGTCGAAACTGTTTTTTTTTTTTAAGAAACAGTTTATCCCATCTCTACTGTCATTCTCTGAGGAGTTTGGTGCTGAGAGGAATGCGGTTCCTACTAGTCTAGCGCGGTACTGGAGTGGGAGGGGACAGTGACAGCGACAGTCTGGAAGGAAGTACAATCATACTGAAAACATTCGTCCAATTTACGAGAGCAGTATGCCTATTAGTTTTCTAACGTATTTTTGGCGAGATAGAGATACAACCATTCGTACTTACGTGTTCAGATAAGGAAAGTATTGTAGAAAATATATTTATTTATTTATTATTTATTACTTATTTATTATTTATTTTGGTGAAGTTAAGGCCATCACACCACCAGAAATACAAATACAATAAAACAAATAAAAAGAAAAATCATAACACAACTACAATAATACAAATGAAAAGAAGAATCATGCTATATTTAAATTTGTAAAGTAATCAATTTAAATATACTGTACTGCTGAACTCACTTGAGAAGTATAACTACTTGATTTTGTATTTTAAGAAATCACCAACAAATGATTTTCGCATGATATTATAGGAATCTGTTTTTCACGATACCAATCACAAATATCCTAAAATTCCAATAGAATAAAACCAAAAATTTTCCACAGCCAGTTTCCTTAAAAATGACTTGTAACGGTGAAATATTTAATGAGTAATTCATATAATATTAACATAGCTAACATCAGGGAGAAGACTAAAGACTGCATATTTTTGGACGAATAATACTTCCCACTCCGCTCGGCTCGGCTTGGCTGTAGCAACAAAAGAATCTATCTGCAACACCCCCGCACCGATGACAAGAATACCTCAGGTCCCAGCGCTAAACTCGTCGGAGGAAGACAGTACTTATTAGTACAGTAAGGCCGGTTACCGAGAGATGTGTAATGTGAAATGTGCGCCGAGAAATGCGTCAGATCGAAAGCATTGTTTTAAATGGAACGTCACACACTACAACGAGTTTCTCGCTCACCTCGCGCGAGGTAAACACATTTCTCGCTCTGATCGCCAGCCCAGCGAATTTTTCAAGACACATTCGACCTCTGTCAACGATTATGATTACACAAAGATATCGCTGAAACATTTTTAAGCTGTTTTAAATTCAGAAAACAGCAAAATTGTTCTAACATGTCAGATCGGCCATTGAAATTTATCGGTGTCACGCAAATAAGTATGATGCACAAGACGATAACTATAATAATACTAAATTGAAGACGTCGTCGGAAAAAAGAATGTAACATCACATTATTAAAATATGTGATGTAGATAGGAAAAGAAATTTTAAAGCATTTATTTAGGCCTATAACAAATTATTGAACTCAATGGCTGAATAAATGTTTATCCCTTTTTAGTGAAATGATTGTGATAGTAAATAAAGCACTAATAAAATATGCTCCTGAATTTTCCTCTCTATTGAAACATCAATTTACAGTTTTGTTCGTTATGTCCAAATTCGGGGGAGGTTTTCAAATAAAAGAAGAAAATAAATATATAGAAGAAGATAACCGATTTAATCAGACATTAATTAGGTTATGTTTCTAATTTGCAATGCCAATCAACATAATATTAGCTACGACTGAAATTATGACTTCATGATCACATAATACTTAACAATGAAAATATATGATTTTATATTAGATATTACTGTATCTATTACTTCCTAGTCAACACGATAATTTATTAAGGATTCAGTTTTCATCATTGAAGGCCTACTCGTGATGAAAGGGTTGCATTATTGGACTGAAGAGAATGCTATTCCTGGTCATGAAAAAGTGAACAGTACCATTCCGTTTCGCGATAAAGCGAAATACAATTTCCTACATGCCGTTTAATATAGTGAGGGAATAACGGTATTTCTCCAGAAAAATTACACCAAAGAAAGGCACAATTTTCTTTCGTTTCACTAGCTTCTACGAGTTGTATAATGTGATAAAAACATGGTTTTGGTTTGCAGCCACAAAATTAAGATGGCTACCGCGCGACACTGGCAACTATTTTCTATTCTGCACTCTTGGTTCGATTACACATTTCTCGGAGCTGTGTGTGGACAACGCTGTCTCGCCTCGCTCGCGCATTTCTCGGCACACATTTCACATTACACATCTCTCGGTATAGTGTGTAACCGGCCTTTTGGTTGGGAAACCCAACCTCATCTTGTTAAATTATCAACTCAAGTGGCAGGCTTACAGTGGGTGGTAAAATTATTAGGGATACTTGGTAAAAGTATGAATTTCATCTTCAAATTCACATAAAACACAAATAATTTGGATTTTCTCAACTGAAAAAGCTTTATTACTCTAAATAGGGCTTTATAAACAATATTATTACATATTTAATTGTGTAATAATGAATATGGAATGAAATAAACAAGAAAACTAATATTTTGTCACACACCTTTTGCAGCAATTACAGTTTTAACTCTCTTTGGCATACTAGAAATGCATTTAAGACAATTGTTTTTAATTTCTTGGCTGTGATGCCACATATTGATCAGTTTCTATTAAATATTGTTTATTTGTAATAATTTCTGAATGAATTTGCCTCTTCAATAGCTCCCAAATATTTTCAATCGGATTAAGGTCCGGAGAGTTACCAGGCCAATCCAGAACCCTAATTTTGTTATCAGACACGAATTTTGTCACCTTATTTGCCTTGTGACAGGGCGCAGAGTCGTGCATGAACACAAAATAGCCATCTGAAAACCATTCACGGACTTGTGAAAGAAGCCGTTCCTTCAGAACCTTTATGTATTGATATTGTCTCATCAGTCCTTGAACAAAATACAGGCGACCAGTTCCATGACCACTAATCACAGACCACACCATGATGCTTAGAGGATGTTTAAGTCTTCTACATAGAAAGGCGCCAATGAGAGATGCTTGAATCAACACATCTTCTATGACAACCCGTCGGAGGATCAAAGAGTTAGGGTTTTCATGTCGCACTCCAACCAAGAAACCATTCCTGAAACCATACATGGTGAAGAAGCGTCTCTCTTGGGCAAAGCAGCATCAATCTTGGACTGTGGATGATTGGAAAAAAGTGAGTTATTTGTCATTCACATGATTTCTTTGGTAGTCACAATTTTACTTTGTGCAAATGTGTTTTATGTAGGCCTACTGTTTATTTCTTTTTTCAGGCGTGTTTTTCAGATGAATCTAACATACAGATTACTTGCTAACAAATCTGTGTTCGTTAGAAGGCGAAAGGTGAAAAGTACAATAATGACTGTATTATGAAGACTGTCAAACATCCTCTAAGCCTCATGATGTGGTCTGCGATTAGTGGTCATGGTCGTCTGTTCAAGGAATGATGAGATAATATCAATGCATAAAGATTCTGAAGGAACGGCTTCTTCCACAAGTCCCTGAATGGTTTCCAGATGGTGATTTTTTGTTCATGCACGACTCTGCGCCCTGTCACAAGGCAAATAAAGTGACAAAATTCCTGTCTGACAACAAAATTAAGGTTCTGGATTGGCCTGTTAACTCTCCGGACCTTAATCCGATTGAAAATATTTGGGCGCCATTGAAGAGGCAAATTCATTCAGAAATTATTACAAATACACAATATTTAATAGAAAAACCGATCAATGTGTGGCATCACAGCCAAGAAATTAAAAACAATTGTATCCAATGCATTTCTAGTATGCCAAAGAGAGTTAATGCTGTAATTGCTGCAAAGGGATGTGTAACAAAATATTAGTTTTCTTGTTTATTTCATTCCATATTCATTATTACACAATTAAATATGTAATAATATTGTTTATAAAACCCTATTTAGAGTAATAAAGCCTTTTCAGTTGAGAAAATCCAAATTATTTGTGTTTTATGTTAATTTGAAGATGAAATTCCTACTTTTACCAAGTGTCCCTAATAATCTGATCACCCACTGTACACAGGTTTACATGAAGTCCAGACTTACTGATATATTAATATCCGACCGTTACGTTTGTCACTACGAAAAGGAAGACGCCGCGCCCCGCCGTATTGGGATGGGCCGCCACAGGCGGATTCTGGGGAGCGATAGGGAAAAGTATGTGACGAAATGTGACGCAGGTTGTTTATTCTGAAGCTGATGTATGTGTTTTGTATGTCGATCAGCCCGACGTGTAAACAGCTTTTCGACACACTTTGTTATTCCCTTGCATCTGAAAGTTCTCACGCCTACAAACGGATTTCAAAAGCAACAAAAGGCTGCGCCCCACAATTGATTTCACCTCTGCTCTGTTCAGAAGGAAGATATTGAACAGCAGGCTGGACACGGAAGATTCCCTCGATGCATTCATATTTTACATGTGATCTGTTCCTATTCACGGGAACTCAATTTTAGATGTAAGCTTATGAAGTCTTGCCGTGTATGATTGTATTTTCGGAATCATTTTTGAAAATATAAATATATATAAATGCGTGTATTTCATGAACAGAGTTAAATGAATCGTATTACACTCATCCACTAAAATTATGCATATTTCTACTCCGAATTATCTCTTATCGTGCTTTCAATTTCTTACAACTCTTCGAAACCGACATCAAGCACTTCTTTCTATCCCTCATCACAGAACGTCTCTATACTCATCCTCCTACACTGTAGCAATACCTCGTCACTGGAATTCGTTACCTAGTGACGTCAGGGACTGCCGGACTTTATCAAAATTCAAAATTAAATTGGAAAATTTTGTCTTGTTTAATGCTTTTTAGGTATTGCTAGAAGTGTTGATTTGTGTTTAAAATCGCAAGTTTCTTGTTTATGTTAGTTAATTAGGATACAGTTAATTGTACTTAATCACTCATTTATAGTTTGTGTGACTGCAACCTGTGTATATTTTTGTGTGACTTTACTTTGTTTATAGTGTTTTTTTTTTCTTTTTATTTCTGTCATTGTATCTGTATTTCTGGTGGTGTGGAAGATAAGGCCTGATGGCCTTAGCTACACCAGAATAAAAAAAATAAAAAAAAATAAAATAAAAAAAAAGACTTTACATTGCTTAAGGTGATATATATTTACTCAGTACGGTCCCTAATAATTGTAGTAGTAGTAGTAGTAGTAGTAGTAGTAGCAATAATAATAATACTAATACTACTACTACTACTACTACTACTACTAATAATAATAATAATAATAATAATAATAATAATAATAATACAAAGCAAGTTCATTACAAGGGTTCCGTGGTTTCACTGTAGGATAAGTCTTCTGCGGTGGAAGAAAGTTTGAGAAGGCTTTCAATAAAGAAGTAAATAGCGAAAAGCGCATGTATGATCTTTGGTGATGTTTGAGTAAAGAAATAAATAGCTAAAAACGCATGCATGATCTTTGGTGATGATTGAGTAAAGAAATAAATAGCGAAAAACGCTTGCATGATCTTTGGTGATGATTGAATCAAAAAATAAATAGCGAAAAGCGCATACATGACCTTTGGTGATGTTTGAGTAAGGAAATAAATACGTAGCGAAAAACGCTTTGACTATGATTGCATAAAGGAATAAATAGTGAAAAACGCGTACATAATCTTTGGTGATAATTGAGTAAAGAAGTAAGTAAGGAAAAACGCATGCGTGATCTTTGGTGATGATTGAATAAAGAAATAAATAGCGAAAAACGGATGTACATGATCTTTGGTGATGTTTGAGTAAAGAAATAAATAGCTAAAAACGCTCTGACTATGATTGAGTAAAGGAATAAATAGCGAAAAACGCATGCATGATCTTTGCTGATGATTGGGTAAAGAAATAAATAGCAAAAATCGCATTATGATCTTTGCCGATGAAAAGAAATAAATAGCGAAAATCGCATGCATGATCTTTGGTGATGACTGATTAAAGAAATAAATAGCGAAAAACGGATATATATGACCTTTGGTGGTGTTTGAGTAAAGAAATAAATAGCGAAAAACGCTTTGCCTATGATTGAGTAAAGAAATAAATAGCGAAAATCGCATGCATGATCTTTGGTGATGATTAAGTAAAGAAATAGATAGCGAAAATCGCATGCATGATCTTTGATGATGATTGAGTGAAGAAATAAATAGCGAAAAACGGATATACATGACCTTTGGTGATGTTTGAGTAAAGAAATCAATAGCGAAAAACACATGCATGATCTTTGCTAATGATTGAGTAAAGAAATAAATAGCGAAAATCGCATGCATGATCTTTGGTGATGATTGAGTAAAGAAATCGCATGCATGATCTTTGCTGATTGAGTAAAGAAATAAATAGCGAAAATCGCTTGCATGATCTTTGGTGATGATTGAGTAAAGAAATAAATAGCGAAAAACGGATATAATGACCTTTGGTGATGTTTGAGTAAAGAAATAAATAGCGAAAAACGCATGCATGATCTTTGCTGATGATTGAGTAAAGAAATAAATAGCTAAAATCGCATGCATGATCTTTGGTGATGATTGAGTAAAGAAATCGCATGCATGATCTTTGCTGATTGAGTAAAGAAATAAATAGCGAAAATCGCTTGCATGATCTTTGGTGATGATTGAGTAAAGAAATAAATAGCGAAAATCGCTTGCATGATCTTTGGTGATGATTGAGTAAAGAAATAAATAGCGAAAAACGGATATAATGACCTTTGGTGATGTTTGAGTAAAGAAATAAATAGCGAAAAACGCATGCATGATCTTTGCTGATGATTGAGTAAAGAAATAAATAGCGAAAATCGCATGCATGATCTTTGGTGATGATTGAGTAAAGAAATCGCATGCATGATCTTTGCTGATTGAGTAAAGAAATAAATAGCGAAAATCGCTTGCATGATCTTTGGTGATGATTGAGTAAAGAAATAAATAGCGAAAATCGCTTGCATGATCTTTGGTGATGATTGAGTAAAGAAATAAATAGCGAAAAACGGATATAATGACCTTTGGTGATGTTTGAGTAAAGAAATAAATAGCGAAAAACGCATGCATGATCTTTGCTGATGATTGAGTAAAGAAATAAATAGCGAAAATCGCATGCATGATCTTTGGTGATGATTGAGTAAAGAAATCGCATGCATGATCTTTGCTGATTGCGTAAAGAAATAAATAGCGAAAATCGCTTGCATGATCTTTGGTGATGATTGTGTAAAGAAATAAATAGCGAAAAACGGATATATATGACCTTTGGTGATGATTGAGTAAAGAAATAATTATCGAAAAAAGCATGCATGGTCTTTGCTGATGATTGAGTAAAGGAATAAATAGCGAAAAACACATGCATGAACTTTGGTGATGATTGAGTAAAGTAATAAATAGCGAAAAACGCTTTGACTATGATTGAGTAAAGGAATAAATAGCGAAAAACGCATGCATGAACTTTGGTGATGATTGAGTAAAGAAATAATTATCGAAAAAAGCATGCATGGTCTTTGCTGATGATTGAGTAAAGGAATAAATAGCGAAAAACACATGCATGAACTTTGGTGATGATTGAGTAAAGTAATAAATAGCGAAAAACGCTTTGCTGATGATTGAGTAAAGAAATAAATAGCGAAAATCGCATGCATGATCTTTGGTGATGATTGAGTAAAGAAATAATTAGCGAAAAACGCTTTGACTATGATTGAGTAAAGGAATAAATAGCGAAAAACGCATGCATGATCTTTGGTGAACACGGCGCTAATTCTATGTTGCAGGAACATAGGACATTGTGTTGCTCAGGAGAAAGATATCGTATTCTGTGTTGAATTCGAACCTACTACAACGTATTTCACGTAGGCTATGATGGAAACTGTGCCTTCGTTTCGAATTACACGATGGCAGACAGATTTCTTGGAATCGGCATATAGTTCAGAAGTTCTACAATGTTATAGAAGTTCTAGACAAAGGCCTCTGTTTGTACTTGAGGTTGGACGTAATCTAGTTTTGCCTTCGCCTTTTGTGATATCTAAAGAGGATTTAATTTTGGGTTAATTTGTTTACCTATAAACTCGTGTGTGCTATGTAATTCAGGCGACGGAAACTGATCTGCTTGGGGTAAAGTTTAGACTGGAACAGATCTCAGTTCTCTTTGCGGTCCGGACTACGTGCAGTACACAATACTTGTGCACACACACCTCGCTGCTATTACCAACGGTCCATGGGAGAGTTTGCGGTTTTCCCTCGTTAGCCTACGTTAACTTACAGTTGGAAGTTCAAATCGCATGCACTTTGTAATAAACTCTCCGCCACGCACGTGTGCCGGGCAAATTCAATTCTGAAGAGCTGTGAGTTACCCGGAGTAGATTGGACGCTGCTGTCATGGGCCGCAGGCATCGCTTTCACTGTTTTTTTAACGTCCATTCCCAAGGGGATGAACTGATTTTTATGTGAATTGCACGCATTTACCCTCGCCCTACCAAAAAATCGAGTTGTATACATATGGGAGTAATTTTGGTAGACTGTATTCGTGGGAAATCGTGCTGGAAAGGACAATAATGTTTTTGATGAGGTCGTGGATGTCTGCCATGATAGTGACGGGGCTTTGTTTTGCACTTGCTATACAGGGTGATTCACGAGGAGTTACCGCCACTTTCGGAGCTTATTTCCTAAGACATTTTGAGCAAAAAATGTCAAATATCGTTACCTCAGAACAACAGTGGGATATCTTTCAAAAATCATATTTTAAATAATGAGGATAAAAATTACCGACGGGCTTGCGGCGTGGTAAAGGGCTGGCCTTGCATTCGGGAGATCCGGGGTTCGATCCCAGGGGACGGCAATCCTAACTGAGGTTTTTCATGTTTTTCTCAGTTATTTCCAGGCTAATACCGGGATTGTACCTCTTGAAAGTCGGCCGTGGACGGCGATCCTTCCCTTAATCTTTTCATATGTGTGAGTGAATGCTGTGTACTGTCTTAAATGTTTGTGTTGTACCGGAGGTAGCCCTGGCATTGAGCTGATCCCTCATCCGGGGAGGCCCTCCATGTCCTTGTGTGGTCAAAAAAGTATGTAAGGCCCGTGTGGCGTGGATCGTGTAAATGAACCTAAAAGGGAGATTTTAAACTAAGGTACAGAGAGAGAGAGAGAGAGAGAGAGAGAGAGAGAGAGAGAGAGGGGGGGATAAAACTGCTATTGAACATCGAGTACAATAATATGTAAACAAACTTTTCATTTAAGGGGAGAGGATTGTATTTTTTAAAGCTTTTCTTCCTATTTGGTGTAAAATATTAATTTTTTTGTATGTAGAGAGCTCATAGCTGTGGAAACTCAACCAAATAAAAATATTTTGAAAAAAAAAAATATATATATATATTTGGGGGCCCAAATTTGAAAAAAAAAATATACCCAATGCAGGATTCTACTAAAACTGATATATCTAAACCGTTTTTAAATACAGATTGAAAAAGTTTTTTGCAATATGTTTGCAAAAGCATATTCTACAAACTGTCTGTAACAGAATTTTGATATTAGTCCTTACGTTTGTAAAATAAACAATTACAATTTAATAACAATTTTTTATTCCATTTCTTGCAAACAAACGGACGTATTTTTTAAATGAAATCAATTAACAAAATTCTGTTACGGAGAAAAGTTTCCTAATTATCTAAATAATGTGTGTTCTAAATTTCATGTATGTATCTTTAATAGTTCAGAAATTATATCCATTTTTGTGTGGCAATGTAGCAAAAAAAATGAAGTTACTGGAAACCGATAAAAGGAGGCGTGTGATTTAAAAATCCATAGCGCAGGATGTTTAAAAATGACGTCTCAACATCCGATGAGGGCACAAATACCCACAAAATGTTATGCAATGCATTATATCAAAGAGTGTTTTAAAGAAAAAAAATTCTTTTCGGAAATTTAATTTTCCGGAAACAACAATAAAAGTGGGCGAATGATTTAAAAATCCATAACGCAGGAAGTTTAAAAATGGCGACTCAACATCCGATAAGGGCACAAATACCCACAAAATGTTATGCAATGCATTATACCAAAGAGTATTTTAAAGAAAAAAAATTCTTTTCGGAAATTTAATTTTCCGGAAACAACAATAAAAGTGGGCGAGTGATTTAAAAATCCATAACGCAGGAAGTTTAAAAATAGCGACTCAACATCCGATAAGGGCACAAATACCCACAAAATGTTATGCTATGCATTCCACACATATCACAGAGTATTTAAAGATTTTTTTTTTAATTTACTCATTTTTCACCAAAAATACCATCATCTCCCCTTAATATAAAGCTAAAACAATAAGAAACTGACAAGCACCACTGATCTGCAAAATTAAGCTAACTTAAAACTTAATTTATCTCGAAACCACAGTTTGTCAAGATAACCCACTGTAGTTCTGATGTAAGGATATGGGTCTTATTCTCAATATTTTCAGAGTTGCAGCAATTTCAAGTTGTTTGTAAATTGCCTTTTTTCTTTAGTTTTATGGGTAAACGAATTTTACAAATAGAGAATGAACTATTCAGGAGTATAATTTCTTTAACTGGCTAGCATTCTGAGGCTAAAAATGCATTCTTAATTATTCATACGACTTTTAACAATTTGATTCCTTGCAGATCAATTTTCCATGCTAATCTACCGTCTTAAAGACTTTACAAGAGTAGTGCGATTTGAAACAATTTCTTTGATAAGTGCGTAAGAAAAAAAAATGTAATTTTCTAGTTAAAAATATATATAAAAAATCTGTATGAAGTAACTATGGAATTCACAACAAATTTTTGCTTCAGAATACAGTACTTACTTACTTATTGGCTTTTAAGGAACCCGGAGGTTCATTGCCGCCCTTACATAAGCCCGCCATTGGTCCCTATCCTGAGCAAGATTAATCCAGTCTCTACCATCATATCCCACCTCCCTCAAATCCATTTTAATATTATCTTCCCATCTACGTCGTCATGTAAACAGCTGATAGGGGAATCCGATGAGGCGATGAGATGAAGCCGTTACAGTGAACGCACTGCACTTACAATATCCGTTGCGTGCGATTCGTACGAGGAGTGCGATACGATGTAGTGAACGCTTACCTTAATTCTGACACAATATGTTAATGTTTGTGTTCCTGTGATTATGAATATCAGAATGATTTCAGTGAAATGAAAATATTAATCAAAATAGAATTAATTTTTCATAATTTTATTCTGAAAATAAGAATTTCCTTTTGAAAGGGCTCAATTCCTCAATTTTGAATCAGTATAACAACTTATTTGAACAAACTTTGCTTGTGTTTCATGCATTCTAATGCTAAAACCGTTGATTATTATAGAATAGGTTTATAACTTTGTATCAAATATTGCCTTGTTTTTATATAATCAGTTTTTTCTTTCTACTGAAAAATTGGAATTTGTGCCATTGAGCCCTTTCTGAAATGATTGATTCATTTATTGCATTGTTTTCGAAACTAGGAAAATACTGTGAGGTTCTTACTGGGTTGAATACATTTTCAGTATATTTCCTATCCTATTTCGTTGTAGATAGTCGTAACCATACTGAAGCGTTTATCTCTCCTACATTGCTTTACGGCAAAGTAAACTCTTTTTTGTCGTCTCTAGTTTTGAATTAGTGAAGCGTCGGCTATGGTAATTGACATCAGAGCGAGCTAAACAATTTTGTGTCCAATGTAAAGAATGCAAATTGGGTTCTCTACACCAACTGCCTCGTTTCCAGTTTTAAACGATATTAGCCGAGGAAAAACATTTATCTTTCAGCACAGAATACACTTTTATTTCATTGCTGTCGCTGAAAACTTCTCCACGTCAATCTTGCGTTGACTGATTCATATTCCTGGCTATTTGATTTCAGAAGAAAATCTATCCGAATTCATAGCGAACACTTATAAAAGAGTGATACCTATGGGGTAAACTCGGGTAATTTCGTAACACGTCTAATTCAGGCTAAGGTAAATCCTAAATATTAACACAGTAAAAAAGTTGAAAAATTTATTCAGAAACAATAATTATTGTTCTTCCTCTGACACATATCGTCAAGTGAGATATACTGTCTGATAATAGATGTAGGGGAGTAGTGGGTACAGTGAGACACAAAATATTAAGACATGTATGCAAGTGATAATTCAAGTATTTTTAAAATCAAGTGCAATAGAAAGAGACATTAAAACATGGAATATAATAATACATAAACAAAAAGTTAATAGATAAAGGACATAATATACAATACGTGTTTGTCAAAAAAAATGCGAATGTCTCACTGTTCCCATTCAGGAGGGTACAGTGAGACACCACAGTGTCTATTAACGAACATTGAAATGATTTACATTTATTTCAAAAGAAAACAAAAACTTGCTGCCTCTTTATCTTGACAAGTTCTGTAGACTTATTTAGAATCATTTTGATGTCTGACTTCAAAACTATTGAAACATCTGGAACATTTGGAAAAGTGAATTTTCCATGACATTTCAAACTTTTGCGAAAAAATTAAATGAATTTTTGCTGTTAACAAAGCTTATAATTATAAGAATTTAATGTACCGTAATTCTTTATTATTTTCTAACATTTTCTTAAATTTTGTGAATAATTTTTAATTTATGAAACCATTAAAATGTAATGTATCCATTATTTTAAGCTACAGTTCCTAAATTGGTTACTAGTATGTTCATTTTTAATGTTAGTTACTGGTAATTGAAATATAATTACAGTTTGTTTTTGCGAATCATTGGTACATGGGAACAGTGAGACGTCTCAGTGTACCCTTCAATGGCATGTCTCACTGTTCCCTTTACGCATAGTTCATTTAAAAATGACGCCATCACTTCAAAATTAAAACAAGAAAGATGAAACTTTGCCAAACATTATCTCAAATACCATAGTATTAAATAACAAAACATTCATATTTATATCTCATTTGTATATCCAATATAACCTTCATTAAACACAAGCCAAAATTTTACTTCTAGAGTGAAAAATTACTAATTATTTTTTCGTCACTCATCTTTATAACTAGAATCAAATCGAGTATGAAAATACTGTTACTTTACTCATGCAACATATAACTCCACTGTTACCAACATCTCAACATCAAAATTTACCATCTAATAAAAAATGTCTCACTGTTCTCCCTGTCTTACTGTACCCATTCTCCCCTACATATTAGCGAGAACCTCAATCAGAGGTAAAGTATGTTTACCTGCAAATATTAGGGTATGTGAAGTGCGTAGTAGAGAGTTCCGGAAGCTCCTTGTTTTCCCTGGAGGTAAAAGACAATGGCAATATTTGTGTAGAAAAACGGTTAAAATATCATACAAAATAATGGGTATTAATGGAAAAAATATGTAAAGAAAATATCAAAGGAAATATACATTATTTTACATTAATAATGGGGATTTATGGCCAAAATTAAATGAAAATGCCCAAAAATGACCGAATAAAACAAAAAATGCTCTTATGAGCTGAATCAGGCAAAAAATGCCCTAACAAATATGTCTTAAAACACTCAGTTTATCACATAACACATAAATACTAAAGCAACTATGTTTCTGGCTTACTAGAAAAAAAGATGCAATTTCATCAAAATCCTAGCCCTAGTAATATGATTTTCAATAACATACCATCGTATACTTCGCTTAGTGTACAAAACATATTGATGGAATAACGGTCTATGTTGCCCGTCCTATAGTAAATTTATGAGCGGAATTACGATTAACATTTGTCGTCCTCTTGCACAGTTAGCAGATTGTAACATAGACCATTATTCAGCCGAACGCAACGCTTCAATTATTATTATAGATTTTTTATACTCGACCATGCCGAAATGTAGTAATTATACACCTGGTAGCAGTCCTTTAATGCATGTCATTAAAGTACAGGTGTTCAGCCAATGACAAGTCAGCTTACAGGTGTTCAGCCAATGACAAGTCAGCTTTGTACCGTTATAAAACCGCTAGTATCGATTATTCTCGGATATGCAATCGAAAGAGAATTAGCGAAAAGTCACGGAGGCTGGAAATCCAATACTGTCGCAGAAGGTTATGTTCTGTTACTATAATAATTAGCGTTAATTGTAATTAATATTCAAATAAATTCTATTTGTCATCAAGTTTTTCAATGTCTAATTTAATTTCAATGTTATATCAAAGTTAATATTTAGTTTACTCTGTAGGTTCTTATTGGCTATCAAAGTCAATGTGGACATTTGTTCGTCCGAAAAAAATCAATACTTTCGCGTCTGCGCACATCTCACAATTTACGAGGTATTGCTCAAGGTCAGTTAGATACAAATTAAATGAATAATTTCAAGTTAGAAATATGGTCGAGCATAAAAAGTCGCATGAAACTCGCCTATAATGGTAATTAAGAAGCTCGTATGAAAATTATGAAACTCGCTTGCGCTCGTTTCATAAACATACTCGCTTCTTAATTACTATCATTATAGGCTCGTTGCATAATGTACTATTTATTAATTTGTCCTACAGAATAATATCTGTAATATTGACAATGAATACTTGAGGATATATATATATATATATATATATATATATATATATATATTAAGCGTCAATTATAGTTCTTCCTCTGACACGTATCGTCAAGTGAGATGTACTGCCTGATAATAGATGTATATATCAGCCAGAACCTCAATCAGAGGTAAAATATGTTTACCTGCAAATATTAGGGTATGTGAAGTGCGTAGTAGAGACAGCCGGAAGCTCCTTGTTTTCCCTGGAGGTACCGCAGTAAATGAGCCGAACTTGGCACGGTAAGTTAACAGTCTGCCGTCCGTGGACACCAGGATGTTTACACTGCATCTAATTCGATCGCGTTTCTCGCAGAGCTGTTTGTCTAACAGCTATCCGATACACACCCTTCCATTCAGCCACAGTAATTATCCAGCGGAAGATCGTATCGTGAAGTTCAAGGTCAAGGCATCGGCTTCTTTGAGATGTTGGCGTGACGTTTACGGAGCATGCATTTCATTTTCTAATCATGCCACATGCTGCCTTGTTCTAGTGTACAAGACACAATTTGCATTTCCTTAATATCTGCAATTTCAGTCTTGAAGGAAACAATGGTGGAGTGTTGTGGGAACACCTGTCGTACTATTATCAGCAGTAATCTCACTAGTCGTTTTAATTTATCTAGAGAAAATCAAAACTCGAGTGGGATTTAATTGACTATTACACGATTAGAAGAAAGTATATAAAGATTAGAAGTAACGAAGTACTCCAATACAATAAAATATTAATTGACTTACGAAAATACAACTGTCTTCAAATGTGTTATTGTACCATCTCAACATTACAAATATTACGCTAGATGCATGCTAGATGGCAGTAGTGAGCAATGCCTTCTCGTCGAGAAGTTCTCGATCTATTATACACGATGGCAATGTTACTAGTCAAGAAGACTTTGTTGATTCAGTTTCATTTTTATTAAAATGCAACATTCCACTTCAATTATCCGAATCCCAGTAATCAACGTCACTTGACAGATGATTTTCAATAAATCTTAATATTAAACAATATCTGATACGTGACTATCCATAATATCATATAGCAGAAGCTATAACATAACCTAACTAATATACACAAGTGTTAGAAAAGTTTTAATTAACGACGATGACATAAAAAATAAACATGAATAATTTTACAAGGAATAATTATTGGATGTACAATTTTCAAATTTGAATGTGGTTGGTGGTTCAATTGATGTTATATTGGACGTGTGCGTAATAGAAGTGGAACTCGTTGATTTAGGCCTACATGGTGTATTCAACTTATCCAGGATTTCCGGACGAATAATTTTAAAAGGAATAATTATTGAATGTACAATTTTCAAATTTGAATGTGGTTGGTGGTTCAATTGATGTTATATTGGACGTATGCGTAATAGAAGTGGAACTCGTTGATTTAGGCCTACATGGTGTATTCAACTTATTCAGGATTTCCGAATGGTGCTCTTCATTTATTTGTAAATCGGATTTCAAAAGATGCATAGGTATGATCAGTGATTTTTATTAATTCTTGTTGTTGAATGCCAATGCGAGTCATATTTGAAACTGCTGTGCATCGACTGGAGTGGTTTGTAATTTTATATATATATATATATATATATATATATATATATATATATATTTGACGTCCAGACCAGAGCAGTTTCAAATGTTGGCAAACAAAGAAACAAATGCTAGGGACGCAATAAAATTAAACAAATGCTAGGGACGCGATAAAATTGTGTGATAAGCAGCCATGATTGGTAGAAATACGTCCTTTCGTACCGTTTTATTGGTCAAAAGTAGTACGACGTAGTAAGAATGTAATAGTCAGCACAAAACATACTTGCTATTTGAATTTAATTTAATTTGATGATACAAAAAAAATCGCGGAAAGAAATTTCCAGATCTTTGAATTACGAGGTTGATTAAAAAAGTAAGACAGCAAGAGCTTTCATGAGTGACATATTCCCCTCTTGTTCGAATTTTCCACCAGGGCCTCAGCAGCAGACCACAGCTTTATCAACCAGCCACTAGATGGCATATTTGTTGCGCCTGACCAACCCTGAGCCATAAGCTTGAAACGGTGCAACCAAAAAGGTGTACTACTGGGTGTTCAGTTCAAAGTGTGTCATTGCTCGCTGCATGCCGTCATACGGCTAGTCGATGAACCTAGAGAATTCAATCTTCCTACACTTCCGTAGAGGTATACTACCTATGTGTTAGAGAAGTTGCATAGCAAGTACGGCGTTCATTCTGAAGAGTACTTACTGATATGTTCGGTAACGCCGGTAGTGGCAGGAATGTGAACTGTTTGGAAACATGTACTCAAGTGGGTTTTTTTCTTACTGTCGGGATATGGGGAGAGGGTTAAGACGATTTCTTACGTATTTGTTGACATTAACTTCGACGGTCAACATGGACACGGAGGATTTGATTTGTATTGTGGAATGTTGCCGTACGCAACCGATGATAACAAATACCCTGCGTACGACTTGGCCGCTCAAAACACAGTTCGAAAGAGGTTATGGTAGCACACAGACAGTACAGAACGCCATCTGTTGCTAAGACGTTGAAGTTATACCGTATACGTTCTCAAGTTCGGATTGAACGCCTTGATTAATAGGCAACTTCTCTGACATAAAAGCTGGAACTCGCTTCAAATCGCTGACTCACAACAGTGACGTCATGACACACTTTTAAATGAACACCCAGTAGTATGGCCGTCAAAGTACACATGGTTCATCTCTTTTTCCGGTGCGTTTGTCAGCTGTTTTGTTCATATTATTACTATTACAAATTCTTTCGTGTTGTGAATATTTCAAAAGTGTAGTCAAGTTCAGCAGGTGTTTTTTTATAAATACGGTAAATTAGGGTCTTTTGGACAGTCGGGCATGTTGGACACTTTGTACTTTAACATGTTACCTCGCCACTTGTGGGCACCACATTCTGCTAGAAGTCAATGACGGAAATAGCCCCACTCGTGGCTACTTCCGTCATTGACTTCTAGCAGAATGTGGTGCCCACAAGTGGCGAGGTAATACGTTAAAGTACAGAGTGTCCAACATGCCCGACTGTCCAACAGACCCTAGTTTACCCTATATGATTTTGCGTGATTTATTACATGAAAATGCCACGAGTGATAATTTTATAATGTGTATTATAATTAAGCCAATATGTGTTGATATTTTTCTTAAAAATGTTCCTTGATCTGACTTTCACGTTACACCTGAGTCTCGCAGATTTTTTCCAACCCATTGTAAGGACTGCATGTTCGTTTCCATGTCGTATCCATAAACCCACGTTTCATCTCCCGGTTATAATTTCATTCATGCATTTTTCTTGACTTTAGCGCGACTGAAAGTTCCTGACAGATGGCAACGCGATTGTCCCTCTGACCTCTTGTTGGGTGTCGTGGGATGAACTTTGCGGCTGTTCCATGCATTTATAATTTTTTCGTGGGTAAATCATTACATGACGTTGGATCCGATCGATGTGTTGAAGTTTTCTGCTATTTGCTGAACTGTCAAACTACTATTAGAGTGTACGATTTCGTGAACTTGTGCAACATTAATGTCGTCAGACGACGCTGAGGGCAGTTCTGAAGGTAGATCGTTACCTGTTAGCTGTCGAACTTCTATCAATCACTTAAACCATTCATAACACCGAGTGTTGTTTGTGCACTAATCACCATAGATTACTTTCAGCCTTTCGTAGGATAACATGGCTCTTGGAAACTGAAGGAAATGTTTGAATATGACTTGAAATGAGACATCTGTTACTTTGGTACTCAGTGAAATAATAATTATTAATAACACTGCGCTACAAAGAAACTTTTTTCTGCTACTGAGGAAATTTCAAGTGTTCTACACTGAAATTGATGCGCTGATTCCAGATCTGTAATCATATTTTTATCATAGCATGTCAGGTTTTTGAGTTATGGGACTGTAACATTAATTCTAAATCTTACTATTCATTACATACTTGTACTGTAAAGTCAGGGATATAAATTAATCTTAGTTTATATATTCTTTGTAAATTGTTATATTATATTACTAGCCGTACCCGTGCGCTCCGCTGCACCCGTTAGAAATAAATATAAAGTAATTACATAATTAAAATAGGACATTTGATCCAGGGAACATTCGTGTTTGATATATGGATAAATCGTTTATTATGTTACTTAATTTAAATTGTACTTGCATAATTAAAATGCGATCATTTTGATCCAGAGACTACTCATTTGGTCATAAAAATTATTTTAGGAAATACAGGAAACGAATGTACAGAATAGCCTATCAAGTTTTCTTTGCATAAGAAGCTATTTTAATCTTACCTGTCCTCGATTCACTCAGAAGTTACTGTAATAGCATTATGTCCATCTAGAGAAACTACACTTTCCAATGGTGAATTAATAATTAATTATACAAATCGGTTAATTTAGCTTCTGGTATTACTTCTTACAAACACAGAAACATTATCTGTAGGCTATCTTTCATAGCTTTCGATTGTTGCTGTCCAAGGCCCCTTATAGACGAAGTCATTTGTTTTTTAATTCATTACACGGCCTTAGATGGCAGTTATTTTAATTTTAAAACTCATTTATCTCATTAAATATCAGTCCTATCAAATTTTTTCAAGGAATAAAACTTATCGGAAATTACTTTTAAAGAAACGTTTGTTATGTAACATTTTTCATAAAAATCAATAATAAGCGAGGTATTTCGATTTATTTAATTCAGGCCCCCTTATAACCCCCCTTTTAAATAATGTATTTTGAATGTCATATAGCCTAAAATCTAAGTTACAACGAACTTAATTTATATTCCAATTTTCATCGAAATTCGTTCAGCCATTATTGCGTGAAAAGGTAACAAACATACAGACAGACAGACAGATATACAAACAAAAATGTCAAAAAAGCGATTTTCGGTTTCAGGGTGGTTAGTTATATATGTTAGGACATTATTTTTGGAAAATCGGAAATTACCAGAAAAATTTCGGCTACAGATTTATTATTAGTATAGATTTTAAATACGTTTATAAGAAGATATAAACACAATATGAAAATAATTTCCTGCGTGTTCATTTTGTCGTTATACGAACTGGGCCGACATTTGAAGGAGGTATTGGCGACGTGTAACTCACTGTTAGAACTGAGTTTTAGCATACAATATATCGGGAGCGTTTGCTTAAGTCATACATTGTTGCTCCAGTACCAGTAATGCAGGTTGAGCCGCTTCCGTGTGCTCCACGACTGTTAGGAACATTGATCAGCCTGCATACGACGCCGTGTAGCAAAGCCATGCTAATGTTTAAAGATAAGCCTTTGTTTAGAGTTCTACCTACGGGTCGACCGATACTTCTCGAGCTTTGTGTATCATATAAATCCTCCAAAGCTGTTCAAAGGACCTCCGCCGCCGTTTATCGAGCTTTGTTAAATTACACCAGACTCTGAACTACACGCTCTTAACACTTCCATGAAGCCATTATGTGCATAACTCCATAATCACAGTGGACAATTTCAGTGCAGGACATTTGGGTCACTTCCGATTAGCCATTCAGGGTTTTTCTTAGTGTGCAGCCATACATAATTTGTGCAATAATAAAGTAAATGTTTTGCAATAATAAAAAATGAAACAGAATAAATGAAAGCAATATTTTAATATTCACGAATAGGTATTTACGTAACTAGGACAAAAAGTGATACTTTTGTGTACGAGTGAGACGTTGAAGTCTAGTCCAAAATAATCCGGGAACGAAAACCAGAAGGAGAGCGGGAAGCGGAGGACGTGAACGTAAAGATTTGTGTTTCACAATAAACCGAAAATGGAAATAAAAATCGAAATAACTTTGTATGTTCACGTAGTTATTCGCACTGCAAATGGGTATATACCCGGTGGCAGTGGTAACTAATTACACTCAGTAATGACAATTAATAATAAACATAAATAGTAATAATAACAGGGATCATCCTAAATTAAATGAAGCACGATCACTTAAAATAACATTTAAAGTAAATCTGATTTGTATCTTAACCCTAAGTTCGAACTGAAACCCACCAGTATGGTATATTCAGACATACCCAAATACCTTTCAGCACTACACTCTTTTCGCTGTCAACTCACTCTCTCCACTGCAACTGCGACACATTTCACTGATACTATCCTGATTTCACTAACATTTCAAAAACATTTCACTGTTCAAATACTTTGCTCCGCCACTATAAAGTATAAAACTTCACTGACAGAAACACACTTCACCTTCACAACACACTTCACGCTACACTGACACAACACACTTCTTCACTGACACAACACACTTTACTGACACAACACACTTCACGCTACACTGACACAACACACTTCACTTACACAACACACTTCACTGACACAACACACTTCTTCACTGATACAACTTTTCAAATAACAAAATATCAATTACACCCTTTGAATTTTATCCTCATAGTTATGAAACAAAATGTATGAATTCGTTAAGATTGTTTTAACCAAAATGCAACACTGCTACAGTATTTAACCATAGTAGTAATTTAGATTTTTTATTGGGTTATTTTACGACGATGTATCAACATCTAGGTTATTTAGCGTCTGAATGAAACGAAGGTGATAATGCCGGTGAAATGAGTCCGGGGTCCAGCACCGAAAGTTACCCAGCATTTGCTGGTATTGGGTTGAGGGAAAACCCCGGAAGAAAACCTCAACCAGTTAACTTGTCCCGACCGGGATTCGAACCCGGGGCACCTGGTTTCGCGGCCAGACGCGCTGACCGTTACTCCACAGGTGTGGACTGCTAGTTATGTAACTAGGACAGAAAATTATACTTTTGTGTATGGATGAGACGTTGAAGGCTAGTCCAAAATAATCCGGGAACGAAAACCAGAAAGAAAACAGGAAGCGAAAGACGTGAACGTGAAGATTTATGTTTCACAATAAACCGAGAATGGAAATAAAAAGCATTACGAGAGGGGTTCGGCCGGCGCCGTGGATCGTGTCCCGGGATAGCTCAGTTGGAAAGAGCGCTCAGCGCGCAGAGCTGAGAGGTCCTGGGTTCGATTCCCGGTGCCGGTACGAATTTTTCTCGTATTAAATAGGAAATAAAAATCGAAATAACTTTGTATGTATATGTATTTATTCACACTGCAAATGGGTATATACCCGGTGGCAGTGGTAACTAATTACACTCAATAATGACAATTAATAATAAAAATAATAACAGGATCATTCTGACTGCCTCCGTGGTCTGTTGGTCAGCATGCAGATCCGGAGGTCCCGGATTCGATTCCCGAGCTCGGCTCTCGGTGAATTTTTCTTGAAGAAGAAAAGTTGCCTGGGTGTCTAGAGTCTGGAAATTTTTATGAATGTGAGTGTGATTGTGAGTGTGCCGGGTTAATCTTAATTAACCAATCATCAAAATGTAAAATACACCAGGACTGTCGCTGGACAGTAGCCTGAACACACGTTTCAGCGTCACATTGTTGACAAGTAACTCCATCTGTTAGCACAACCATAAAGCATCTAATAAATGTAGAGTTACCAACAACGAAAAAAAAAGAAAAGAAGAAAAAAGGGATCATCCTAAATTAAATGAAGCACGATCACTTAAAATACCATTTAAAGTAAATCTAATTTGTGTCTTAACCCTAAGTTCGAACTAAAACCCACGAGTATAGTATGTTCATACATGCACAAGTACCTTTCAGCACTACACTCATTTCGCTGTCAACTCACTCACTCCACTGAAACTACGAAAAATTTCACTGATTTCACTAACATTTTACTGTTCAAATACTTTGTATTACCACTATGAACTATAAAACTTCACCGACACAAACGCACTTCATTTACACAACACACTACACTGACACAACACACTTCTTCAATGATACAACATTTCAACACACTACACTGACAAAACACACTTCTTCAATGATAGAACATTTCAACACACTATACTGACACAACACACTTCTTCAATGATACAACATTTCAACACACTATACTGACACAACACACTTCTTCAATGATACAACATTTCAACACACTATACTGACACAACACACTTCTTCAATGATAGAACATTTCAACACACTACACTGACATAACACACTTTTTCAATGATACAACATTTCAACACACTGTACTGACACAACACACTTCTTCAATGATAGAACATTTCAACACACTACACTGACACAACACACTTTTTCAATGATACAACATTTCAACACACTGTACTGACACAACACACTTCTTCAATGATAGAACATTTCAACACACTACACTGACACAACACACTTCTTCAATGATACAACATTTCAACACACTATACTGACACAACATACTTCTTCAATGATACAACATTTCAACACACTATACTGACACAACATACTTCTTCAATGATACAACATTTCAACACACTACACTGACACAACACACTTCTTCAATGATAGAACATTTCAACACACTATACTGACACAACACACTTCTTCAATGATACAACATTTCAACACGCTATACTGACACAACATACTTCTTCAATGATACAACATTTCAACACACTATACTGACACAACACACTTCTTCAATGATACAACATATCAACACACTATACTGACACAACACACTTCTTCAATGATACAACATTTCAACACACTACACTGACACAACACACTTCTTCAATGATACAACATTTCAACACACTCTATACTAACACAACACACTTCTTCAATGATACATTTCAACACACTACACTGACACAACACACTTCAATGATACAACATTTCAACACACTATACTGACAACACACTTCTTCAATGATACATTTCAACACACTGCACTGACACAACACACTTCTTCAATGATACAACATTTCAACAAACTATACTGACACAACACACTTCTTCAATGATACAACATTTCAACACACTACACTGACACAACACACCTCTTCAATGATACATTTCAACACACTATACTGACACAACACACTTCTTCAATGATACAACATTTCAACACACTACACTGACACAACACACTTCTTCAATGATACAACATTTCAACACACTATACTGACACAACACACTTCTTCAATGATACAACATGTCAACACACTATACTGACACAACACACTTTTTCACTGATACATTTAAAATAACAAAATATCAATTACACCCTTTGAATTGTATTCTCATAGTTATGAAACAAAAGGTATGAATTCGTTAAGATTGTTTGAACCAAAATACAACACTGCTACAGTATTTAACCATAGTAGTAATTTAGGTCTAAGAATATATATATATATAAAACAAATTTATATTTAAATATCCTAATCTTTGTCAATTCTAATAGTTGTAGTATTAAATTTAGTAAGTTATGTATGGATTTTATGAATAATGAAACATTGTAAATTTTAAATTTATATATTCTTATTGTGTAGTAGACATAACACAGATTGTATTATATAATTCTTAATTTAAGTTCGGGAATCCGCCCCTGAGCACGAGTTCTACTTTTTCAGGGGTGAGCTAAAACTTTTATCTGTGTATACTATATTTTGTTACAATTATTAGCAAAATAAATAAATAAATACATAAATACATAAATAAATAAATAAATAAATAAATAAATAAATTAATTAATTAATTAATTAATTAAATAAATAAATAAATACATTGAAGTATTTATAGGGGGTAAGGGGACTTAGTGCCCACACTAAGCCGTCTTTTACCTAACTGCTCATTCGGTTCACCATGACTTATTTGTAAACATCGCTTCGGTTGGGTTCGAACGGCGTCTGCTACTGACCTGTGTTTAGAAGACACTTCTTGCCCAGTTGCAGTTAACTTGCCATAAGTGTCTATAAATTCCGCATTCTACTAACTATGAAATAGCACACCGAGATGGCCGTTTCACATAGTCATGGAGATTCTGTGAGTCACTTGCCATTTTTGCAATACTTTATTAATTCATTAGATAATTTTTGAAAATATAAAAAAGCTCTTATTATGAGGGCGAAATCTTATTTATAATTCAACTATAATAGCTTACATTCTGTGGTATTCCCAGAAATTGTAAATTACATTATAAGTGCGTCGAGGATAACTTAAAAGATTTATACGTTTTAATGCTTTAAGTCCTCTAAGAGGATGTCTAGAAGGAATAAGGGAGGAATTTAGTCTGCAGTAGCTGTAACCTAGGCCCCGATGTACACAAGACCCACTTGCTTACCCGTTACCTAATTCATAAGGGCATTAAGAGTATTTCCTTGGGATTCTTATCGTTGGACCATCCCTTAAGAGTGTGAAATATGCGTAGACTTAATGGTGTTTTGCAAGTAGTTTTTAAGTCTCCGCGCGAGAGGGAAAGATATTTCAGTGAATTACAGCCTGCAACTCCGTCTCCTTTTATTTTTATAGAGAGAGAACTAAAAGGGAAAATGGGATGGGTCTTTTCTGCATTCAGGGCGTAAAGGGTGTACCCTAAAAGGATTCCATGCGGCTTATAGCTTAGTACATAGATGTGTGTACAACTAGAGAAGCATATACGAATGTATACGGTGGTAGGATCGTCTGAAAGTGTAAACAAAAGCCCAGCTTTCTGCTTCCAGTTTTACGAGCATTTTTTTTTATTTTTGTTCTTCCGCTAGCGCAAGAATTGAGTTCGGATTGTATGCTAGTCATACAGTCTAATTGAAAAGACTTGGGAGCTATTTAGAAAAATTAAGTGCTCTTCACATTGAAATGCTGCTGCGTCATAAATGGGTTATTTAACGCTTTTGTACGGAGTGACCATTCAAGCAATAAATTCCCTTACTTTCTTTCTATGCGCTTTGAAAATGCGGGATGAATGACTGCCGCCACTTGGAATAATGTGCACAAAGACATAAGCACTCGCTTTGTTCAAACAAATCACTTTCTGTTAATTAAAATAGGCAGTGTGTTTATCATAACTTCCAGCAAGTTACCTAGCGAAACATGCGCCGAGTGTTCAATTAATATTTAATATGATAATTAGACCGCGGATTTTTAGGCTCGAATAGGTTAGGCTGCAACAACTTTATGTAAAAATCCCAAAATGTATGCAACACGAGAAACTCTCGAGCGATGATATTGCCTAAAACTTGGTGCATTGAAGAACGTATGTTTCAGCCTACGCTAAACGAGCCAAAAAATCCGAGGTCTAGTGATAATTTAACCATTCTGCAGAATTTTTCGTGACGATGAACTATATATTGTTACTACATCTATAGGGTGGATGTGATACAACTGCGCAGATTGAAGAGGGCAATAGAGTATATTCAAATGAATAAAAATCTATTACGCTGTTTGTAACTGCATGGTTAAGGAATGTCAATATAAAGTATTAAATGTGTAAAATCATTCATTAATAACAATTATTATTAACAATTAATAATTATATTACGTCCAAATTATATTTTTAGCAAAACTAAACATATCCATATTTTTATAGCAAAGCTACTAAAGAGTGTAACATAAATATGGGAAACTATTACATAGGCCTATTTCTAATATTTTATTATCGAGACAAATTTTACTTTGTATTGGATATTTCCCACAGAATGCCATAATTTTTGTTTTATCTGTTGAAATTTCCATATTGTATGTGGCTGCTACTTGCTGCAAATTATATATTGACCTTTGGAGGTCGTCTTCTGAAAGTGCTAATAATACCAAATCATCTGCAAAGAGAATTGAATCCAATTTAAGGTGTCTGTTAATTTGTATTTATCCATGGAGAGTTTGCTTCCACTCTTTAATTACTGGGTTCATATAAATAATAAAAATATTCAGTATTAATATACGGAAATCATACTATTACAGGTTCATACTATTATTGATCATTTGATGTGATTAAGTACATTTTGCTTTATATTCAACGAAAGTTACAAAAATGTATCAACAAACTGAAGGAAACATTTAATACAAAAAATTTATAAATTATTTCTGGAAGTTATTCATTGACTACATTAAGGGAAGTTACAACATAAATATATATTTTTTTGCGAGGAGCTTTATATGCAAAGTAAAATATAGGAGCGAAGGAACACGTCCCTGTCTGGTTAATACAGCGCAGAATCTGTTACTTGTGAGGAGAGCACTAACTTTGCATCATGGGAGAATTGCCCGCCGTTGTAGCAAAGGGGATTCGACGTAGACGCCAGCAAGAAAAAACCATGACTTACGGCACTTTAGTTTCGCACGCTCTGATATTAGGAAAGCCTGCGTTGTGCTCCTCTACCACGCCCGCCGCTGCATTTTTATACTTCATGTTTCTTTTGTCACGAGAAGCGGAGGAGGAAGAAAACAGCGGAGAAAAAAATTGCTCATTGATCTGGAATGAAATCTTCAACCATGTCAATAAATGGTAATACAATTTTAGAGGCACGTCAAAATATATTTTTGTGTAGACAAACCCATGACAGTTTTGCCACAGTTTTTTGAGGAACGATTGAAAGCATATTCTTTGAAATATTATTATTCTTCAAGGTACGAAACAGGGGTACATAGTACAACTTAGTCACTTTCGCCACTCTTTTCTGTCTTAAAAATCCACGAAACTCTAACAGAAATTTGCAAATTATTGAAACTAATACTGCTTAACTTGCAGCACTTCACAATCCCTCCGAAATAAGAAAATATAGGACTAAAATAAAATAAATGGCATTTCACCCCCTGTGAGGCGTGAAAATATAGTGTAGCAGCACCATTATGGAACATGCCAGCCTAGATCATATAAGGTAGGGTGCCCATTTATCGTCCCCCATTTAGTTTTGTCTCATCATTCATATACCATTAAAGTTGAAGACTTGAAACTAATCCAGCTAAGAACTTTCAACATTTAACTACAAGACATATAATTCGAAACTCATAAATTTGGAATCAAATTGAATATAAAACATGAAGAATGAAATTATGCAATTTTTTACATTTCAATAAATTTCGTCCCCTATACTTTTTAACATATTGAATGACAATTATTTCAATAGTACAATGAAATAAGAACATAGAACACCAAGAATGTCTATTAATAACTAATAATTATATAAAGTATGTAAGAAAGCATTCAGAAAATTATTCAAATTACATTTTGTAAAACAAGAACTCCTTCATGTGACATTTTATTAAGTTTCTTAGCACTTCCAAAACAAAATTACAGTTTAACTTTTTAACCTAACATTAAATAGTTCATTATGTCCAATAGAACCAAAACCTTTCAATTTTATGTTTCTCCCATTCAGACACGTCACAAATAAATTTTTTGTGTTCACAAGATGAGCACATTTCGTGGGACCAATGGCAGTATTGCGTGCATTTATCCCTTTCTGTCCTTGTTTATGTTATGAAAATTTTTCCCACATAAGGGGAATACTACATCTTCATCATCATTGTTTTAATCATCACTTCCACTGTCGCTAGAAGACTCGCAGACAATTTTATTTTTTGTTTGTTTCGGTGCACTTTTTTGATTGAAACTGAGGCTGCACGTTGTGAAGGGATAGTGGTACAGAAGTCAACGTTAAGATTTCTTCTCGTCTGCTGTCGCTTTTGGTTTTCAGACTCATTAACTTTTCTTTTCTGCTGCTGTGTGAACATTGTTCTTATGGGTACTCGTTACTAGATGTGCTGTACCATGTCTATTGGAAAACGATGACTCTATCATTGGAACTTTCCGAATATCATCTGGAGTGATCACAGAATTTGAAGTTTCAGGTTCAGTTTCCTGATGTTCTGTCACTTGGGTAGGTTGATGTCGATTAGATACCAATTTGTAGCCCATCTTTTTCTCCCTAACAGGTTTTACAGCTTCTATTATGTCCTCCTTGCTCCATAGTTTCTGTTTTCCCATCTGAAGGCAACTAGAAATATAAATGACAACAGCCTTAATAAAATTACATGATATGGAAATAACATTCCGAAATCAGTCCCGGGGACGAAATTTAGACACATTCTGGGGGACGAAATTTAGGCTTGTGCACCACTGAAGTATGGCGGCATCTCGTTTTAAGCACGCTGCAAAAAATGTTATGAAAATACGTACCTTAGGCTGTGAAATACTGCTGAGAATATATAAGAAGAATAGTTTTTCACCTTCCAGATATTTAAAACTTAATAACAACGAAACAGACAATAACACTCGCTCCAACTGAAAGCACGCTTGCTATTGCATAAAGAGGGATAGTCTCTACTGACATCACCAGGGTATGACACATTATGGGCGAAATACTGTGGGGGACGAATTTAGGCAAGGGGACGAATATTGGGCACTACACCTTATACCCAGATTGCTCTGCGTTATAGGCTTTGACGGTAACAACTTTTGTCAGGTTTACTATGCTGCCATCTAGTTGTTACATAAGGAGTAACGTCATAACTCCCATTTGAATTGCATTAGCGACTGTACTGCCATCTCATGTTCGTTTATGGCGGACGGGTGGCGATCCTGGCGGTTGTTCTCTTCAAAGTGCAACCGATTTTAACATAAGAATGATCAATCTATATGTGATCTGGGATGCCAGCATTTGAATAGTTTGTACTCACTTACAGGGCTTTCATTTCAAAACTTCCCAGCCTAAAAACGAGTAATTATTTATTCAAATTAAATTAAATTTAAACCAAAACCACGTCAATTCAGATATTGAGGGCAAAGTTAAATTTACGCTATTATGATACTTAAATTTGAACTAGCATTCAGTTGTTTATACATCTAATTCATTTGTTCTCACATGTTTTGTTTTCTATAATAATCGCCTGGCAACCCGGACAGTTTGTATTTATTTATTTTTTGTTAAGTTTATTTATACAAGCTTTAACATCTCTGGTGACGTCGCGAGTTTATGATCTTTGAGTATACCAGTAGGCCGTTTATTGCAGAGTTTCTGTTTCTCTTGTGTGTTGTAGATGGCTAGTGTTCATGTAGCTGATTATAGATTTTAATTAATGTTTATGATATTAGTGACTGAGGCGGTGATGAATCGTGGTATGTAAATTTCCAATCCGCCATTTGCCTTTTGTGACTGAGGGAAAAATACTTGAAAAATCCCTTCAGATTGGTCTACCACAGGGCTTGAACCCGGGACCTCCCGAATACGAGTGTCAAACGTTACCGTGTGAACCAACTCGCTCGTCATTGTTATTGATATTAGAGGAGAGAAATTCGCTCCGGCGCCGGGGATCGAACCCGGGTCCTTGGTTCTAGTACCAAGCGCTCTAACCATTGAGCTACGCCGAAGTTCAATCCACAGCACCGGATCGAATCCTTCTCCTTCATTGTTTTTCCCTTTGTGGCCTGACTCCAAGTTCGACATGTATGTTGACATTTTATATTAAGTTAACTGCCATTATACAAGGAGCGCACTCAATTGAGTGACTTGGTGGCCGTGATTCCACAGTAATATGCACTGTTGGGCGAAGTATCTACGTAAAGATTAATTTTTGGTCCTACAGAATATATCTGTGTTTATTTATTTATTTTATTAATTAGTTATTCGTTCATTAATTCATTCAGTTATTATTTTTATTGATTTATTTATTGTTTATAATTATTCATTCTTTGATTCAATCATTCAATTATTTATTTATTCATTCATTCACTCATTCATTCATTCATTCATTCTGGTGGAATGTATTGGCCAAGTGTTGATATACGTGCATGGACGGAAGTTAAATATATCGAAAACAGTGTAGGCTATGTAATATTCGGTGTAGGCTTATGAAAAAGGACGCATATTTTAAATGTTCATAAATACGTTTTGAAAGGTATTACAGTTTCAAAATTTAAAGGCTTGAAACGCATAAATTCCACACAAATACCACGCAGTCATGCATTCCACACACCGAAAAAAACAAATTCACACATCTTGTGGAATTCCAAGCACTTCGGCAAAGTTGAAAAGTATAGAACATGCATTCTAAACAATTATATATTATTATAAATATACAAATATCCTAACACTCCCCTGAAAGAGATTGATCTCGTGCTTGGGGGGGGGGATTTAATACATAATAAAGTTATATTGATAAATTACGTAGGCTATACGTATGTGTTTACACATTTCTGTTTATTTTCGTGTTCCTGCTAAAGGTGTCATCGAAATTTCACATTTTTTCCCCACTCTGCAAATGATTGAAAAAAAAACAAGTTTATATATTTTAGCGCTTTTCAGTGGACACTTCAAACAATAGAAATACTTTAATTTCTTATACAGGGTGATTCTCGAGGATTCACCGTCACTTAACGGAGCTTATTTCCAAAGACATTCTGAGCAAAAAAAAAAAAAAAATGTCATGTAAACATTTCACATAATCTCAATATTTTCAAAATTACACTAATTTGAAATTGTTTGTAAAATACAATTCTTCTTTAGTTTTAAGAGTAAAAGAATATTACAGAAAAAGAATGAACTATTCAGGAGTATCACTTCACATCATACATCTTGATTACACTACGTTTAACACTATATCACTTCAGAAAACGTATTATTTGTCTTTCTTGTACCAAAACCAGCAACAACCAGTTCTGATTCATTCATTCATTTATTTTATTCCATAGATCTTACATGAGCAATGAAGCTTTAAGATGTGGAACAAGTCAACATTTTACAATATTACAATTACAATTTTTACAAATTTTTATAGTTTTACAATTTAGTAATTTTCTACAATTTTTTTTTTTTTTTTTTTTTTTTTTTTTTTTTTTTTTTTTTTTTTTTTTTTTTTTTTTGCGAGATGTAGTGAGATGAGATGAGGTCCGAGGATTCGCCAAAATATTACCCGGCATTTGTCTTTTGGTGGGGGAAACCTCGGAAAAACCCAACCAGGTAATCAAATCAAAGGGGTTGATGCCAAGGACTCGCCATAGACCATCCGGCTTCAGTCCCACGGCTGGGGAAAACCTCGGAAGAAACCAAAGACCAAAGGGGGATCCAACCCAAGCCCGAACGCAGCTCCGGATCAGCAGCCCAGCGAGTCTGCCGACTGAGCTACATCGATGGCTCTACTAAAAGTATACAATACATAGCCAATCAGATTATTAAATTTACAAACGCAAACGATCATTCATAAGTTGAGCTATATGTATAATACAAAACAAGTTAATTAAATTTAAGGCATAAACAATTCAACCAGTTGTGATATACAGAAATTGATAATACATATCATGCATACTACTTCAAATTACAAACACAAACACTTTATCAGTAGAGCTATATAGATTACTATTCAATTTAAAGCATATACAATTCATCGGCCAAAACTATACAAATATATACAATACAAAGTAGCATACTTTCATTAAGCTATACAAATATGTGCAATTAATATCGAGTAGATTAATATCGAGTAATGATGGCCAATAGCAGGCTGAAACATGTTAAAAAGGTAATATAAAATTTAACACAAGAAAGACAAATAATACGTTTTCCGAAGTATCATTTCTTTAATTAGCTAATATTCTGAAGCTAGAAATGTGTTGTAAATTCCATAGTTGTTACGTACAGATTTTTTTTTTTTTTTTTTTTTTTTTTTTCGATTTTTGACTACATTATATTTTCTTACGAATTTATCACAACAATTGTTATAAATCACGTTATTCTTATAAATTCTTTCAGACTGTACATTAGGATGCAGAATTAAGCAGTAAAGAATCAAGTTCCTAAAGTTGTAACAATTTTTGTGATAAGCGCGTAAGAATGATGTAATTTTTATTTAAAAATTGAAAAACAAAATCTGTACAAAGCAATTAACAACACATTTTTAGCTTCAGAACACTAGCCAATTAAATAAATGATACTTCTGAATAGTTCATTCTCTATTTGTAATACTTTTTTACCCGCAATTGTACGGCCAAGTCAAGTGTCACTGCATTAAAAAAAATTACCCTTAAAGCTAAAGAAAAAATATATTTTACTAACAACTCCAAATAAGTGTACCGTAACTCTGAAAATATTGAGATTTGGACAAATGTTTATATGACATTTTTTGCTCAGAATGTTTTCGGAAATAAGCTCCGTAAGGGACGGTAAATCTTCGGTGAATCATTCTGTGTAATAACTGGTATATCTATTAAAAGAATAATTAATGTAATATTATGAAGCTTAGGCGTACATATAACTAATGAGCCAACATATTGTTAGGTATAGGCTATGCTATTGCTTGTTAGTACAGTGAATGAATGAATGAATAAATAAATAAATAAATAAATAAATAAATAAATAAATAAATAAATAAATAAATAAGTAAATAAGTAAAGAAGTAAAGAAGTAAAGAAGTAAAGAAATAAATAAATAAATAAATAAATAAATACTCTAATTTTTTATTTTTATTCTCTGTTTTGTGGGATATTTCTCATGATACGGTACTAGAATTCTTTGTTTTACAAGCTCAGTTAGCACACGAACATGTAACCAAATTTGCTTTTCTAAAAGAAGAAAGTAGAAGAAATTCTGTAATGTCGTATCTGTTCGAAATGATTGCTTTTTTAAGAGGTGAGGAATTATTGGATGATTTTAACTCGCAGAGCTGCTCATTAAGAGAAGTTTTTCCTATCGATATCCATTGCCGTCGGCAGGGTTCAAACTCCCGAATCTCGCATTCTGCAGCCAGACCACCGAGAAATATTATTAAAGGTATGAAGCATAATTTTTATCAATTACTTCTCTTCAAATACAAATCCTATTTGCACGCATACTTTGTATTTAATAAAATCCTGTTATAAATAGCAATTAAAGAGCGAAACATTGTTTACGTCAAGTGGAATTAGAAGCCTGCATAAACTAATATTACAGCGTTATTGAATTAAAAGTGTCCAGTAAACGATGGCCGTTAATGTAATAGTTTTTTAAAACCCGATGGACGGTTTCTATTTCTTTCCATGAATAAAATTAAACGTTAGTGCACTTACCTAGTTTGGAGCTGTACTAGCTTTCGCCATCTGCATATAAACAACAGTTGATGTGAGTGCCACATTTAACTGACATTTTCATTACGAGTTTATCGTATATAGCCAGCACACGTTGGACTCAGTCACGCAAACCCTGAATTTGATAAAGACGCTCTGGAATAATCCGTGTCTCTCGCCTTGTTCTTTCTGGTACGGTCCAGTAATTTTTATGTGTACATCGTAAAATATTTATATGGGAGAGGAATGATCTATTGCGTATTACTAAATACTACATGGACCTGTGGCTGACATTTAATTAAAAAATGCATTAATGGTCACAGGAGAGATAAAAATTATGATGGCATAAACTGAATTCAGTTTCATAACTTTATAACGTTATTTAACATTTATCTAACGCATAAAAATCGAGTGTACTACATAGTGTTGGGCGAAAAGATGACCCCGTGATGGAATTATTAATTTATAACGCGCGATTCACAAGAACTACAACAAATTGCATGTAAAGTGACATTATGTGCTTCTACATGTAACTACTGTTGTGTTTAGATAGCTTGGCCGGTCATAACATTCTGCGCAGTAAACCAGGCAAGTCCATTTGATATTGATACGAAAAAACGGGTGTATGGGTTGGTCGCTGTGCAGTTGCTGTGGAGTTCACTCGTTTTACTTTTGCAAGTCCGTAGTATAGACTACTAACTATTGCAAAGCATTAGTATTATAGTGGAACTAATATAGTACATTATGCAACGAGCCTATAATGATAGTAATTAAGAAGCGAGTATGGATGTTTATGAAACGAGCGCATACGAGCTTCTTAATTACCATTATAGGCGAGTTTCATACGACTTTTTATGCTCGACCATATTTCTAACTTGAAATTATTCAGATGTATACATTTCATTTGTATCTGACAAGATCGGAAGTGACCTTGTTCTAGGTCGTGAATTGTGAGATGTGCGCAGACGCGAAGTATTGATTTTATCCGAGGAACAATAATGTCATTGACCTTGACGTAGTCCCGTTAAACTTGATAATATTATAATATTATAACCTTGATTATTGAATTCGACATTGAAAAACAAGATGACAAATTGAATTTATTTGAATATTATTTACAATTAACGCTAATTATTATAGTAACAGAACATAATCTTCTGCGACAGTATTGGATTTCCAGCCTCCGTGACTTTTCGCTAATTCTCTTTCGATTGCATATCCGAGAATAATCGATACTTGCGGTTTTATAACGGTACAAAGCTGACTTGTTATTGGCTGAACACCTGTAAGCTGAGTTGTCATTGGCTGAACACCTGTACTTTAATGAGTAGGTGTACTTTAATGACATGCATTAAAGGACTGCTACCAGGTATATAATTACTACATTTCGGCATGGTCGAGCATAAAAGAAATTTTAGTCCAGTTTATTGTGAGTGGAAGAGTGAAAAGAGAAGAATGCATTATGTTAAGTACGAGTATTTGGATAGCAGTGAGTGGAAAAACTGTGATCGTTCATGAATTAATGTCCTCATTGGTTCCATTACGGCACTAATAATGTTTTTGCAATAGTTAGTATACTACGTATGCACTTGAATAAGAAAAAGAAGTGAACTCTACAAGAGCTGTACAGCGAAGATAAAAAGAAAGGAGGGAGCAATACAAGCAAATATGCTTGAAATCGGTGTGACGGATATGACGTCAAACTATACCTTCTACGCCCTATAATCCACCGCGAAATACCGCCAAATATTCAATTGTTACTGTTTGTTTCGGTCATAAATAAACGGTTAAATTGGATGTGGGGGTAACAGGAGTATTAGCATATTATTATATCAATGTACATTTCACTGTATATTTATTAAAAGTGTTATAGTTGTGACATGGACTAACACTTCATTTCCACATTATTTCTTTTATCAAGAAGGATGTTGGCATTCCTTCATATGTTAAAGCATAGGGAGATATATCAACGGAGATATTCTGCAGTTGAGTCGAACATAATATTAGCTTATTTATAAAAAAAATAACAACTGCTGAACTTGACTACAGTTTTGAAATATTCACAGCAACAGAAACAGTTCATAATCGTAATAATAGTACAAAACAGCTGATAAACACACCAGAAAAAGAAATGAAATACTGCCTTGACTCTGGCAGAAAAAATTATTATTATTATTATTATTATTATTATTATTATTATTATTATTATTATTATTATTATTAATCAGTTTTCATTTATATCTTTTGTTTAAATATGTATTTTATATTATTCTCACTAACTTTTATATCATTTTGTTATTTATTAATTTACTTGATTCCATCCTTTCATTTTCAAATACAATTACTTTTAATCTCATTATGCTGTGTACTTTAGTCAACCATTTTATCCCGTTCATTCATTGTCATTATTGTCGTTGTATTATAATCTTGTGTATCTTTGTAATACTATTTTATATGATTCCATTCTTCATTTATGATTCCATTATTTCATTTGTAATTATCATTCTAATTAATTGCCATTAATTTAATTATTTCTTTGTACTTTTATTGTAAATTATTGCTAATGTTTTTGTTATATTGTTTGTGCTGAACTGTAATTGGCCTCTGGCTGTTGTACAGCACATTAAATATAAATAAATAAATAAATAAATAAATAAATAAATAAATAAATAAATAAATAAATAAATCTATACTAATAATAAATCTGTAGCCAAAATTTTTCTGGTAATTTTCGATTTTCCAAAAATAATTGGTCCTAACATATATAATTAGCCACCCTGAAACCGAAATTCGCTTTTTTGAAATTTTTGTTTGTATGTCTGTCTGTCAGTCAGTCTGTCTGTCTGTCTGTATGTTTGTTACCTTTTCACGCGATAATGGATGAACGGATTTCGATGAAAATTGGAATATAAAATATGTTCGTTGTGACTTAGATTTTAGGCTACATGGCATTCAAAATACATTATTTAAAAGGGGGGTTATAAGGGGGCCTGAATTAAATAAATCGAAATATCTCGCTTATTGTTGATTTTTGTGAAAAATGTTGCATAACAAAAGTTTCTTTAAACATAATTTGCGATAAGTTTTATTAGTTGAAAAATTTTGATATTTAATGAGATAAATGAGTTTTAAAATTAAAATAACTGCCATCTAAGGCCGTGTAATGAATTAAAAAACAAATGACTTCGTCTATAAGGGGCCTTGGACAGCAACAATCGAAAGCTATGAAAGATAGCCTACAGATAATATTTCTGTGTTTGTAAGAAGTAATATCAGAAGCTAAATTAACCGATTTGTATAATTAATTATTAATTCACCATTGGAAAGTGTAGTTTCTCTAGATGGAAACAATGCTATAATGTTATTACAGTAACTTCTGATATAATATAATATAATATAATATAATATAATATAATATAATATAATATAATATAATATAATATAATATAATATAATATAATATATGTAATGTAATATTATATAATATAATTTAAGTTATTTGAAGGGTTCAGAACCATAGTGGGCCAAACGCCATTTACTGAATACGTAGAAAACAAGAGTTAAAATTAAGTTATTACCATATTTCAATGGAAACCTATAACAAGTAAAATAAAGTATAGGCTACACATTAAATCTAAATGATGTCAATGTTCATTAAACTATGGTTGCATGTAATAAAAATTAGAAACATGTTAAAGCTATTGTCATTGCACCAACGAGTGGTCTCTGGACCAAAATGATCGCATTTTAATTATTTTTATGCAATTTAAATTAAGTAACATATTAAACGATTTATCCTTCTATCAAACACGAATGTTCCCTGGAACAAATGTCGTATTTTAATTATGTAATTACTTTATATTTATTTCTAACGGGTGCAGCGAAGCGCACGGGTACGGCTAGTAAATAAATAAATAATAATAATAATAATAATAATAATAATAATTATTATTATTATTACTATTATTATTATTACGTACCGAAACCAGGTTTCTGGTTTCGTGAGCCAACTATAAAGGCTAGTAGAAATCATCGTGCTTTTCACACGTTACCCTCATACTCGTAGGATGATGGTTCACCTCTTTTGACACATGTAGACGGAGTCCAGCTGTCAGCTGGTAGAACTTGGTACTACATGGGCTGTCACGCTAAGGATTTTTTTGTTAGATAGGCCTAGAAGACCTCGTGGACTTCCTATTCGATGGAGGAGATATTAGATGACTTAAGTAGATGACTTAAATTGGTTGCAGGGCTCCTTGAATACGAAGCATGGCGATGTGCAATAAAATGCGATAATCAGTGTCCGCACGCGTTTGCCAGCGATGCCCACGTTCTTTAAATGCATTTGTTTCGTCTCTTATATCAGGATGGCGAAGAGTCGCACGCAACACGATTTTGTCCGTCACGCAACCGTAACAAAAAAGTAATCAAGACTGTAAATGACACGCGTGCACTGGGAGAACTTTAGCTATTTGACACTTGAATGAATTAGAGTTGTTCATAAATATACTTCATTATCTTTAATGCTGGTAGTTTTGCTCTTATTATTATTATTATTATTATTATTATTATTATTATTATTATTATTATTATTATTCTTACTATTATTGTTAATGTTTATCAAGCACCAAAACTCCGTCTACAAGTCTAGCGGGTCAAAATTCGAATTTTTAGTTGGTTATTTAAAGATGCTGTATCAGTTATTGCAACTGTTACTGGGTTATTTACGTCAATTCAATTAATTAGGCCATTAGACATACATATACTAGCCTCCGTCATATGTGATACATTTGAAAACACAAAACTATAATAGTGATATGCGTTACAAGAGCGGTATGTTGAAGTTTTCATGTTCGAGGAAAAGTTTGAAAAAGCGAAACGTAGTTGAGCTTTTTTAATTTCCGAGAATTGAAAGAAAACATACCGCTCGTGTATCGTGCATTATTTTGTGCGAAGATCGTTTATTACATACCTGAAAGAGGAATTTCTAATTAGTTGCAATGAAATCTCCGTGTTGGTTTCTGTTCAATGACGGCAATTTTGGAAAACAAAAATATCTATCTTCAACATTGTTGCTTTAAAATGTTTTCTGTGTTTACTATACTCCAGCAGGCCGTGATATACGTCTGTCTTCCCCCCCCCCCCCAGTCTATAAATGCGAACTTAAAACAAACGGCTTCCTTAATGTTACATGCATCACGAAATGCAGTAACTGTAGTGGATTTGTAGAGTTTACTTAATTTTTGCAAATATTTAAAAACAATAATTATCAGTGCAATTTAGGTGAAATTGCAGTGGTAAGTTTCCAATTTATAATTATTACTATATTGAAAGTCTCTAAAAATAATATGTTAAAAGCCTAAAGCAGTAAAATCAATATGTCACTTAAGCGGTAAGAAGAGGGAAATTGTTATGTGTGTTCGGTTGGGAATACTGAATGTGGAATTTTAGACTTACCGCGGGTTGGTTCTGTGCGGAAACCAAGCAAATACGCACGATCTCGCACAAAATTAGTTAAAACAATTCATACATATACGAGGGTCATACTGAAAGTCATCAGCAACCCATTGCTGAAATTCTTTTTAACATAGTCTCCATTTCTGTAAGTTTGAAAATTCTATAGAAGTCCGTTTCATCTTCCCGAAGACACTGACGCACTGCTTTTCGGATGTCCTCCAGCGTCTCGTAGCGTTGGTCTCGCAGCTGCTCCTTTACAGAACCGAAAACATGGTAGTCGGAAGGTTCCAAATCGGGACTGTAGGGAGTTTGCGGAAGAGTTTCCCAAACAAATGTTCTGATTTTCTCCACGGTGACACGATCGAGGCTACGGGTTATCGTGTTGCAGGATGATCTTCTTTCCAGGGCTTTTCTCGCGCAATGCACGACGGAGCTTCAAAACTATCTGAATTTAGAGAACAGCATTTATGGTCTGTCCAGGTTCAAGAAATTCGACCAAAATGAATCCCAGAACTCATCAACTCTTTCCTTGTTGCTTTCCTTGGAGACAGTTAGAGGGCGACCGCTACGAGGCTCATCTTGGATGCTCGTGTTCCCATCTTCGAAATATTTCTCCCATCTCCTAACACTGCTGGCGCCCATGCACACAACTTCGTATGCACGCTGAAGTCTGAGGTGAAATTCAGCAGCAGATTTTTCTTCTTTAACAAGGAATTTAATGACAACACGCTGTCGAAACGAACCATCGTTGTCGACCATTTTGCAAATATTGCCTGTGATCACATGATAGAAGTTAATGACGTCACAATATGTGAATACATAGTGTGAAATCTGTCGATTATGATCATATAATCATTTTTGTTACATTGTTGAAATTGAAATTATAGCTCATGACTAGTGGTGGAGGAAATAAATTAAATACCGATATATTGATATTGCAATATATTGCAAACCTAATTTCGATAAACGATATATATCGCAGAAAATATATCGATATATCGAACGATTATCGATATATCGCTATTTCGTAAGCAAATTGCATTTTTCAGGCGTACATTTACTGTACTACAATAAAATTACTTAAATTTTAATATTTCTTTTTACCATTGAAATTAACGTGGAGGCAAGGGAGCTTAAATGATATAGTGGGAAAGAGTTACGTGAACTCTACATGGTTGAGTATTTGATATTGGAACACGATTAAATTATCCTAATGTTATATAGGATTCAATTCAGGACACAGATATAATGCTCTTTTCTACCTAACAACGTAATCATTTTTAAATGTAAATAAAGAGAACTTGTAATTATTTTTAAATGTAAGTAAACCGTACTTAGAATGTTACAAGTTTTAACAAACTTCACAGTTGATTTGATATAATCCTTTTATAGTAAGTTCCCATTGCAAGTTATTGTTATACGCCAACAATCCAAACAACTATAGTAATGATTATAGGGATAGAATTTTTATGCACTGAAAGACATAATAAGAAAACAGAATGTCAGCACTAGGTTGTGCATAGAAATCACAGACGTAAACAAATGTCACATCGGTATTAAATCCTTGTTTCTCTTTCCATTTCAGTATATAGAAATAAAAGTTTTGGTACCCGTTTTGAGGTCAGACGGTTCCCTTTCAGGGTGGTAGTTGCTCTCCTGCCTTGGAGAATTCCAGTCCAGCCAATTAGAACAAGGTATTGAGTGAGGATGCACAATTATGTAACTGTCCACCTTCAGTAGCGCCATCTGTCGGAAATTATCGGCGTTGTCTAGTGTGGATTTTGTTGTTGTTGATAATAATAAAAAAAATGATAAATTTATAAGAAAACCGATATACATACTAGGTTCAAAAAGTTCCCGGAATTTGCTACTATCATAGAAACAACGTACCTTAAACACTATTCTACAGCATTCCCTTCAAAATAGTTGCCTTCCGCAACAACACACTTTTGCCAACGCGTGTAGAGTTCCTGGAAGCAGGCTGGAAGCCATTTTGTGAAACCCGTCTTAGTGCTCTCGTCGCGTTTGCGATAACCTCTTCAGAATTGAATCTCCGTCCTTTCAGATGACTTTTCAGACGGAGAAACAGAAAGTAATCAGGTGGTGAGAGATCAGGAGAGTATGGTGGGTGATCCAAAGCAGTTATGTTGTGCCTGGCAAGAAAATTCTTTACAATAATTGCGCGATGAGCAGGTGCATTGTCATTCATAAGGAAACAGTTGTTTTCTACCCACTTTTCTGGACGTTTCCTTCTCACTGCGTCCCGGAGGCGACGGAGGATTTCTACGTACAATTCTTTCGTTACAGTACGACCTTCTGGAGTGAACTCATGGTGGATGAGACCCTGAGAGTCGAAGAAAACTTCCAACATAACTTTGCCTTTGTAAGTGTCCCTAGGAAATTTTTGCTTCCGAGGAGATGTTTTCGATTTCCACTCAGATGACTGTCGTTTAGGGACTGGGTCGTACAAGTAGCACCAAGTTTCATCATCAGAAATAATTTTGTTTAAGAAATCACCATCTTCATCAGCCATACTGATCATGTCCCCAGCAAGAGTCATTCTTGTTTCTTTCTGTTCTGCCGACAACATTTTCGGAACTAACTTCTGAGACACGTAATGCATGTTGAGATGCTTTTGAAGAACATTGTGTACACTTCCGACTGATATTCCGACCTTTGCTGCTATCTCTTTTATGGTTTTACGTCGGTCGTCCCTCACGACATTACGCACACGCTGAGCGATTGCTTAATTTGTTGCAGTTGTTGGTCGGCCGCTGCGTACGTCATCTTTGATGCTATCGCGGCCACCAGAAAAGCGTTTATGCCAGGCATACACTTGAGCTGCTTCGCCATATGCTTCTTCCAACAATCTTAATGTCTCTGCAGGAGTTTTGTGTATCAAAACACAGAACTTGATGTTTGTACGTTGCTCTGTGGACATAATTACAAAATGCGACGAACAAACAAAACACTATGATAAACAATTGCCTACAACTCAAAACCAACTATCGCCATTATCAACACACTTAAAGAAAATGACATCATGAATGTTACCAACAAAACAAATGTATAATATCCCTTGTTATATATTAATACGAAAAATGGTAGTAAAATTCCGGGAACTTTTTGAACCTAGTAGTATTATACGATATATTGAATAAAAATTTCGATACCGATATATCGCTATATCGAAACGAAAATATCGGTATTTCGTAAAAACCGATATATCGTTCCCATCTCTACTCATAACTTTCAGTACGACCCTCTGTATTATGTTTTTTAAACAAGCTAATTCAATGTACTTTTACTCATTTTTCTAGAACTTTATAAATATTTAGTTAGAAACCCAGTAGTTGATAAGCTTCGTTAAACAACGAAGTAAAAAACGCAACCTGTATGCACAATAATAAGGAAATAATCTGTATTATATTTTAAGTACAACATTTTTCCTTTTATTTTTACATTAATCTATACTGTGCGACGAAGGGGAAGACAGAAAATAGGAAAGATTGAAGAATGCTAGGTTTGCAGTGAAACACCTGCCCTCGGGCAGAATATTGTGAATGAATGCTTCTATTTTTCTCCTCTCCATTCTAGGGATATTGCTCCGATATACGAAACGTTTTGTAAGAGTTGGGTGCTTGTAGCGGAAGCTGGATTATATGTGATTGTAAATTACAGAGGGTAGGTGGTAACTCCTACGATACCCAATTAAGTCGGGTTCATTTTAAATCCCTTTGTCCTGCGTGACTGGTCGTCCCATGTCATAAATAAACATTAAAATCCTGCGATTTCCTATTCCAGTGCCGGATTAAGTTGCTTCACTTCTCATTCCCGCGCAGGCAATTACCGGACGGGACAGACGCGCCCCCATCTGTCTTTCGTATTCCTCGTTCTTCATCTCATGCATGAAACAGATTCCTCCTCACACTTGATCGACTTCGTAACTTACGTCACTCGCACAGCATCAAGTCTCACAAGACGGTAGTCGTCATTACGTGCCAGTATAGCTTGAATATAACACGTCATTCCACATTATACGTTTTACGTGATTCGCTACAATTCAGTTCCCTTATCGCATTGCAAACTGTATGAGTGTACGTGACAGCTAATTTCGTTTAAATTTATTAAAAATAATAAGCTTAATTGAAATTATTTAATGTGCACATAAATAAGAATATGAATTTTTCCTTTGTGGATTAAACATGAGTGAATAAATGCATGAACGAACGAACGAATGAATGAATGAATGAATGGATGAATGAACGAATTATATAGGCCTATTTGGTTGTATAGTTTTTATTTATTTATTTATTTATTTATTTATTTATTTATTCATTTATGTATTTATTTATCTATCTATCTATCTATCTATCTATCTATCTATCTATCTATCTATCTATCTATCTATCTATCTATCTATCTATCTATCTATCTAGCTATCTATCTATCTATCTATCTATCTATCTATCTATCTATCTATCTATCTATCTATCTATCTATCTATCTATCTATCTATCTATCTATCTATCTATCTATCTATCTATCTATCTATCTGTCTGTCTGTCTGTCTGTCTGTCTGTCTGTCTGTCTGTCTGTCTGTCTGTCTGTCTGTCTGTCTGTCTATTTATTTATTTATTTATTTATTTATTTATTTATTTATTTATCTATCTATCTATTTATCTATCTATTTATCAATTTATTTATTTATTTATTTATTACGAAGGGGCAGGTATCGGATTGTAATATTGATACAATACAGAAGAAAAGAGAACACAATTCATATTACTGTATTCAGTTACGAAATTACTTTCCAATAGATGTACTACGTACAGTTCCCCTTTCCTTATTTCAGTTTATAACCCAATATGGAATATTAGGAAGGTGTAATACTTATAAATCTAACCTTAATTCACTAGCTTTATTACAGAGAAAAGCTAAATATTAAAAGCGAGTTCACATATTATAGCTGGACCACTAATAATAATAATAATAATAATAATAATAATAATAATAATAATAATAATAATAATAATAATAATATTTATTTAATAATAATAGTAATAATAATAATAATAATAATAGTATTTATTTATTTAATTAATTATTTATTTACTTATTCTTTTATTTATTTATTTATTCATTCATTTATTTACTTATTTATTTATTTAACCATTTATTTATTTATTTATTTATTTATTTATTTATTTATTTATTTATTTATTTATTTATTTATTTATTCTGGCGAAGTTAAAGCCATGAGGCCTTCTCTTCCACTTAGCCAGAAACAAAAGAAGCTGATACAATTTTACAGACTAATATTTAAAGAGCACTAATAAAAAACTTTATACAGTCATACGAGCACAAGTTGAGTAAAATAATGTAAACATAATAAATATTAATTACAAATTAATATAAGGCTAGAAGTTACATTAATAAATATGAAGACATTATTACAAAAACAACTCTTGTCAAAATTGATATTTTTCAGGAGAACAATAAAAGTAAGTAGAACGACACATGTCAGCTGTTTCCGTACAACTGGTGTTTATTGCACCTGACATGTGTCATTTTTGGAGTCTATAAATATTTGAAATAGTAGCAATTGTGTCCTTAAATCAATTTCATTAAAAGTGACTAGGGCTGTTTTTGTAATAATGTCTTCATATGCAAGTGGTAAGTGAACCAATATTACAAATTACAAGAATAACAGATTCAAATGTAAATTATAAGTACTAAGTTATTTATGTAACTATTCAATGTTCAGTATTCCCCGAGAGATTAAACTATTCAGTGGTTATTCCTATCTTTAAAAAGGGAGAAACAACGTCTCCAGAAACTACAGACCCGTATCACTTCTACCAGTCTTCTCCAAAATCTTTGAAAAAGTAATGTACAAAAGATTATATCATCATCTAGAACATTTTAGTCCCGGAACAGTTTGGATTTAGGAAAAATAAATGCACGGAAAATGCAACAGTTAGTTTAACTGACAAAATTCTGGAGACAGTTAATAAAAATTACAAGTTGGAGGGATTTTCTGTGATTTATCCAAAGCATTTGACTTTATTAATAATAAAATGCTTCTAGACAATTAGATTATTATGGAATTAAAGGCGTTGCACACCAATGGTTTCACTCATATCTCATGGATAGGAAACAGAAAGTTGAAATCAATACAACTATGAAATCTACATCGACATGGGGAACTATTAATAATGGAATTCCTCAAGGATCAATATTAGGTCCCCTACTTTTTCTAGTGTTTATAAATGATCTTGCCCCCCTTATAAAAGATGTAGGTCATCCCATATTATTTGCAGATGACACAAGTATAGTAATTACAGCCAATAACTCCAACACATTCCAATCTTCAACAGAGGAAATTCTCTTCAAAATATGTGACTAGTTCTCAGTCAATAAATTAGTATTGAATTGTAACAAAACTAACATAATTCAATTTAAATTCTGTCCAAATTCAACCTCGCACATTTCAAGCGCAATAATCAACAATAGTTCCCTATTAGAAACCAAATTTCTTGGCTTAATATCGATAATGTGTTAAATTGTAAAAATTCATAATCAAGAAATTACCGTAAACTAAATTCAGCATTTTGCAATTCATTTTTATAGTTTTCAGAGAAGTCTGTATTGTATATTAAAAGTATTTATTTCAGTCACTGACTTCACAGCATATGTTTAAGGTGTTAAACCTTTTGCATTATATGTTTAAAAAACGTTCATACGTCTTTTAAACATGCAATGCAAAGGTTTAATACCTTAAACATATGCTGTGAAGTCAGTTACTGAAATAAATACTTTTAATATATAAATTCAACATGTTTTGCTATTAGATCTATGGAAAAGATAGCAAATATCAGTGCCTTAAAAAGAATATACTTTGCATACTTCCACTCGGTAATGAGTTTTGAAATAATATTCTGGGGAAATTCCACAGCTAGTAACAGTATATTTCTACTACGAGAAAGTAATTAGAATAATAGTAGGTGCCAAATCTAGGGATTGGTGTAGGACCATTTAAAAAAAACTAGAAATAATGCTCATAGTTTGTCAGTATATATTTAATTAATAATCTTTCTCGTATGTAATCGTGAAAACTTTGTAACTAATTCAACAGTTCACAGCATAAATACGAGTCAAAAATGAATTTCATACTCAATCGGCAAGTCTATCGTGCTATCAAAAAGGAGTGCGTTATATAGCAGTAAAATTTTTTAATAGCCTTCCTATGGGTATAAGAAATGAAACTGAAAATGTGAGATTATATAGGGCCAAATTAAAGAAGTGCATAATTTCTTACGCCTTCTGTTGTGTAGGTGAATTCATGACATTCAACAATGCTTCATTAAATTGATACTAAAACTTTGTGTTGTACCAGTAGACTATATTGTAAACCTCTTCTGTATATATTTTAACTGGACTGTTACTATAAATTAAGACTTTATAGTACTATAAAGTTTTTTATGCTCGACCATGCCGAAATGTACTAATTATACATCTGGTAGCAGTCCTTTAATGCATGTCATTAAAGTACACCTACTCATTAAAGTACAGGTCTTCAGCCAATGATAACTCAGCTTACATGTGTTCAGCCAATGACAAGTCAGCTTTGTACCGTTATAAAACCGCAAGTATCGATTATTCTCAGATATGCAATCGAAAGAGAATTAGCGAAAAGTCACGGAGGCTGGAAATCCAATACTGTCGCAGAAGGTTATGTTCTATTACTATAATAATTAGCGTTAATTGTAAATAATATTCAAATAAATTCAATTTGTCATCTCGTTTTTCAATGTCGAATTCAATAATCAAGGTTATACCAAGTTTAACGGGATTACATCAAGGTCAATGACATTATTGTTCCTCGGAAAAAATCAATACTTTCGCGTCTGCGCACATCTCACAATTCACGACCTAGAACAAGGTCACTTCCGATCTTGTCAGATACAAATAAAATGTATACATCTGAATAATTTCAAGTTAGATATGGTCGAGCATAAAAAGTCGTATGAAAGTCGCCTGTAATAGCAATTAAGAAGCTCGTATGAAAATTATGAAACTCGCTTGCGCTCGTTTCATAAGCATCCATACTCGCTTCTTAATTACTATCATTATAGGCTCATTGCATAATGTACTATTTACTTGTTCCATATTCTATCTGTGAAGCACTGTACGAATACCATGGAGTGTTAATAAATGCAATAAGATACAAAACTCCGTACTCATTCTTGGGATGTCGGACTGTACTTCAATGAAGTAGTAGAAGACAACTCGGAGAGTGTGACAGGAAGGACGGCAGTACTAGGGGGCTTCCCGCACGGAGTTCCTTCTGTGTTAAGCGTGTCACACTACGGAGTAATAAATCTTGTACAGCTGCATGTTGAATAGTGGACGCGGCGCCGTCACTACGACTTCCCAGTCCTGCGTCATTAAAATTCATGCGTTAAATGAATCAAGAAACATTTCGAGACATGTGACCATGTTGTACGACCAGGCGCCTAGGTACACTCTGCTCCTTTTCCGAAATTGACATCTGTGTGTAGATTTATTTATCAGTGAAGCTTTAATACGGGTTACTAGTCATGTCGCAGCGCTTCCTGAGTTTAATGATAGATAATAAATCTAATTATTGTTGTCAGGCTTGTCTCTGGATCCTATGTTCGCGAGTTTAAACCCTGTCGAAGGTGATGAATTTTTAAGAATTAAGGGGACACTCAACTTAAAAATTGGAGAAAAAGTGTCATAGAAATGAAAAATTAAATTTCTACACTAATTTACGTGACAGAACTAAATCAATACGCAGAATTCTTCCCCTGTTCATTGAGAAGTCACAGTCAAATGCACAAAGCCAAAAAATAAAAAAAGTGCTAATTAAAAGTGATATTTCAATTAATGATTGATTAAAATTGAAATATTTTTTTATTTTGAAAAGTATTCGATCTAGTGAGCTGAGATTTTGCATGTTACTTTCCATGTGTATATTAAACTTTTTCTCCAAATTTGAAAAAGATTGGTCAAATAGGAAAAAAGTTCCAAAATATAGTTGTGTCCCCTTAAGTGTAATAAGCGTTCTCCAGACTTAAATTCAATAGAATTTTATTTGTTGTGCCATTTCAAATAACTTTTTTTTTATTCAGAAGCAATTCTCACCATTGACATACTTCGTCACAGATACAAGATGGCTGCTACTTTGTATTGTATATATTTGTATAGTTTTGGCCGATGAATTGTATATGCTTTAAATTGAATAGTAATCTATATAGCTCTACTGATATTGTTTGTGTTTGTAATTTGAAGTAGTTTGCATGATATGTATTATCAATTTCTGTATATCACAACTGGTTGAATTGTTTATGCCTTAAATTTAATTAAATTGTTTTATATTATAATATAGCTCAACTTATGAATGATCGTTTGCGTTTGTAAATTTAATAATCTGATTGGCTATGTATTGTATACTTTTAGTAGAGCCATCGATGTAGCTCAGTCGGCAGACTCGCCGGGCCGCTGATCCGGAGCTGCGTTCGGGCTTGGGTTGGATCCCCCTCTAGACTTTGGTTTCTTCGGAGGTTTTCCCCAGCCGTGGGACTGAAGCCGGATGGTCTATGGCGAGTCCTTGGCATCAAACCCTTTGATTTGATTACCCCCTTTGATTTGATTACCTGGTTGGGTTTTTCCGAGGTTTCTCCCACCGAAAAGGCAAATGCCGGGTAATATTTTGGCGAATCCTCGGACCTCATCTCATCTCACTACATCTCGCCAAAATGTAAAAAAAATTGTACAAAATTGTAAAAATTGTAGAAAATTACTAAATTGTAAAACTATAAAAATTTGTAAAAATTGTAATTGTAATATTGTAAAATGTTGACATGTTCCACATCTTAAAGCTTCATTGCTCATGTAAGATCTATGGAATAAAATAAATGAATGAATGAATGAATGCCAACGAAGCCCACAGAAAGCTGGTACGTCTGAAAGAGTACGGGATTCTACAACACGACTACTTCACGCTTACATTCTAGCCGCGAGTGGTCATTTTAAGTATCTTCTATAAGGGCAGATATCTCTACCATTACTGCAACAGAACACGGACGTCACCGTAAACTGGGGTTACTTTGAACACAGAGGAAACTTTGACCATTTTTTCATAAAATCATATTTAGGTTTCTACATGCTGCACTTATTATAGATGGAGGTAAATTTAGTATGAGAATGATTTTATGATAATTTACCTCCATCTATAACAAAGTCCACACCTGTGGAGTAACGGTCAGCTCGTCTGGCCGCGAAACCAGGTGGTCCGGGTTCGAATCCCGGTCGGGGCAAGTTACCTGGTTGAGGTTTTTCCCCTCAACCCAATACGAGCAAATGCTGGGTAACTTTCGGTGCTAGACACCGGACTCATTTCACCGGCATTATCACCTTCATATCATTCAGACGCTAAATAACCTAGATGTTGATACAGCGTCGTAAAATAACCCAATAAAAAAATCTATAACAAATGCAGCATGTAGAAACCTAAATATGATTTTCTGAAAAAAAGGAACAACTGGATAATACGCACGGCAGACCAATATCGATAGTCGACTCTACTCGCTGGCCACTAGTCACTGGGCCGTACCGAGCCGTATCAAACAAAATATAATCGAAATGGTGGTAGTCAAATTCGCGACTATATTCTTAAATAATTCACTCCATTAGTCAAGTTCAAGGTTTTATGTAGTACAACGGCGGTTTTTTGAATGCATTAAAAGAAAATGAAGATGTAATAAGATCATAAACTAGGTTATCACAAGGAAATTAACAGGAAAAAAGGTGTGTTTCACGGAATACCATTAAAATGACGGAAAGTAAATTTCCGGTTAATGTTCGCCAAAGCGTAAAGTACGTAATTATGACGGCGTTGCTGTTTTGTTTCTGGCCTATAGAAAAATACCTAGCCTTTTACGAAAAAAAAAAAAAAAAATTAGGGACCATGAAATTATTCACCGCTTTCATTATAGACCTATTATTTTTTAACAATATTACGAATCAAAAACTGTCATATTATATAATTTTAACTACTACATGGACGAATGAAATCAAGCTAACCTAACTAAAGCTAACCTAACCTAACCAAAGCTAACCTAACCTAACCAAAGCTAAGCTAACCTAACCAAAACTAACCTAACCTAACCAAAGCTAATCTAACCTAACCAAAGCTAACCTAAGCTAAGCTAACCTAACATAACCTTCGTAAATGCAAGGCCTGTAACCGGAGCAAGAAGGGATCTCAATCATTTAATGTGCAAGTACACGCAAAAATAAATTCAAGTAAGGATTACGCTCCCACTGCATGAGAGGTCCGCGCATGCGCTACAGCAAAACTGTTTCTGTCCCGAGCCTCTCATCTAAGGCACTCGTCATAATTTACTCGCAATATTTACGCAAATACACATTGTCGCTAACAGTGGTGCTATCTCTCAATAATGTTCAGAACGAAGGAGGTAGACAGAGAGAGAAAAAATTTCTCCCGCCAACTACGCCACACACCAACGTCATGTTCTTATGTTGGTGACATTGTGTATTTACTTAAATTTGGTGGTAAACGTAACGGCACGGTTCAAAGTGACCGTGCTAATTCTCCAGTATAGCGAAAAAAATGATCAAAGTTTCCTCTGTGTTCAAAGTAACCCCAGTTTACAGTAACTGGGAAACGAAGTACAATGGGGCGCATATTCATAGAGAATTTTCTCTTTATTTTGATGTCTCCTATTTGCTGGTGGCGTGGATTCCAGTTGCGATATACTCTGTATGTTGAAACATAGCAGTCTTCTTCTTCTTCTTTTTCTTCTTCAATAGCTCTACAGCCCAATGTGGGCTTTGACTTCCTCAACGATTCGCCTCCATTCATCTCTTCTTTTCGCTTTCTCCCACCAACCAGATATACATAACCTCTTCAAATCATCCAAGATATCTTGGAACCAGCCTTTCCTAGGTCTACCTCGTCTAGCCATACCCAGTATTCTTCCATCCGACATACGTGTTGAGAGTCTTGTATTGTCCGTTCTATGTACATGTCCAACCATGATAGTCTAGCTGACTTTATAAATCTGACCCCTGTAATATCGTGTTTATCTCATTATTATTGCGAATTCTTCAAATTTCGCCTTCTTTCACTGTGCCATATATTTTCGTTACGATTTTCCTTTAAAATATTCGCAGCAATTCCACTTCTTTTGATAACAGAGTCCATGTTTCCGCACCACATGTCAATATAGGCCTTATTAGAGTTTTGTAGAGTATAATTTTAGTTGATATAGACCAGGCCTGCACAAGGTTTGCGCTCTCCGAGCCGGCTCATAGCTCATGAGCGGAATGCAGATATCAGCTGCGCTCTGTATAAGGGTGGACTGGTAGAAGGGGTGATCTCGTGCAAAATATACACAAAAGGAAGTACTAGTACGAGTGTTTATGAAATGAATTCCCGTTCAGTGTTTGCGAAACTATCTTGGACTATTATTAATTAATAAAGAAATATTTATTTTACAGAAATGATAGAAATTCTATAGCTACTTAACTGTACAATATAATTTTGTTACATTTTGATTTATCAGTACATCAGAGGTTTTATGCTGTTGGCAGCTGAAAGGAACAGTAGCCTACTGATCGTAATGAAACATCAGTTACAGATGTTCGATGCCTCCCTTTATTAAAGTTGATTATAGAAAACAGTTGCTCACAAATATAAATGTTGAGCCAAACATAGCAATCATTTTCACAGCCAGCCTGTGTAGTCGTGGATATTATTGCTAATGTTTAGTCTTGTAAAATTCACCCAGGCTAGTAGTATTATTCAAACGATCTTTAGCCCTTAGGTCACATTGAAGATCAATAAGTTCGAGCTGTAAATCGTTAAATGTTAAATGTTATGTTCCGTCTTTTAGATTCTTCCATACTGTACTGTAGCAGTAGGTAAGCAACGTGATATAGTTACTGAGAATAGGCCTACACACTGCACTCCACTAGATAACTGAGTGGTCGTTTCCCTCTCCTCTACCTATAGCAAGTCTATGTTATTCTGTCGTATCTTCCTCTGCGTTTTGGCGAGCGGAAAACACGGCTCTCCCGCTCTCAAGGAGCGCGCGCGCTCGCTGAGCGCTGTTTATTCAGGTATGATATAGAGGAACAAACAGTCTACACTCCTAAATAATGCATAATTCTACATCAGCATGCACAATTTTTATTCTAAAATGGACACCGTTAGAATTTTAAAAAATTCCAAGCATGAATGAATTTCTAAATTACCTAAAACTTGACCTACATGTAAGCATAGCCGTAAATCAGTGGTAATTTTATATGTGGAGCCTTGAACATTCTTCCCTCTGCCTTGCACCAAGTGCCAAACTTTACCATGCTTTAATGTAATAAGATTGCAGTGCCAGGGAGTTTCGGGCAGGGTAGAGGGGGGGAGAGAGACTCTGGTATGCAAATAACAACATGATTTGTAGCATCATTATGGTGCAGGGCATAAGGCCTCCCCCCTTCCCCCGTAGATGTGAGGGAAGGATCCCTCGAGCTATGAGAAAGACGAAGCTACTGTATAGCTATTACAATTTCAAGAAAAGACGGTAAGTTAACATGCAGATAAGGTTGAAGAGATGGCGCTAGTTAGAAGAGGTATGAGGGGGGGAGGAATGTCCTACTTATGTTGCAAGAGAAAGGTGCTTTACCGTGTAGTATACATGCTGGAGTGAGTGTTCATGTTGCATACTTTCCTAAACTAATGGGGCAATGTAGACGGTGAAGCACTCCAGAAACATAAGTGTATAAACTAATTAAGAATGACTACATAATATGCGAAGTGCATCGTTAGCCGAACGGATATAATGTCGGCTATCCACGCAAGGGATCCGCGGTTCAAGTACTAGACAGTTGAATTGAAATTTGGGGTACAGAAAGTAAAGCCAGGGAAATTTTATTGAAATACGAGAAATATAACCTATCTAGAAGAATGCAACTTCAATTTAAAAAAAAATATGTTATTATGAAGTAAGTTCCCAATTTGAAATTGCTGTATCTTCTGAAAATATTAACAGTTTGATTCCATGTACATACCATTATGCTTTACAGAGATCGTATATATATATATATATATATATATATATATATATATATATATACACACACATATATACAGGGTATTTAAAAATACAGGGCATAATTTCAGGTATGTATTTCCCACATGTAGACAATCAAAATAGTTCATTACAACATGTGTCCGGAAATGCTTCATTTCCGAGTTATGGCCTTCACAACATTGAAATTCACCGGAACGTTTTTCTTTCCGCAGGTCGTTGTCATTACGAAGATGTTCAAAATGTCCACCCCCTGCTTGAATACAGACCTCACATCGATGTCTCATTGACCTGCGAACACGATCCCAAACTCCAGGAGTATTGCGTATGTCCTCAGATATGATAAGGATACAATTGATACTCTTGCAACAGTCTCCAGATAGTCGTATGAGGAACATTGACTTGCAACGCTACCCTTCGTGTGCTGATAGAAGGAGTCATGTCCACAGCCTCCAGAATCTCCTCCTGTACTTCTGGAATTGTAGATCTTGGTCGTCCCCTTCCCAAACCAGGAGAGTTAAATTTTCCATACTCGCACAGACGGTAATGGAGACGTACAAATGTCTCCCGATCTGGACATTGTCGCTGTGGGTACCTCTCCTGGTACAAACGACGAGCCAGCGCAGCATTGCCGTCCGCCTTACCGTACATGAAGTGTATCTCTGCCAGCTCTTGATTTGAATACATGTCGCACAGTATAACGCCTACACAACACTGAATGTAACCTTCGCCTCGGAATGAACTGCCAGAGTGCCCTCTTAATGTCTCCTTTGACGGCAACGACCTGCGGAAAGAAAAACGTTCCGGTGAATTTCAATGTTGTGAAGGCCATAACTCGGAAATAAAGCATTTCCGGACACATGTTGTAATGAACTATTTTGATTGTCTACATGTGGGAAATACATACCCGAAATTATGCCCCATATTTTTTAAACACCCTGTATATATACACGTAGGTGAACCGTAAGTGATGTCATTTATTTCAGGGAGTTATTCTTCGAGATATTTCAAACAAAAAAGTATAATACAATTTTGCTCACTTTTGCTTCCGTTCCTAGATAGATAGATAGATAAATAAATAAATAAATAAATAAATAAATAAATAAATAAATAAATAAATAAATAAATAAATAAATAAATAAGTAAATAAGTAAATAAGTAACTAAGTAAATAAATAAATCAAATAAATAAGTAAATAAGAAAATAAATAAATAAATAAATAAATAAATATTGCTGCTTCCTAATTGAAGATCTCCCAAGAAAAATAATGTAACATCAAATGAAAGAAATATGTGACTTAGGTCGAAAAGGTAACTTTGAATCATAGTCTACGTAAAGATTATTATTTTTTGGTCCTACAGAATATATCTGTTATGGTAACAATTCATATTAGAGGAGAAAAATTCGCTCCTTCGCCGGGGAGTTGGTTCTACCTACCAAGCGCTCTCACCATTGAGCTACGCCGAAGTCCAATATTGTTACCATAACAGATATATTCTGTAGGATCAGAAAATAATAATCTACGTAGATTTTTCTAGCAACAGTGCATATTTCTGTACAGATTTCTGTGCATATTACTGTGAAATCCCGGCCACCAAGTCACTCAACTGAGTGCGCTCCTTGTAAAGTGTCAACATGCATGCCAAACTTGGAGTCAGGCCACAAAGGGGGAAAAAAAAATTGGAGGAGAGGAGTTCGAACCGGTGATGTGGATTGGATTTCGGCGTAGCTCAGTAGTGAGAGCGCTCGTGACGTAGAACCAAGGACCCGGGTTCGATCCCATAAGCCAGGGCGAATTTTTCTCCTCTAATATTAATTTGAATCACAAATTTATAAAAAAAATATTTCATTCAAAGTTTTAATAAACTTATATTCTTGATTAGTGAAATGGTTCTGCTAGTAAATATAGACCTAATGAAATGTGCACCTGAAATTCATTTCCTTCCTTTTGAAATGTGTATAAAAGATTTTATGCTCGACCATGCCGAAATGTAGTAACTATACACCTGGTAGCAGCCCTTTAATGGACCTCATTAAAGTTCAGCTGTTCCACTAATCAGAAAACACCATTGTAGCAATATGAAAGAGTAAGTATCGATTATTCTCGGATATGCAATCGAAAGACAACTAGCGAAACGTCACGGAGGCTGGAAATCCAATACTGTCGCAGAAGGTTATGTTCTGTTACTATAATAATTAGAGTTAATTGAAAATAATATTCAACTAAATTAATTTGTCATCTCGTTTTTCAATGTCTAAATCAATTTCAAGGTTATATCAAGATTAATGTTTATTTTACTCTCTAAATTATATCAAGGTCAATGACATTTGTTTCTCGGAAATAATCAATACTTTCGCGTCTGCGCACAGCTCACAATTTACGAGGTATTGCACAAGGTCAGTTCCGCTCCCCAGTCAGATAAGAATAACATGAATACTTACGAATAATTTCAAGTTAGAAATATGGTCGAGCATAAAAAGTCGTATGAAACTTGCCTATAATGGCAATTAAGAGCTCGTATGAAAATTATGAAACTCGCTTGCTCTCGTTTCATAAACATACTCGCGTCTTAATTACTACCATTATAGGCTCGTTGCATAATGCACTATTTGTTGGTTACACCCTTATTCCTGGGAGGTCTTCAATTTATAATAGTGTCTGTAGCTTGAAACGAGTCCTGAATAGAAACTCTCAATTGCTGTCATAATTATTATCAACAGTAATCTCACTAGAGGTTTTGATTTATCTAGAGAAAATCAAAACTCGAACTATATAAAGATTAGAAGTAACAAAGTGTACAATAAAATACTAATTGGCTTACTAAAATACAAATGTCTTCAAATGTATTATTGTACCATCTCATCATTACGCTAGAAGGCGGTAGTGTTTTATGATGATGTTTTCTTGTTACCGGTATCAGTTGTGCCAACTATGGAATCATCATTGAACTCTGTGGACTGTTACTAGTCAAGAAGGCTTTGTTGATTCAGTTTCATTTTTATTAAAACATTTGCATTCCATTTCAATCATCCGGATCCCAGTAATCAACGTCACTTGACAGATGATTTTCAATAAATCTTAGTATTAAACAATCTCTGATACGTGACTATTCATAATATCATAGAGCAGAAGCTATAACAAACATAACCTAAATAATATAAACAAGTGTTAGAAAAGTTTTAATTAGGGATGATGAAATAAACAAGAAACGTTTTAATTAACGATGATGAAATAAAAAATAAACATGGATAATTTTAAAAGAAACAATTATTGAAAGTACAGTTTTCAAATTTGAATATTTTGGTGGTTCAGTTGATGTTATATTGGACGTGTGCGTAAAAGAACTGAACTCGTTGGTGTACATGGTGTATCCCTCAACTCATTCAGGATTTCCGAATGGTGCTCTTCATATATGACCAGTGATCTTTATTAATTCTTGTTCTTGAATGCCAAAATGCGAGTCATATTTGAAAGTGATGTGCATCGACTGGAGTGGTTTGTAATTTTCTGTTTTTTGACGGCCAGACCAGTGCAGTTTGAAATGTTGGCAAACAAAGAAATAAATGCTTTGTATGTATGTATGTATGTATTTATTTACACTGCAAGTGGGCAATCACCCGGTGGCAGTGGTATATACAATATTAACAATACACAATAAAATGATAAGCAATACACAATAAAATTTACAATACACAATACAATTTACAACACATATACAATTTTATACACAATACAATAAGAATACACAATACAATTTAACATAATAATAATAAAACATAAAATAAAATACCTAATTTTACAATACAACCTACGTAATTATGTATAGGTCCTACATAAGTTTCAATAGTCTTTCACTTTACTCTCATCTCATTCCCTGTAGTGGCACTATGACGCATTTCACTGACACTTTAGCACACATTTCACTGACACTCTGTAACACATTTCACTGACACTATAGAACACATTTCATTGACGCTATAAATGATCACTGGGTAGTGATAAAAATAAACAAATGCTAGGGACGCGATAAAATTAAACAAATTCTAGGGACGCGATAAAATTGTGCGATAAGCAGCCATGATTGGTTGAAAGAAGTCCTTTCGTACCGTTTTATTGGTCGAAAGTAGTGTGACGTAGTAAAAGTGTAATAGTCATTATAATCTTCACCAGTGTCTTCACCAACATCATTATCACCACAGACGCGTTGGAAAATTGATTATATCTATATCTTGATGTCGAAGCAGACGCGACAAAATTGATTACATGGCAAAATAAATTACAACTCTCGTTAAGTTAACCAGCGGGAGGCAGACAAGAGCCACGTAACGCACTCCGCAAATGCGATTACTTCGTAACTGAAACTCGGCAAGGCTCACCACACAGAAGAGGAATCTCATTGTCTATTCCGGGCAAGGTACAGTCCTCCTGTATTATACATCTGTTTTCAGAGGATACTTCTGAATGTTTGATCTCGAGTTCTTGGTAAGTAAACCGAAGTCGACTGACTATGTCTCCTGTCAGAGCCTTTTGAGGTTATACAAGATCCGACAGACACAATTTGACTGTTTAAAGTTGGCAACATTAACCTTGTGCTCCGTAATATACAACGAGTTAGTATCTAACTCGTTGGTAATATAATATTGTTGTGCAGTTTCACCAACCATAATATAATTATGCTACTCATGTCATGATTTTATATTCTATAGCATGTAATAAATCTATTATGTTACGCGAAATTACCATGATTTTTTATATTTTTTTTAGTTCGTTATTTAACGACGCTGTATCAACTACGAGGTTATAGCGTCGATGAGATTGGTGATAGCGGGATGGTATTTGGCGAGATGAGGCCGACGATTCGCCATTAATTACTTGCACTCGTCTCACCAAATTTATTTAATTTATTCAACTAGCTAGCTAATGAGTACAAATATTAAAATTATAAAACAAAAATGTTTCTAGCCACTACCGTAAGAGCCAGGCTCGTGTAAGGTATGGCCTTAGTCAATAATATAACATAAAATTTGCAAGGACATTTTACTAAAATACAGTAAGTAACTTAATGCAAATCAATAAATAAGACACAAGAGCCAAAAAAAAAAAAAGAGGAAAGAGAAAAAGAGAGAAGAAAACAACATTTAATTTAAATTGACAATCCCAGTGATATTAATTAAAAACACGAATATAGTCGACAGAAAAAAAGTATATATATATATATATATATATATATATATATATATATATATATGTATAAACATATATGAATAATTTCATAAATTTCTTTTTTAAAAGCTTCAATTTTAAAATATTTAAAATTTGGAAGAAGGTTTGTAATTTTACTAGGCCTATAAAGTCTTGGGCCGAAACTAGCACCGTATTTAAGAGATGCACTTGTATGACATTTAGGCTAAATTAATGGGAAAGTAGACTTTTGTCGTCGAGTACGATATTCATGTCGATTAGATTTATGTTTTATTTGATTTCTGTGGTAGTAAGTTAGTAAACTATATTTATAAATATCTTCAATAGTTAATACTTTAAAATCTGCATAAATTAAATTTGTTGGGTAATCCATATTTTTGGTTAGACAAATTTTTATTAATCTTTTGTGTAATAAAATTAATGGGTTAAGTACAGATAATGCTACTCCACCCCAATTTATTATATCATATTGTATTAATGATTGCACTAAATCTACAAATATTATTCTCAATGCCTCCTTAGTGATAAATTTCGAAATATTAATTTATAAATATTTGGCATTTAACTTACATTTGGGGAAAACCTCGGAAAACTCAACCAGGTAATCAGCCCAAGCGGGGATCGAACACGCACCCGAGCGCAATTTCAAACCGGCAGGCAAGTGCCTTAACCTAATGATCCACGCCGGTGGCTACCGTGAATTATCGAATATCGAATTCTGGTATGTAAAATAATATAATATCCGATGGATTGGAAAGATTGGAGAAAGATGGGTTTGGAGTGAAAGATCTGCCCTTGGGCACAACACTGACTGAAATGAATGAATGGCATTTTTCAATGCCAAAGTGTTGACATAAAAACAGCCAGGGATAAAATCGACGGATTTGTAAATAAACAAGATTTCAGGTCAACATCACTTGACAAAAATGAATTTGGTTCATTCCATTGTATTAAAGAACTCATGAAAAATTTAGTTAAAGATGATACGACAATACTGGGTTTGTTTTTGCTGATATGCAATTAAGTATTCACGATTTTAACAACAGCTTTTTAAGTATTTTCTGGAAGAAAATTACGAATGTTACAGATAGATTTTTATTTATTTTAGTGGGTTATTTTACAACGCTTTATCAACATCTTAAGTTATTTAGCGTCTGAATTAAATGAAGGTGATAGTGCCGGTGAAATGAATCCGGGATCCAACACCGAAAGTTACCCAGCATTTGCTCATATTAGGTTGAGGGAAAATCCCAGAAAAAACCTCAACCATGTAACTTGTCCCGAACAGGAATCAAACCAGGGCCACCTGGTTTCGTGGCCAGACGCGCTAACTGTTACTCCACAGGTGTGAACTGTCATAGATGGATACTGAATCCGTTTTCAGACAGTTACGTTGAACTGGCTGAAATTCCAGAAAATATTAATGAAAACTCATTAAAATATATAGTCCTATTAATGGAATGTTTAAACTATACTTTTTTCGCACAACGTAGGTCAGTTTTAGATCGGAAGAATGGAAGAATATCTCGAACTTGCAATAGCACGTATCGTCATTTCCCATAACTGTGGTCCTGAAACACAACTATGGTCCACGATACAACTATTCAAAAAACATTGTAGTAACATAGACCGTTCGTAGATAGCTGCAGTGACTTGACTTCAAACTACAGTACAGCAAAAATACAGATAAACGAGGTACAAAAGAATGCATATTAATCACTAGTACGTCCAGTAATGGAATATGGTATCCTTACAGATTAGAACATCTTAAGACATTGGAAAAGATTCAAAAACGGGCTATCAAGTGTTGTCGTAATATTTTACCATTAAAATGGGACACACTCACGGACAGGAGAACGTGAATTCGATTATGCGCAATGTTCAAAACATCTGCCTGGAGATAAATAAAAAATAGGTTGCAGCCGCCAAATTACTCTTCAAGGAACGACCACTCATATAAATTGAGGGAAAGAAGACAGAGGACGGACACTGGAAAGTTTTCTTTCCTAAATCGTACTATCAGGGACTGGAATGCTTTACCTGCAGACTTACTAAAGGCTTTACCAATAACCAGTCCACACCTGTGGAGTAACGGTCAGCGCGTCTGCCGCGAAACCAGGTGGCCCGGGTTCGATTCCCGGTCGGGGCAAGTTACCTGGTTCAGGTTTTTTCCGGGGTTTTCCCTCAACCCAATATGAGCAAATGCTGGGTAACTTTCGGTGCTGGACCCTGGACTCATTTCACCAGCATTCTCACCTTCATCTCGTTCAGACGCTAAATAGCCAAAGATGTTGATAAAGCGTCGTAAAATAACCTACTGAAAAAAAAACCAATAACCAAAAATGTATTTAAAAAAAGGGTTTAAGGACTTTACTAATAGACAGTAGTATATTACACACACTATTTAAAGGGTGTTGTTTGAAGTGTTGTATCAGTGAAGAAGTGTGTTGTGTCAGTGAAGTGTAAGTGAAGTGTGTTTCTGTCAGTGAAGCTTTATAGTTTATACTGGCAGTGCAAAGTATTTTAACAGTGAAATGTTTTTGAAGTGTTAGTGAAATCAGGATAGAATCAGTTAAATATGTCGTAGTTCCAGTTCAGCGAGTGAGTTGACAGCGAAATGAGTGTAGTGCTGAAAGGTACATGTGCAGATATGAACATATCATACTTGTGGGCTTTAGTCCGAACTTGGGGTTAAGATACAAATCAGATTTACTTTAAATGTTATTTTAAGTGATCGTGCTTCATTTAATTTAGGATGCTCCCTGTTATTATTATTATTATTATTATTATTATTATTATTATTATTATTATTATTATTATTTATTAGTATTAATTATTAGTATTATTATCAGTTTATTAATTGTATTTTTATTAATTGTGTTTATTATTGAGTGTAATTAGTTACCACTGCCACCGGGTATACAGCTACTTTCTGAAAACTGGCACATTTATCTGTAGTAATGTCACGAGAGGTCTGAGATCTGCCGATAAATCCACGAGCGAAGCGAGTGGATTTATCTGGGAAATCACAGACCTCGAGTGACATTTATTAGGACTATTTCGTGAATAAAATAAAAATGTAAATAATATATCCCTAAAATTCGATCACAAAATGTTAATTCAATTCAGTTTTTTATTTATTTCAAATATACAGAATAAAAAAAATATAATTACAAAACAAACAAAGAGAAATACAAATAAAATAATACAAGCAATATAAAAAGAAGATACAGTAGTATTAACAAAATTTGAGACCGAATGAGCAGCGCTCGTGCTCGGTCGCAGTTCAGATAATAATTGTATATTTACGAATACTTAACGTATTCAGACATTGTGAAGTTGAAATAGATGAATATCGATTACTGCAACAAAGAAATAGGATGTTACTATTCAGTAATGCCAATTGCGAAAAGCGAAATAAGGTTTAATAATGTTAATTACATGTACTGCACTTTTGACTTATTATTATAACAAGTACATTTTCATTATCTGCTGAAATCATGATTTAATTTAAAATTTTATAATATAATTGCAGTAACCTGATTAATACATTAATTAAATGAATAATTGTTGAAAACGCAGTTGTCTAATCTGAATGAAGGAATGTAATTTTTTTTCAGATAGCCTACAATGGACATGGAATTAGAAGATGAAGATGTATTTCATAGGCTACAATATAGGTTAGGTTACCTGTGTGTGAGCAGGACCAGTGTCAGCTGTGCCTTATTTCGACCGTTACTACTTGCTACACGAAAACATTTTTTATAGTTCGACAAACGCATTCTCGCTGTAGTGTGTAACGGAACTAAAGCTGCATCTACATAGTTCAATATTCCAATCGCGTATGCGTGCAATCTGGGAAGAATATTGAAAGAATCAAGTTTAAAAGGTACGTTCAATTAAGATGCATGAAGATTTTGTGTGTACATGGTGCGCCGTTTTCACTGCGTAAATATATTAATTAATATTAAATATTAATCTTGCATTCATTGCTTTAAAGTTGAAAGAAAAGTTTAACCGTGTAGTTGCATCTCAATGTATTCATGATCATCAATTTACGGGGAAACAGTTGGCGACAACGACTAAACAAAAGAACGACCATGCGATAAATTGATAGCGATAAATCTAGGTGTAGAAATTATCGCGATGTTTGACTGTGATTGGTTGGAATTCAAAATCTCATTACACTTCATTGGTTGAAAATGGACTGACGTCATATAAACGAAAATAGTCATATTAATTATTTCTTACTTTATAACTACTGAAACATATTTTTATTATCATGTTCAACATTGTTTATGTTTATGTTCCTAAATAGTGAATATAAAATAAATGTATATTAATAAGACATTTTCTTGCCTTATTTTGTAAATAATTTCGCTACCTTCCCCCCCCCCTCAGCTCCTTACACGACGCTCTAAGGTTCGCGATCCCCACTTTGGGCACCACTGCTCTAAACGAAGTTTTTAAAAAACATACGCGATTTCTCTTTGTGAGCTATAAAAGAACTTATAAATGTTGTTTTCAATTCCTCAATTCTACTGCCTGTAACCAACCTAATAAAGCTGTTTTATATACCATTAAACGTTCTGTTTTACAGGGCATTCGTCTCTTCGCATGGATGACTAACACATTCAGAAATAAGCTCAAGAATAGCAGTTGCCAAAGTCTGAACTCAAATCACCACCAATTGTGAATCACAAGTTAAATTTAAACCAATTTCTTACATGTTGTTTTGTTGTCTCGCTTATTTTTCTACCTCGGTGACTTAAAGTCTAGAGGCCATTGTTGTCATGAAACTGTGTGAGAAAGAAAAAGCTTAAAACTTTAGTCGAGTTCAAGGAGAAAGAAAAGAAGTTTCGTATCTTATAGTCAGTGATTACTTATATCTCAACGCGAGGTACGAAGGAAAACTTTCTGAGGAGACAGGTCGTATTACTTTGTTCCCAGTGCCAAGAATTAGACACGGCTGAACACAATTCACATTATTTCTTTCGCTTCAATTAGTAATAACTCCTTTTTAGTTACTATGGTTACGTAAGACTATGAAGTATGAGAGAACAGTTTTGAAAACAAAAACGTCATTAAGTCGTGAAACTTCATGCATGTTTTTATTGACTTAATATTTTGAAAAAAGAGAAATGATTTCATTTCCACACACTTAGGTTCGAATAAAGACAATTTAATTTGCAGAAATGTATATTTATTGGGTTTCCCTATACACAGCGAGCCAAAAAAAACAGACAATTAATTTAAAGGACAATGATCATTATAATGTCCCACAGAAAAGGGGACCAGAGCTTTCCGAAGTAAATTTTACAAGACAACCAATTTTCGGCAGAAGGGTGCAATTTTAACATTTTCTGTTTTTGGCAGCAAGCAGTACCTACATATTCATATTTTATGAACAACTAGAAGTATTGCGATCAACATATGGTTTATTTATTTATTTATTTTATTTATCTATCTAGTTATGTATTTATTTATTTATTTCAACAAAGACTACAGAATAGAATATCAGACTAAAGAATATAATTACAACAATAGAAATATAAATAAAATAATACAATCAATACAAAAAGAGGATACAATAATACCAACAAAATTTGAGGACCGAATGAGCAGGCTAGTGTTCGTCCACAGTTCAGACACATCAAATATAAGAGGAATGTAGAAAATAAAATAAAATAGGAACTAAAATTAAAATTATATTATATAATATATTATTAATATAATAAGAATATAGAAAATAAAACAAAATAGAAACTAAAATTAAAACTACAACTACAATGAAATTATATAATATAATATTAACCCCTTCAGGCTTGATGTACATTATAGTGGAATGTCTTCGATACTTTTAAATATTTTGAAAAATTAAATGTGATAGAAATGGAGAATGTTATTTTGAAACATTTCTATACCTGAATTAAAAATAAAATTTAAAATTTTGGCTGCTCACATATTCAGTTTCTTTCAGCCCCGAACCCTTTGCGAGGACGCGTTTTGCGTACCTTTTAAATTTCTTCTTCCACTTCTCCTCTTTCAATCCAGTTGGGGGGAGGGGTCGCAAAAAATGTCCAGCCAAAAAGTGGGTTGCCGGCTCCAGAAAGATTGGTAACCACTGGTTTAAAATCAGTAATTTCACGGATCCGGAGTCACATGGCGCTATTGGAATCTTATTATGTCCGTAAATACCATTTCCGATTATACAGTTCATTGTCGGCAGAACGATTAGTACATGTGTGTGCTTGTGTGAACAACTTTAGCCTAATTGAAGTGTGTTACAGTCCTAGATGCTAACTCCATCGTGTCAATATTTGAACAGTACAAGTATATCACGCAGATGTCGAAACACGGCTACAATCAACAGAGTAACTGCTGTGCTAGTACTGCGACGACGTTGAAATTTGAAACACTACTAGATATTTTATAGCTAGGGTATGGATTTTTATGTCGTTAAAATGTAATTTTATTTGCCTAAAATAGGCTTAATAGTGTAATAAAATATAATTAAATATGTTTCAAGTTCAATCTATAAGATTTATCTATTTTGCGAATGTTTATTTGCTATAACCTTGTATATGAAACATTAACATTTTCGCCTTTTCGGCATCATCAGATATTGTTAAGAAACACTAAATCTAAACCTTGAACAAATTAAAATGTACATAGTAATATCACAGTCTACTATATACAGTCGCGAAGCTCAATATGTAGTAAAAATTCAAACATGGGTAGTTGCCCACCACTAGGATCGCTACTATCGCCTCATCATCGTAGATCTCTCTCCTAGTAGACGACAAAATATGTTACACTTTCGTTGTGTTCTTTTGGAAAAATTAACATCTTCCTTCCATTATTGAAATATTAAATGCATAAAGTTAATTTATTATTTTAATGAAGTATATTAAATTCCACCATAAACTCGAAGATACCTGCAAGAAATAAGTAATATAATTTTTGTTTGTGCAAAAGGAACTGAAATTTACAATAATAGCTTCACTCATTCAAGATTATAGCGATAATTAACTATGAAACCAATAAATATTAATTTGCATTTCCCTTTACAACAATAATAATGAAAATATGGATTAAAGGAGTAACTTACGTGTACCAGTACTTGTAGTGCAGGCTTACATAGTTAACAAAGTGGGATGAGGTTAAGAAATAATAATCACACCAGAATTGGAAATAAAACGTGATCAATAAATATTATTGTAACAGACTTTTTCTACGTCTCTAGTAAAGCAACAAATAAAAATAACAACAAAATTAACAGCTATAATTAAAAACGTATCCTTTGAAAAAAATAGGCCTAAGCAATAATAATCCCACCAGAATTGAAAATAAAATATGATCAATAAATTTCATTAAAACAAACTTAATTTTTCTACGTCTTTAGTAAAATAACACATAAAAATAGTAACAATTAATAGCTACAATTAAAAATATATCCTCTGAAAAAAAAAGTAGACCTAACCTTTATTTCTCTGGAAATTTAGCAGCCTAAGTGACAGAACTTTAACCGGTATCTAATGTCCTTTCGGTTAGACAAACATTTCATTGTGAAATTTAAGGATATAATGTATTCTAACAGTCACAAAGAACTTCAAAATTAAGAGTTTTGTTTCTGCACAGCATTCTTGTGGAAACCCAGGAACCTTTCTGAATCTTTCGGAAATCGGAAAAAGGATAACTCTGGCCTCTTTCTCTTACTGTTGCTACAATTGATAGCACTACAAACGTCTCCTCCTTGTCCCATATTATTATTCCAATTATTATATTTTAGCCATTAACATTTTCATTACAACCAATAACGAACATTTCACAAGCATCAATGTGAAATACGCAACGAGCTAGCACTCGATAGAAATACGACACAGTCCAAAGTCGACCATGGACAGTCTATTGTTTCTAGTTGCTAACCGCTTGGAGCGCTTTATCATGAGATTTGCAAAAAAACACCTCAAGCTTCGCGACTGTATATAGTAGATTGTGGTAATATGCATGACAAAAATACTCCTTCATGAGTTTTATGTAGTTATTTCTTATTAATGAAAAAGGTTTATTTTGAAAAGGATTTCTAGGAAATATACATTTGGAAAATGTCGGTATGATTTATGGTACATATAACTCATGTTACAATACATATGAAATAATTAAAATTAACAAGAGTGTTACATATTTTATCCTGCATTAAGTCATTAACAGAAATACGAATATCAGCAATTAATAAAATATTGATGGAAAAGACTCAATTGTTGAATTTGTAATTAATTACGGGGGAATTATGAGTGGAATGGTGATGTAAATTCAATCCATTTTATATTTAAATAACATTTTTTATAAAATCAATAATAGATAATTGATAAAATTTGATAAAATCTTATGTGTCATAGTGTGTTGCCATGCTGTTACAATTAGTCGTTAGTAGTTGTTTAGCAATATATTTGGCTGTTCTTCATTCATCAAATCTTGAAATTATTGATTGCATGTAAAAAGTACTGCATTCAAATTGTAGCAAACACCATTGTATATTGGTAAAAACATAAGCTTGTAGGTTTTTAGAATGGGTGCTAAGATGTGTTTGAAACCTGTGCAAACGGTTGTACTGAGAAGGGTGGGAGAATGGAAATTCAATTATGTATATGTATGCCTTAGCTTATGTGTGGATGTTCATCTTGGTGGTTTTATGCGTAGGAAATAGTCTCTAAAGAATCGAAAATAGGCTCTAACAAAAATAAAATTTTCTTCAAAAACATGTTCCAAATCATCAGGAATTCACTTCTAGAATTTAATAATTTTAAATATTTATACACCGTTACCAGTACTACTACTGAAAGTGCAAGAACAAGAAATATCTAACTAGTTATACATAAATTAAACAATTAAATGTGAAAAATAAGTTTTAGACATAAATTCAGTACACAACCAAAATAATAATAATAATAATAATAATAATAATAATAATAATAATAATAATATTATTATTATTATTATTATTATTACTAATTATTGTTTTTATTAGTTGTGTTTATTATTAATTGTCATTATGGAGTGTAATTAGTTACCACTGCAACCGGGTATATACCCATTTGCAATGTGAATAAATACATACATAATTAGGTTTACAATAAATTATGGTACTAATATTTTTTCTAAATTTTCAACTAAAAAGCATGCCGTCTGTCACTCAACACAAATTTGTATGCTGAAAATGAACGCTCTACATCCACTGAAGTAACAGGAGCGTATTTCAATTTTGACACTAGTTGGACAGGAATGTTGCATTGTAAATCCCTGCTAGCATATCTGAAGCAGTACGCAGGTCCTTCAGTCTCACATTTCTCTGCAGAACTTGCTCCAGTTTATCCCGTACTTTATTTCCAACAGAACCAGGAACGCATTTGGAACTTAAAATACAAATTTTCGAAATAAGAATGGGTGTTTTGACCTATTAGACATAAAACATACTTAATAGGTCAAAATAGGCTTTGTCATCAAAATAGGCATTTTTAGGTGCTATTAACGTGTAGTACTTGCAAGTTTTTATGAACTTATCTTCTAAGGATTAAAATAGGTTTTTACCTAAAATCCGAAGTCTATTTATAACAAATGCACGTCTACGAATATTTTGTAAACTGAACGACTTGGTTCAAATGGTAATGTATGGGACTCATATTCGGGAGGTCCCGGGTTCAAACTTCGTGGCTGAGGGGTCACAAAAGGCAAATGCGGGATTGGAAATTTACATACCATGATTCATCACCGCCTCAATCACCAGTATCATAAACATTAATAAAAAATACCTAAAATCAGTTACATGAACATAAGCCCTCTTCAACACAATAGGAACAGGAGTTCAGCAACAGTAAAAACGAACTGCTGGTATACCTATAGATTTCAAACACGTGATATGACCACAGATCTTAAAGCGTGTGTAATTGAACTTAATATATATATATATATATATATATATATATATATATATATATATAACTTGGATGTCAATGTTAATAGTTACTTATACAACTAATGGCTAAGTAACAATTTTTATCAGGGGGGTTGACTTTCGTCGTGAGCATACCAGTGAGAACCACGAATGATGATGTCAAGCTACTTTAGTTAAGGATGTTTTACAACACCATATATACCTACTTACCTACAAATGGCTTTTTAAGGAACAGGAAAGTTCATTGCCGCCCTCACATAAGCCTACCACTTTCTTGACAAGTCATAGTGATATTAATTAATTGAAAACTCTTAGTAATTTCGTTTTTAATGAAGCCAAGAAATGGTTTAGTTCTAATAAATTTCTTTTAAATGAAAGTAAAACTGCATCTTTGTTGTTTAGTAGTACAGTCATGGAAAATAATAATTTTAAACTTCTCGGTATTACTATGGACAGCACACTTACTTGGGCAGACCATGTTGATTCTGTTTGTAAAAAATTGTCAAAAGTAATATTTATTTTGCGAAATTTGAAAATGTATGTTCCGAAGAATTACATTAGAGTTGTCTATTTTTCTTATTATCATAGTATACTTTCTTATGGACTACTTTTATAGGGTAATAGTTCTCAAACTAATAAGGTACTTATGTTACAAAAAAATCTATTAGAATTATAACTAATTCATCAATGAAGGCACACTGCAGACCGTTATTTGTAAATGAAAAAATTATGACTGTAACATCACTGCATATTTATCAAGCCCTAAATTTCGTCAAAGAAAATTCACACATGTTGACACATAGGAATGATGTTCATATATACAAACCAGAAACCGTGACCTTTTTGACAAAACTAAGTGTAGGCTAACTAAAACTATGAATAATTATTTTATTATGTCTTTAAAAATTGCAAATAAATTTCCGAGATATCTTTTTAATCTGAAAAGGAAATCTTTCAACAGACTTGTCTCTGGTTGGTTAATCAACAAACCATTTTATGAAATTAATGAGTTTTTTAATGCCAACGTTGTTGAGAGTTTTTGAATTAATTTTATTGCTTTGTTGTTTACTTTTTATTACTGATTTTGTCAATTGCACAATGTTGTGTGCTCTGACTGTATAACACTGAATATACTGAATAGACCATCGGTCCCTGTCCTGAGCAAGATTAAACCCGTATCTACCATCATATCCCACCTCCCTCAAATCCATTTAATATTATCCTCCCATCTATACCGTGGCCTCCCTAAAGCTATTTTCCCTTCAGGTCTTCCAACTAAAACTCTATATGCATTTCTAGATTCACCTATACGTGCTAGATGCCCTGCCCATCTCAACATCTCTAACAAATTTCCACACCTTTTTTACTTTATGATTATGATTAATTAATATTGCATGACGCAAATGTATGGCAGCGAAAATGTTTGCTCACATATAACAAAGTTGTAATAACATTAATAATTAATAAACGTCGTTGTTATTTGTATTCACATGAAACAGTTTACATGCATTAGGCCGTGCGGCTGCATCGACGAACGCGAAAATCTACATATAATAAATTGCTAAATATTATACTGGCGCAAGTGACGGACCTCATTTTGATTTCCTGCATACCTAAAATGAAACTGTAATCAAAATGGTTTCTAGACTATTTCCGGAAACAAAAGCGGTATTGATCATTAGTCAATAGATAGAGAAAAGTAGGGCCTATAGTGTTACTAGTATCAATTTTTCTCCCTGTCTATTCTGCTAAATGACGTGTGAAATCCTGCAATTTCCATCCAAAAATATTTTCTGTGATTGGTGATTATAAAATAATAAATTTTAATTACACATTTTTAACACCTTCATCAGTAAAGTTTTTGTTTAATTTATGTCTAAGTAAACAGGAGGATAGCAATGGCAAAGGAAGCTTTTAATAGTAAAAGGAGCATATTCTGAAGACCTTTGGAAAAAGAACTAAGGAAGAGACTAGTGCAGTGCTTTGTGTAAAGTGTGACATTGTCTGGGACAGAAACTTGGACATTACGACGAAGTGAAGAGAAACGAATAGAAGAATTTGAAATATGGATATGGAGAAAAATGGAACGTGTGAAGGGGACAGACAGAATAATAAATGAAGTTGTTTTGGAAAGAGTGAATGAGGCTCATACTGAGCAGAAAGGGAAAAAGGAATTGGTTGGGTCACTTGCTGAGAAGAAACTGCCTACTGAAGGATGCACTGGAAGGAATGGTGAACGGGAGAAGAGTTCGGGTAGAAGAAGATATCAGATGATAGACTACATTAAGATATATGGATCATATGAGAAGACAAAGAGGAAGGTAGAAAATAGGAAAGATTGGACAAAGCTGTGTTTGCAGTGAAAGACCTGCCCATGGGCAGAACACTTTTGTATGCATGTATGTATGTCTGTATGTATGTATGTATGTATGTATGTATGTATGTATGTATGTATGTATGTATGTATGTATGTATGTATGTATGTATGTATGCGTTTTGTTACTTGATTTTCGATCAATATTTTCCTTCTTAATGGGTAACGACCTTTAAATGTTATACGCTAGAGTGGAGGCAGGGGCATGTGTCGTGACCAGCTTTTGGCGATCACTGCTTTAAGGCCTTATAAAAGAATAAGTAGTCAAGTTCAAGACGTCTAGCATAAAGGTTAGAAAAGTTAAAATATTTACACGTACGCTCATAATTGAAAACAGATGAATTTGGTAAAAACCTAAAAGCATATAGGGACATAATTTTTTTTGTGCGAGATCGTGCGTATTTCCTTAGTTTCCGCACAAAACCAATCCGCGGAAAGTCTAAAATTCCACATTCAGTATTCCCAACCTAACACACATAACAATTTCCCTCTTCTTACCGCTTAAGTGACATATTGATTTTACTGCTTTAGGCTTTTAACATATTACTTTTAGAGACGTTCAATATAGTAATAATTATAAATTGGAAACTTACCACTGCAATTTCACCTAAATTGCACTGTTAATTATTGTTTTAAAATATTTGCAAAAATTAAGTAAACTCTACAACTCCACTAAAGTTACTGCATTCGTGGTACAAGTAACATTAAGGAAGCCGTGAAAAAATCAACAAGATTTCAGACTCATCATAGACTGGGGGAAAAAAAGACAGACGTATATCACGGCCTGCTGGAGTATAGTAAACACAGAAAACATTTTAAAGCAACAATTTTGAAGATAGATATTTTTGTTTTGCAAATTTGCCGTCATTGAACAGAAACCAAGATGGAGATTTCATTGCAACTAATTAGAAATTCCACTTTCAGGTATGTAATAAACGATCTTCGCACAAAATAATGTACGATACACGAGAGATATGTTTTCTTTCAATTCTCGGAAATAAAAAAGCTCAACTAGGTTTCGCTTTTTCAAACTTTTCCTCGAACATGAAAACTTCAACATACCACTCTTGTAACGTATATTACTATTTTAATGATTTCCAATTTAGCCGAATCAGTAGAAGTAATAGAATTCCAGGCAACAGATGCATATTCAAGTTTAAATGTTATTAATGTATAGTATAGAATTACAAGAGTAGCTGGAGTAGAAAAGTAATAAGTTATAGACCTTATAAATCCGAGCATTCTAATGGAATGATTATAAATATATTGGACATAATTATGAAAATATAATTTTGTATCGAGTAGAATTCCCAGGTCTCTAATGCAGTCTTTCCTTATAATGCTGATATTATTAAGAGTATAAGTATATAATAATAATAATAATAATAATAATAATAATAATAATAATAATAATAATAATAATAGGCCTAATAATTTAATGATAATATAGGCCTACACAAAGTATAACTTTATCAATAGATCGGTTAAATTGAGTGCACAAAGTTCTGATAATTATGTAACATAGCTTTAGTATACAATTATACATTTTCGCAATCCCTTTGTATTAGAAAATCGTCTATTATGCAGTGGATGTCACTGCCAAGCCCATGTATATGGCACTTCGTCCATTCACTCAACGTTGTGTTCCAAAAACCCGTGAAATGCTATCAAAGGGGTCGTAACAATATTCAGGTCGTTGGCTGTCATTATTTCTACAGCTTGATAACAGACTACATTGCCGGGAATAGCAAGAGAACCGATATCAATATTGTTCGCCATTGATTACAATTTCAACACATTCCACGAGAACCGGCTTCGAATGATTGGATTGCTTCCAAAACCCTACTGCAACCATGAGCTACTTTAATGTGTTTTAATATTTCATACTTCAATTTACTTTTTTCCTCTAAATCTGTTTCTGCTGGCAATGAACGGCCGGATATGAGACTACTGTTATGTACTGAAGAAAATTGGCACTGGATACGAGTTTTGCGAGTTCAAACCTGAACGAGGGCGATGGATATTTAAGGGCCATAACATTCAGTTGTTCAGATGTATGAAGAACATCGGAATTGATGGGATGGCAGGAAATTAATTGTAAATCTGTAGGATGTTGGTAAATTTGTTTGGAACATTTAAATGATTTATTTCTGGGAAAATTCGACATCGATTTAATCTAGTTTAATAAAAACTCTAGTGATGTACGAGATATATAGACCTTAACCTAAACTTGGATATTTTAGACTTTGATTTCTCTCATAGTACATATTAAAATAGGACAGTAATATCACAAGACTTACAGCCTAAAAGTGTCTATTTTTATTAGGAGATTAACAATATTAAGGATTTTTTTCTCTCTGTTATTTATGCTCGCTTTAACATCTTTGGTCATATTGCGAGTTAATCTTTGGTTGAAATCCAGAGGCCTGTGTATTAGTGTTGAGACTGGTTCTATTGTTGTGAACTAGATGGCGACTGTTTATGTATCACTCATTTGTTATGAATATGATTTCGGTGATGAATGAGGCCGGTGATATTCAGGGATGTTGTGGCCCGAATTTCCTGGCATTTGCCTTACGGTTGAGGAAAAACCTTGAAAACCTCAACCAGGAAATTCAACCTGACCGGGAATCGAACCCGGGCTCTCTGCGTAAGAGACCAGCGTGCTGTCTCCTACATCACAGAGGTGGTCGATTAAGGATTAATGGTTGAAGAGAGAGAGGGAGAGAGAGAGAGAGGGAGAGAGAGAGAGAGAGAGAGTGTGTGTGTGTGTGTGTGTCTATGTGTATATATATATATATATATATATATATATATATATATATATATATATATATATATATAAACTACAGAGCAATGATCTCTTACTGACGGTGGGAGAGGAGCTTTAGTTTTCTCGCTTGGTGAACCAAGTCCTTTCTGAAGTCGAAATTGCAATAGAAAATCTGAAAAACTACAAGTCTCCAGGTATGGATGAATTTCCAGCGGAATTAATACTAGAGGGTGGAACGCATTGTCTAGCGAAATTTATAACCTTGTAGGTTTACTTGCTATTTGGGAAAAGGAAATTGTGCCAGAACAATTGAAGAAGTCCATAATAAATTGTCCCATCTTTGAGAAGGGGGGAAAGACTAAGTGTAGTACCTTCCGAGGAAAATCATTTTTAATGACTTCGTACAAAATTTTATCCAGCATTCTTTTCAGAAGATTAACTCCATATGAGCCGTTCAGAGCAGAAGTGGTGTAAGTCAAAATTGAGTACTGAGGTTAAAAGTAAAAATTCTGCAAAATACAGAGCAAAGTAGCAATAATTAATAAGTCCTTCGTGCTATCCACTGACTATTAATAGTTTAAATAAATTGAATATTAATTGCTACTTTGCGCTGTATTTTACAGAATGTTTACTTTAACCCTCATTACCCATTTTTGACTTACACCACTTCTGCTCTCAACGGCTCATATGTAGATGAAATTATTGGGGATCTTCGATGTGTTTTCAGGCGCAATAGTTCGACTATTGATAAGATATTTTGTATTCGACAGATAATGGAGAAAAAATGGGAGTATAAGGCTACAGTACATCAGTTATTCATAGATATTAAAAAGGCATATGACTCGGTTAAGAGAGAAGTTTTATACGATATTCTTATTGAATTTGTTGTTCCCAACAAACTAGTTCTTTTAATTAAAATGTGTCTAAGTGAAAAGTATAGGTCAGTTTCTGTCTGACTCTTTTCCAATTCACTGTGGGCTAAAGCAAGGAGATGCATTGTCACCTTTACTTTTTAACTTTGCTCTAGAATATGCCGTTAGGAAAGACCAGGATAACTGAGAGGGTTTGCAATTGAACGGGTTACGTCATCTGCTTGTTTTTGCAGATGACGTGAATTTGTTATGACAAAATCCACAAACGATTAGGGAAAACACGGGAATTTTACTTTAAGCAAGTAGTGGATTAGGGTTGGAAGTAAATCCCCTACCTCCAGAAAAACAAAGTATTACGCCCCCAAGTTAAATTTGCGTCCCGTGAATGCAAGAGACGAGCGCTAGTAGCTCTAAATGCTCTAGTGTTAGTATAAGACCTACCGTTTCGTCTATGAGGTCATGTTATAAGAGATAATGCAATGATTGAGGTAATGTATATAATATGTGTAAGAAATACGGTGCATAATATTAACACTTTCACAGTATTTATACGGGTACAACACTTTCAGCATCTCCTACAGTATACACATGTATTCACCACTATCTCATACAACTCGCTGACACGAACAGTAAACACCTCTTTATCCGCTTAGTATTTACTCACAAGTCACAAAGGCCAGAGGGAGAGAGAACACAGATTTAACTTGGGTGCGTAGTATATGATTATGTCTCGTGACCAGAACATCGGAAGAAATGATCGGTGAATGGTAGTACAGTAGTACAAGAACATTCTCGAAGTTTCTGTCTAGATATTTCGATATCGTATGCGTATAGAAAGTTCACGAAAGTCCTGGAAAACTCTTAAAAAGTGTCGAATGTTCTAGAAGGTAAGGTTTGTTTGTTTGTTTGGTTTGCTAAATTACCAAAAAGGGATCTGACTATGTTAACTACCTATTAGAGATGAACAAAACTAGCTGCCGTTCTCGATCGCTATGTTCGTTTCATTTGTCTTTCAAATCTCGTGTTTCGAGTCTCGCTCATCATTCTCGAAATAGCATTTGGTTGGCGTGGAAAGATTTCGTAACTTTGAATAACATATATCATTGAAATAAATAACATTATAAATGTTTAAATGAGACAAAAAGATAAAACAGAACAGTAGCTTAGTTATCAAAATGTTCTACAAGGACATCATTTTATTTTTGCTTCAATTGTTACTGTACCCGAGTTTTTGAATGTACTTCACTCCCACCCCCTCTACTAGTAAACTTCCAACCTTTCTTCACACAGAACCAAGCGTATAAAGTCAAAGTTGCCTTACGGTCATAGTAAACACAAACAGTACTGACTTAGTGAGTATAGTACGTTCCAGAAATATGTTCATTTTCAACATATTGAATCATATTCTCGCATATGTACTGTCGTCCGTTTGCCTACGTCGCATCCCGGTTTCCCCCCAGTGCCTCCTGTTCGTGCCTTTGTAAAGGGTAGTGGCTGGGCTATCTTAGCTCTTGTCTGAAAATATTAATTTCTGTTATGAATTGGACGTCTACGTAATATTATACAACTGTTTAAAATAAATAAAAGGGCCTCGTTAATTAATTGTCACGTGATTTCCATTCTTTCTACGATAATTTTATCTTTTCGGATCAGGCAGAAATGCAGATTGAATTTACAGTACGTAAGGTACTTTTTTATAAAGTAAGTACAGAATTATTTTAACATGAGTTACTGGTACGAAGGACGAAACTGGTAATTGGAATTAGGTACAATAGTCTATAGTGCGATAATATGCAAAAACGAACTGAAGCTTGTATCGAAATTAACAGCCACCTTTTCAAAAATGTGTTTAAATATCCATATTATGATTATTTTTCGATTTAACTTCACCCTCTATAATGTACGCTAATGTGCTGTAGACAGTACAATGTAGGCTACATCTCATAATGAATACGTCCGAATGGAGCAAAAACACTTGTTGTTAATACAGTACTGTATTTGAAAATTATCAAACTCAAAATCGCGATATTTCCTACTTTACGTAAATGGATGAACTACTTTTCTTCCCTCCTATACCTAGTAAAGTGATTGTTTGTGTTTTACGCCAATATCATCGAACTCCAGTGGAAGGAGGTAGAAAACGGTGTTTCCGTTTTGAACCTATAATCCAAAGGTATAGCCAGGTTAATATTAGAAATGTTAGTAAAAATAAAATGATGTCCCTGTAGTTCTATTATATGATACTACCTATGGTTGTAAAAATAGAAAAAAAAAAAACAATTCTCAAATAAATTTGCATTTCTAAGAAACATAAAACATAACGTTAATATCTTTTTACTTGAGATTGCGCACTAGGGTGACCCTTAGCTATAGGTAATTTGCTGCTCCCACCCCCTTATTTTGTTCCAATCAACAAAAAAATGATCTGTGCAAATTTACAGCTCAATCGGACAACTGCTTGGCGACCCTCAAATGCATTGAAGTTGGAACATAGTATAGGCAATGATTAATTCCATACAAAAGCTGTATACTCTTGCCTATGTCGATCACTTCTTTTTTTCTTCTTAGAGAAATTTATGTATACACTAGCCGTACCCGTGCGCTCCGCTGCACCTGTTCGAAATAAATATAAAGTAATTACATAATTGAAATATGACGTTTGATCCAGGGAACAACTTTTACAACAGCGCAAGATAATCTGCTTCGCTCATTACCCATTTTTTTGCATTGCATTTATTACGTATATATTTTATGTATTTTAAAACGATTCAATTGAGCATAGTTAAAATTTGAATTATAAAATAATGGATTGCTAAGCTACCGTACTATTACTGCATACTAAATCAATACACTCTCGTTGTTCGTTAATTCTCTGAGATTAAAATGAGTGTACATAAATATTATTTAAAGAAATATAGAAAACGAATGTACAAAATAGCCTATCAAATTTTCTGTGCATAAGAAGCTATTTTAATCTTACCTGTCCTCGATTTACTCAGACGTTACTATAATAACATTATAGCATTATGTCCCTCTAGAGAGACTACACTTTCCAATGGTGAAATAATAATTAATTATACAAATCGGTTAATTTAGCTTCTGATACTACTTCATACAAACACAGAAACATTCTCTGTAGGCTATGTTTAATAGCTTTCGATTGTTGATGTCCAAGGCCCCTGTTTCGATTGTTGTTGTCCAAGGTCCCTTATAGACGAAGTCATTTGTTCTTAATTCATTGCACCGTCTTAGATGGCGTTATTTTAATTTTAAAACTCATTTATCTCATGAAATATCAGTCCTATCAAAATTTTGTAAAGAATAAAACTTATCGGACATTATTTTTAAAGAAACTTTTGTTATGTAACATTTTTCACAAAAATCAATAATAAGCGAGATATTTCGATTTATTTAATTCAGGCCTCCTTATAACCCCCCTTTTAAATAAAGTATTTTGAATGCCATATAGCCTAAAATCTAAGTTACAACGAACTTAATTTATATTCCAATTTTCATATAAATCGGTTCAGCCATTATCGCGTGAAAAGGTAACAAACATACAGACAGACATACAAACAAAAATTTCAAAAATGCAATTTTCGGTTTCAGGGTGGTTAATTATATATGTTAGGACTAATTATTTTTGGAAAATCTAAAATTACCAGAAAAATTTCGGCTACAGATTTATTATTAGTATAGATTCTGGCAACCCCAGCATTTGTTTAAAAATATTCTGAACGAAATTTCCCAAAAGTTAATTCGAAAAATTCCTGAAATAAAATGAAAAATTTAAGAAATATTAGGTTTTCTAAGTAACGCACACAACTTTTATAAAAGAAACACATTTTTATTTACAACAATAATTTCTACAGAATCAAACCATTATGTAAACGAACGGTGAACATTACTTTTTCTAAGGGAGGATTTAGTAGCAGTTGGGTATTTTTTACAGTCTCTGGTAACAATCTGTAAAACAAATTGTTTCTCAATTTCATCTTTTGTGAGAATATTAATCCTGAATGAGTTTGACTTCTCTTTCTGCAACGTCATTCACAACAACTATCTTCTAAAGTTTTTCAATTCCACTTTTGCAAACAGGATCATCCTTCCAAGTTGAAGAGTCTTTGTCGAGGACATCGGTGCTGATAGAAAATCTCGTGAAGAAAATTTTAGTACTAGGAGTTACAAATGACGAAAATTCAATATTTGTAAAGGAAGAAAAGTCATTTTGGTGCAGAATGTAGCTCTTCAGTTTATTTTCTTCTTCTTTCTCTTTTTCACCTTCGTCTACTTCCAGTAGGCTATAACTTGAGCCATATTTGCTTTAACCACTGTTGGAACATAGTCATCAAATAAGGATAGAGCCACAGTTTCGTGAACTAAGTACCAGAGATGGTTGGAAAATTTATTTGCACCAGCCTTACTGATTTCTGGATCAATATCCTGATAATTTATCAGTTCACGCATGAATGAGAAATCATGATAAGGTGCTTTAATTGCTTCTGACAGAAACCAGGCTCGAACATAGCCTACACTCGAGCAAGAAAAATAGATATTCTTCTTAAAGAGTTCTTCTCCTTATGAGGTAACTGAAATTGATCTTGAAATAAGTTATATCTTGAATGCAAAATTTGCTTTTGCCGTTCACCTAGCATGACTTCCAGCTCTTAGTATATGAAAAGATATCCTGTTCTTTGGAATGCTGCCAAGAGAAATCATTGTTAAAAATTCGTATCCTTTTCATTTTTCATCTGTCCCAAAGCATCTGAATGAGCTATGTCAAAGAGATCGTCCATAATTTCCACAAAATATCTCTTTTTTTTTTTCTTTTTCCTTGCCTGCAGTTCTACTCAAATATTTCTATAAACCCTTTAATTCATCATAGAATTTGAATAACTTATGAACACAGTGGTCACTTTTTCTAGTAGGGATTCGTGCTTTTTGCCAAATAATGAAAACTTCTTGAATCATCAATGCTACACGTTCCTTCGTTGTAAGATTTACAACTTGTACATTGTAGAAGAAAGTGCTTAAATCTTGCCGGTTTGAAGGTAGTTTGGCTCCAATGATTTGATTGAAGATGTAGCCAACAGAGAGACATAAAAGTATTGTCTTAACTTGTGTGACGAACTACCTGAAGAGGTTGATGCCATTTTACAACTCTAGGAAAAAACCGTCTTCAGAGTCAATTTACACGAGCAGTCAGTAGGTCAGCACAGACAGTTCTGAATCAATAAGTGAAAAATTATTCATCAAAGACAAAATCATGTTTAGTTATAAAATAAGTGAATAAAGCAAATACAATAATAATAATAATAATAATAATAATAATAATAATAATAATAATAATAATAATAATAATAATAATATAGGTTTATCTAATAATATTAGGAGAAAATATTTTCCGGGCTAAAATTTCAAAACTTCATGGTCGATGAGGGTCGCCTCACATTTGTCCGATTGAGCTGAAAATTTGCACAGATCGTTTTTTTGTTGATTGGAACAAGATAGAGGGGTGGGAGCTAAACGTTTAGAAAGTTTAAAAATAAGGGACGCCCTATTGCACACTTGATCTCAAACATATGAAAACAAAATTCCTAGCCTTGTAATAAGGGCCTAGTAATTAAATAAAGACTGGAGAACGGATTATTATACACTAAAAGGTAGAGACGATGTTTTAAAAAGGCTACTTGCCAAAGTAGATAAAAGTTCAGTCAAGTATAAACAACTGTAGCGATTCAAGGCTGCTTGACGTTCGGGACTTCGGGAGTGATCAATCTCGACGTCTCGAAACACTCACAAGCAGTCTTTACGTCAACGACGGGACGTATACAGCATTGCCGTGCGGATTTTCGGCTTTCCGGGCGCTGTTAGTCTTGCTTTCTCGACCGTTGTTCATCTCTAGTCTCTATGACCGGGACTTCTTGCACCACATTCTGCAGGCCTTCAATGTAAGTAATGAGTGTAATAACACTAATTACATTGTAAGTTGTATGCATTGCGAATAATTATACATTTACTTACATTTTCAACATGAGCTATGGGTGGCTTTCATACCGCTCTAACGTAAGTAACTATTGAGTCAGATACAACTGTTTGTTAAGCCGACTGTACCTGAAACATCAGTTTCATATTGGTTTTTTTATCTTTTAATAATAATAATAATAATAATAATAATAATGATAATAATAATAATAATAATAATAATAATAATAATAATGGTTTATTTTAACTGGGAGAGTTAAGGCCATTCGGACTTCTTTTCCACTCAACCAGTATGATAGAAAATTACTACAATGCTATGAATATGACATAATTAATAGAATAGAATACAAGACAATATAATACGTAAATAATTAATATAATACAATGACAATTCTTTTCATCTTGACAACACCAATAAAATAATTATGTAATAATAATAATAATGATAATAATGATAATAATGATAATAATAATAATAATAATAATAATAATAATAATAATAATAATAATAATAATAATAATAATGGTTTATTTTAACTGGCAGCGTTAAGGCCATTCGGACTTCTCTTCCACTCAACCAGTATGATAGAAAATTACTACAATGCTATGAATATAACATAATTAATAGAATAGAATACAATACAATACTACAATACAAGACAATATAATACGTAAATAATTAATATAATACAATGACAATTCTTTTCATCTTCACAACACCAATAAAATAATTACCGGTATGTAATGATAATAATAATAATAATAATAATAATAATAATAATAATAATAGTAATGATAGTCATACCTAAATAAAATTAAATTATTAAACTCGATCACAATTATTATAACTTCAATTTGACTGCGCCCGTAAGAAATCGTACAGCCTTTTTTTGAAAGAGGTTATTGTCTGGCAGCCCCTAATCTTCTGAGGTAGAGAATTCCATTCACTGGGGACTGAGACAGTAAAAGAGGATGAATAGTGGGATGTTCTATGGGCAGGAATTGCTAGGGTTTGGCTCTCCTGTGACTTGGTGTTTAGATTGTGATTGGAGTCCCCCTTGAGAGGAAAGGCACGGGATGGGGACTGCCCTCGCACGTAGGCCGCTTGGGTTGGGCTTCAGACTTCAATATATTTCAGTTGACTGTAGTATATGTTCACCTAACTTCGTAGTTTCGGGAGTGCAATTGCGCTTTCTACTTTTGAGCTCATTAACAAACAATTCCCTCGTTAAATGGAAAGCTAAAAAGAGAGCAGGTTTTTACGGAACTGGTTACACCCGACCCGGGTCTTTGGGCCGAACAATAGCCGATAGAGTCAATTGATACATAGCAACCCAAGGTACATACAACGGTTTTTCCTGTGTAAACACGAGCAAAACAATTGCGCCTGTCGAGTTACAAGGCTGCAGCCAGATGTGTGTCAAGTGCCTTCCTCCTCCCTCTCTTTTGTTCAAATAAATGCGGTGCTACACCTACTTTAATGACCGAATCTACATCGTGTGTATTTTTTATTTGAAATGTATGCTGAACGGATTTGTTGCGGCGGTCTGTCACGCAAACACTGCAACGTGTCGAGTTGCTGAAGGAGTGACGTTCTGTCGACGAGTGACCCATTTTTAAAGTCCCCCTATCTGCTGTTTCAGCTCTCTCTGTTTTCTTCCTATCTTATATATCATGTTATTTTCTTTGTAACCACTTTTCCTTTCATTTCTTTTCCATTTTGTCTTACTACCTTCATTTTTCACTCCTTTTTTTATACAGCTCACCATAATCCCTCTATTGCTCCCGTTTTCTTCTATTTTCGGGATACCCACAATAGTTATTTCTCACTTTTATAATAATTATAATAATAATAATAATAATAATAATAATAATAATAATGATAATAATAATAATAATAAAAATAATAATAATAATAATAATTTATTTTAGCTGGCAGAGTTAAGGCCGTAAGGCCTTTTCTTCCACTCAACCAGCAAAAAGTGTATATACATATCCATGAACTTACAAAGAATTCAACAATTTGATTTAGATGAGAGTTACATGTATACAAGAGTTATTTACAAATTAAACAACAAAATACTATGAACTATTAATTAAACACTGAAATAAACTGTGTAGCAGAATTAAACTAAAATACATAGAATGTTAATATATTTCAAATAATATTAGATAATAGAAAGAGTTTTTTTATACATACAGTCTTCTTGTTTCCTCTGTTTACCTCATCCAGTATTTGTTTCTATAATTATCTCGCCTTTAATTTCACAATTTCTTCTTTCTTATTCCTTACTGGTTAATCCTAGTTTAATGTAGGCAGTTTTTTTCTCAGCCAACAACCTAATCAAAAGCTGAAAGTTGGAATTTATAAAACAGTTATATTACCGGTTGTTCTGTATGGTTGTGAAACTTGGACTCTCACTTTGAGAGAGGAACATAGGTTAAGGTATTTGAGAATAAGGTGCTTAGGAAAATATTTGGGGCTAAGAGGGATGAAGTTACAGAAGAATGGAGAAAGTTACACAACGCAGTACTGCACGCATTGTATTCTTCACCTGACATAATTAGGAACATTAAATCCAGACGTTTGAGATGGGCAGGGCATGTAGCACGTATGGGCGAATCCAGAAATGCATATAGAGAGTTACTTGGGAGGCCAGAGGGAAAAAGACCTTTAGGAAGGCCGAGACGTAGATGGGAATATAATATTACAATGGATATGAGGGAGGTGGGATATGATGATAGAGAATGGATTAATCTATCTCAGGATAGGGACCAATGGCGTGCTTATGTGAGGGCGGCAATGAACCTCCTGGTTCCTTAAAAGCCAGTAAGTAAGTAAGTAAGTAAGTAAGTAAGTAAGTAAGTAAGTAAGTAAGTAACCTAATCAATTCCTTTTTCTCTTCGTGATCAGTTTCAGCATCATTCTTTCTTCACCCACTCTTTCCACTCTTTCTTATTCTGTCTGTTCACGTCACACGTTCCATTCTTCTCCATATCCACATTTCAAATGCTTCTATTCGCTGCTCTTCACTTCGTCTAACGTCCATGTTTCTGCCCCATACAATGCCACACTCCAAACAAAGCACTTCACTAGTTTCTTCCACAGTTCCTTTTCCAGAGGTCCGCAGAAGATACTCCTTTTTCTATTAAAAGCTTCATTTGCCATTGCTGTCCTCTTTTTGACTTCCCGACAGCAGCTCATGTTACTGCTTATAGTACACCACAAGTATTTGAAGCTGTCCACTTGCCTTACTGCCTCATTTAAAATTCTCAAGTTTACCTTCTTTATTTTTCTTCCTATGACCATGGTCTTCGTCTTGTTTGCATTTATCTTCATCCCATACTGCTCACAGTTGTCATTTAGCTCCAGTAGCATATCCCTTAGTACCATCTCCTCTTCTGCTGATAACGCCATATCATCAGCAAATCTTATACATTTTATTCTTCTTCCTCCTACTATCACTCCTCGCATGTTCTGAAAACAGTTCTTTAGTAAATAATAGAGCCATTATTATTATTATTATTATTATTATTATTATTATTACTATACATTATTATAGAATTTATAAAACAGTTCTATTACCGGTTGTTCTGTATGGTTGTGAAACTTGGACTCTCACTTTGAGAGAGGAACAAAGATGAAAGGTGTTTGAAAATATGGTTCTTAGGAAAATATTTGGGGCTAAGAGGGATTAAGTTACAGGAGAATGGAGAAAGTTACACAACGCAGAGCTGCACGCATTGTATACTTCACCTGACATAATTAGGAACATAAAATCCAGACGTTTGAGATGGGCAGGACATCTAGCACGTATGGGCGAATACAGAAATGCATATAGAGTGTTAGTTGGGAGGCCGGAGGGTAAAAGACCTTTGGGGAGGCCGAGACGTAGATGGGAAGATAATATTAAAATGGATTTGAGGGAGGTAGGATATGATGGTAGAGACTGGATTAATCTTGCACAGGATAGGGACCAATGGCGGGCTTATGTGAGGGCGGCAATGAACCTACGGGTTCCTTAAAAGCCAGTAAGTATACATTAATATATAGTTTACCTACTCATAGATTCTCCCTTATATCTGCTTTTCATTCAGTGTAGTTTTCGCTTTTTGTGCAGTAATTGTAAGAAACGTTTCCTTTATTTTGTTTTGCTCTTTCTTATTTTTTACTTATTTATTTAACGACGTTGTATCAACTACTAGGGTATTCAAATGGAATTGATGACAGCGAGATGGTATTTGGCGAGATGAGGCCGAGGATTGGTCATAGATTACCTGACATTCGCTTCATGGTTGGGGAAAACCTCGGAAAAAACCCAACCAGGTAATCAGGCCGAGCGAGAATTAAACCTACGCCTGAGAGCAACTCCGTGTCAGCATTCAAGCTCGCTACGGTGACTATGAAAACTATTAAGATTGTTGTTTGTTTAGTCAACTGTCCGAAGAGAGTCTGAACCTCACAAGTGATACCAAGAAGGCACCATTTATGAGGCAACTAGACCAGGAGATAATGGGGTAGTGTGGCCAGTTCCTTTCCCCCTCTATTGCATACATCGCCGTCTAGTCAGACCTCAGATGTATAGTACAAACAATTTTTTCTTTCTCTGACACATATCGTCAAGTGAGATGTACTATCTTATAATAGATGTACAGTAGTGGCAAAAAAACCGGACCGACCCTTGTAGCTGATTTCAGAGCCTTGTTCACAGTGACAGCACGATAGACTGGTAACTAAGACTTTCGTGGTTCGAATCCTGCCTGGGAAGGAAACTTTTTTTTGTCCCTTGTTTAAATTCCCAATACTTTTAGATTGCAGCGATACGAGTATTTTACTACTTAATTAACTTATTTCCAGAACATGAATTTTACCAGTTTATTTTCTAATGGCTATCGAAATGGGCTACATCAGCAGTCGAAATTACAACAATTTCAATAGATTACTCGCTATCTTGTGAATGCGGGCGTGGCATGCGCAGTGGCTCATTTTGGGGACTTTGATTTGGTTTTTTTTTTTTGCCACTGCTGTACATATCAGCCAGAACCTCAAGCACAGGTTGGTGCGCGATTGGTAGTAGAAAATAATGAATTCATAGGCTTGTCTCTGTATCGATATTTTTACATAGAGATTCAGCCATACCGTATTTCACTTATTACCCAATGCAACCCACTGCTTTATTCTAAACCCTGTTTCTCTCTCTTTGCAGGTAAGTGTTGCTGACTGAATCTTAGCTGTTAAACTCGATGAGAGTAACAAGTAAGTGTACTAAAAATTGTATAAATTAATAATGGCTTTTGCAGCAAATGCTGCAAACTATGCTCATTAGACGTTCAAATAAAAATTTTTCAGATTTATTTTCAATGAAGAATACCAGACATTTTGGAAGTTATTTGCTTCCAAAATAATGAAACATACCTCCTCTGAATGGTTTTTTTATGCCAAATACTTTTTCTTGAACCTATCCATCTTCAGTTTTTGAGTTTCAACGCGAAAACGCAAGTAACAATGTCAGGACGATTTTTCATGTGGGAGTAAAGTAATAGCTATTTCAGGCCATTGTGGATTGTAGGTGAAAGTTAAAAAAAAATGTCAGGTTTGCTATGCTTTCGAACAATAGACGTAGCATCTTGGTATAGCTGCTGGATGTAGAACTTGAAATGTAGAGGGAAAAATCATTTTATCCTGCTAAGAGATCTTGCTGAAATGATCGGAGACTACAAAATTTTCTAGGCCTCTTATTTCATCAGTAAGTAGGCCTAATACCTTTTGGTCTTCCCTTAGGAACTGTAATTTTTGCGCTCTCTCGAGCCAATACTGAAGAGAATGACGCATATAAATATCTACACCATACTGCCATTAAGTATATGAAAAATACCCAACCCCACTTGATTAGTAACTATAAAAATATTTGATTTTTAATAACAATATTATTATCTTACGCAAGTTTTGTAGTTATATATATCGCCGCCACTCAGTAAATGATAGAAATGAAGATCTAATTTAAGATATTCTCTATATCTACATATATAACCTCAAAACGTTTCACTTTCATATAATAAATTTAGCATTAATATGTATAATTAATGAAAAATAGTCATATCATGGCATTAACTATAATAATATTTCATTTCTAATGGTATTAATATCATCAAATCACCTCAAATTTTGTAGATTTCAATATCGAATACACAGCTATACTCAGAAAATTACACGCCGCAGAATCAGACCTGTAAATAATTTTTAGTAAGTCTTGAAGTTTTTAATAAAGAATTGAATTTGAACTCTAAATATGTCGGCAATCCTGCAAGTCACGGCCTTCATGTCATAGCCTATTGTTTATTGTAGTGTGTTTTGTTTTATTCTGAACTGCAATTAGTTCTCAAAACTGAATAAAGATGGATTTTGGAAAATAGGAAAATTATGTAGAAAAACTAACACTTCACTGAAAGTTACTATTTTTCTGAAAATTCTTGGACGCCAAGCTTCAAAATGACGGATCATTCATTAAAATCCGTTCAGCCGTTTTCTCATAATTTCCATTACCAGTTCAAATTATATATATACTAGTGGCTTGTGCAGCAATTGCTGCAAACTAAGTCCAAACAAAGTTCAAATAAAAATTGTTCAGATTTATTTTCAATGAAGAATACCAGACATTTTGATAGTTATTTGCTTCCATAATAGTAAAACATACTCCCTCTGAATGTTTTTTTTACAAATACTTTTCCTTGAACCTATCCGTCTTCAGTTCTTGAGTTTCAATGCGAAATCGCTAGTAACAATGTCAGGATGATCAGTGGGTTTTTCATGTGGGAGTAATGCAGTAGCTATTTCGGGCCATTGCGGATTGTATGTAAAAGTTAAGAAAATGTAAGGTTTATCATGCTTTGAACAAAAGACTTAGCATTTTGGTATAGCTGCTGCATGTTTCGTGAACTACCCTGAAATGTAGAGGGCAGAATCACTTTTTCCCACTAAGAGATCATGCTGAGGTGATCAAGAGACTACAAAATCTTGTAGGCCTCTTATTTTATCAATAAGTAATACCTTTTGGTCTTTTCTTATGAATTTTATTTTTTTGCGCTTCTTCCAGACAATACTGATCTATCAAATACTGCTGGATTAATTTGTGTAACAATGAATGTTATTTCGTATATTTTCTGTAATATAGGCTGTTGTGAGGAATTTATTGCTGAGATGTGGAAATGAGGCGAATGATATGTCAGAGTTGTAGAATCTTATATGCGCCCTAAATAAAAGTTCTCCATCGTAAATGTTAGCAGCTCTTCAGTGTTTCATTTGTTGCTGGTTGCGGGAAATAAACTTACTCATCACGGTAGCAAGAAGTGAAATGGCATGCTATTTTCCCTACAACAAAGTATGCTTGGCAGCGATCACAAATCAATTAAACCAAAGATATATGAAATTAATTTTGATGTAGTTTAAAGACGCAGCTAAAATAGGAAGCATGACTCAATTACTACCAAGGAAAATTAGAGAATCAGACATATAAATATCTTTATGCTCGACCATGCCGAAATGTAGTAATTATACACCTGGTAGCAGACCTTTAATGCATGCCATTAAAGTACACCTACTCATTAAAGGTCAGGTCTTTCAGCCAATGACGACTCAGGTTACAACTGTTCAGCCAATGACAGATCAGCTTTCTACCGTTATAAAACCGCAATCGAAAGAGAATTAGCGAAAAGTCACGGAGGCTGGAAATCCAATAGTGTCGCAGAAGGTTATGTTCTGTTACTATAATAATTAGCGTTAATTGTAAATAATATTCAAGCAAATTCAATTTGTCATCTCGTTTTTCAATGTCTAATTTAATTTCAATGTTATCTCTGTAGGTTCTTATGGCCTAGCAAGGTCAATGTGAACATCTGTTCCTCGGAAAAAATCAATACTTTCGCGTCTGCGCACATCTCACAACATATGGGACATTGGTCAAGGTCAGATACAAAGAAAATTAATAATATCAAGTTAGAAATATGGTCGAGCATAAAAAGTCGTATGAAACTCGTCTATAATGGTAATTAAGAAGCTCGTATGAAAATTATGAAACTCGCTTGCGCTCGTTTCATAAATATCCATACTCGCTTCTTAATTACCTTCATTATAGGCTCGTTGCATAATGTACTAATATCACACTGATATGAAAAGGACCCACACCACTTGATTAATAATTGTAAAAGTATTCCATTTTTAATAAGAATATTGTTACCTTACATAAGTTTTATAGTTTTTAGTAACATAAGTTTATATAGGCCTATAGCCGTTACTCAGTAAATTATAGAAATGAAGATCTAATATAAAATATTCTTTCTCTGCGTCTACTTACATAAAGCCCCAAAAGGTTCACTTTCATATCATCAGTATAGTAGCCTATTATGTATTGCATTAACTATAATAATATTTCATTTTTAATGGTAATAATGTCCTCAAGTATTCTTAAGTTTTGTAGTTCTTAATATCCAATACACAGCTGTACTCGGAAAACTACAGACCAGAGAATCAGACCTGTAAATTATTTTTTGTACGTTATCAAAAAATTACACAAATGAAGATCGACATATTGGCATTATAATGTGAAAGAATCTGAGCCATCTGAACTCTATGTCAGCAATCCTGTAAGTGTTGGCCTTCGTGTAATAGTCTGTTGTTTATTGTAGTGTGTGTTTTGTTTTATTCTGAAATGCAACACGGCCGACAAAGAAGCGAAGGAAGCATCAAGTCGGCCGTGAATGCAATTAATTATTTCTCAAAACTGACGGAAAGATGGATTTTGGAAAAAAGGAAAATGGCGTAGGAAGATTGACATTACACTGAAAACTACTATTTTTCCGAAAAACTTTGGGTGCCAAGCTTCAAAGTGAGGGGTCATTTATTAATATCTGATCAGCCGTTTTCCCGTAATTTCCATTACCAGTTCAAATTATATATATAGATAGGTATAAATAATCTTACATATCGTAGCTCTTTAATCTATGAGAAATATTCACAAATTTCATATAAAACAGTTACTTAAGATTTAGTCTATATAAGACAAAAAATAAATAAACAGCGATACTGAAGTGTAATTATCATTCTTCACGCCAAGAAGAAATATGCATTCATTATTGACAAGGTCTTGGGTGCGTTTTCGATGAAATGGAGAATAAGCTTTGGAATCGTGCTCTGTTGATAACTGGGTGTACGTGAACAAATGTTGACATGATATATGCAAATATGGACATGAATATACTGGAATATCCGCTGTAAATACTCAGTTGTTATTAATAATGATGCAATTCAAGAGAATACCGTTGGATTTACTTCTCGTTGAAGACGATGGAAACTAAATTTTTGGCAACTTTGTTTAATTTGTAGATGATCATCGCCGGCCATCGTCGTCATGGTTTGTGTCAATTATAAGTCATTTTATTTACAAAGATGAACGCTAGCACAGACTTCTAGACCTTATTAGATAATTTACTATTAATTCTATTTTTGCATTTGTTCACAATCATATTTCACAGTACGCAATACACGTATTTCCTTTGCTATTTAAAGTGTACATTTGTTCATTTTTGTATTAGTTATGAAATTTCTAAAAGTTCAAAATAATAGAAAAGATAAATGCATTAAAGTGTCCAGTTGTAGGCCTATTTGAAGCGATTTTTTTTTTAAATTAGACAGAGTGAATATTATTCAATTTGTAGTCCTTTTGTGTGATAAGAAAAGTCATACATGATAATTGATAACAAAGCTGAATTTGAAATATGTTGAGTGCATAATAACACGAAATGTGTCATAATTGATAATTTATTAATCATCCTTATGTTCCTGTGCCTCACATCTTATCTTCTAATTTTCTCATCATGGTAACAAAGTAGCTTATGTAGGCATAATTATTGTTTATGTAGGCCTAAGTTACTGTCCTATATATTGCAGAAAATTACATGAAATTTACACTTTCTGCTTTAATCGTGAGTGCAAGTTTGGCTGGAGCATAAACTAAATTAGCCTTCTCTTGAGATGAATGTCGTGTAGTTTTATCTTACAGACAGCTACAGTAATATCGGATAATCTAGTATTAGTATTAGTATTTATTTATTTAACCTGGTAGAGATAAGGCCGTCAGGCCTTCTCTGCCCCTCTACCAGGGGATTCCAACTACAATATCAACAATAAAATTACAATTAGTATTAACTTTACAATTACAATTACAAACAATATTACAATTAGCATTAAATTTACAATTACAATAAAATCAAAGTACGAAAAGATTACCTGAATAATTAAAGCTAGATAATTTATCATAGAGAAACAAAGAATATTTTATATTTACTGAATTACAAATTAAATCTAGAATAACAAAATTGTATAGTGATGAAATTACTGAATATTGAAATATTTTGTGATAGATTAAAGAAACTATTTACAAGTAATCAATTACTGACCAAGTGCCTAGTAAGTTTTCGTTTGAATTCAATTTTATTTCGACAGTCCCTGATGCTAGCAGGTAGCGAATTCCAGAGTCTTGGCAGGGCTATTGTGAAAGAAGATGAGTATGAGGAGGTGCGATGGGATGGTATTGTTAGTATTGTTTCATAACGAGAGCGTGTGTTCAGATTATGGTGGGAAGAAAGGTAAGTGAAGCGAGATGACAGGTACGAAGGAATAGAAGAGTTCAAGATTTCGAAGAGAAAGAGAAGTGAATGTAAATTTCTTTTCTTATCTAGTTTAAGCCAACCTATTGCTTCCAGGGATGGGGTAATATGATCATATTTACGAACATTGCTTACAAAACGTACACACAAATTATGAGCACGTTGAAGTTTCATTTTGTTGTCGCTGGAGAGGTCAGTCAGTAAAATGTCCGCATAGTCGAAATAGGGAAATGCAAGTGTCTGCACAAGGGACTTTTTTAAGCAAGAGGGGAGATGAACATTTATCCTTTTTAGCACATGGATAATAGAATATACTTTTCTACAGGTTTCTGTGATTTGCATGTCCCAGTTGAGATTATTATCCATGTGAATGCCAAGATTTTTTACTGAAGAACTGAAAGGGATATGCACTGTACTTACTTTAACAGGGGAAATGTCGAGGTGTTTTACAGCGTCGGTTTGCCGTTTGTGTCCTAATATAATCTACATCGCAGAGAAACCGTTAAATGGATTTAATTTAAATTTGATTGGATCTGCCACTATGGGCAAATAAAGGGAAAACGTTAAAAATTAATCCAACAAACAGAAAAATCTCACCATGAAATGGGATTGAGTAAACGTTATTAATACTTTTTTTTTAATGTGATAGAGGGAATAAAAGCACGCATTGAAACAAGTTCGCTTGCTGGCTTAGATGAATAGAGAGACAACAGAACAGATGCCTTAGCCTACTTCAAATATTTTTAATGTCATTCTCATAGGAGTGACATATCTCAATATTGTTCTCCTATTTACTTTTGTGAATTTGTCGCCGAACACATAATTGAGGGAAACAGAATCCATTTTTTAATTTGTGATAAAAAGGACGGAAAGTGATGAAAGATAGGTAGCAATAGAAACAAAATTCTATAAAATACGAATTGGACCAGTTCCAAAAATATTTATTTATTTAAGCCAATGGCAGTTAGATTGATATGACTTGCGTTTGTGGAGAGCTCTGAAGATGTTCTCTATCCATGAATTCTTGCGAATTTGAAAGTGGGCAGTCAGCATTAGATAGAATCCCTATGCGATGGAAGTACTGCGGCAGACAATCACGTTGAATGTGTAGACCAGATCATTCGTGCTCTCGATGCTGCCCGCCGAACACAGTGTGCTGTAAGGCTAGAGAAGGGGGAGAGACTCGTACCTCAACAGATGGGAGCGAACAGTGGGGGATCTCGGCAACAGTCTGCTTAAGTTTACAAATAATAATAATATCAAAAGGATAAGAAATATCATACGTTTGTATATTATTTGACATACTATGAAGCTGGAGCCCCTTCTGTTGCTATAGACACAAGCCACTGCAAATTCAACCTCTCCTGTTCTATAGTGCCTTTCAGTGCCTGGAAAGATCTTCTCCTATTATATTTTGTAATTACATCTAAAAGACATTCAGACGCAGTAAAATGTTCATTAACTCCTCGGATGAAAATGGCTAGGTGAGCTTTGTCATTTCTAACTGTGCTTTCGTCCAATGCAAGTGAGTAAGCTACAAACTGGTTAATTGTGGTTTCGACTTCAGATTCAATTACATTGACAGTCTTGAAATTCCTTCTCTGAACTGTAATTGGAAACAATTTAATTTTCTTAAACTATGACTTTGTTCTGGATACAGTATTTTAGTAACGTCCTGTATGCACGATTTTACAAATGATGCTTCTGTAAAGGGCTTTATTGATTTTCCACTATTCCAAGTTAGAACATAGCTAGCAAGAAGCTTTTTTTGTTTAAGACTGAGGACACGTGTGTGATTTGTGTTTGTGTTTTCTTGTTTTATATTTATCAAAATATTTGTAGGCCTATGCATTTCACCTAAAATTAAACGAAAAACTATATGTTTGCCATGCGGAACTGAGTGTAAACGTATTGTAATATACTGATTATTATGTATAACCAACAGTTATACAGATAGCCCCAAAATAAATTATTTTCACATGTCCAACATGCCTTTAATTGTATGATATTCTTTGTGAAGAGTCGAGTATTGTCGTCGCATGTTGAATTTAACACACCCTTAAGAATTTTCGAACAAATTAAGCATTTCACATTTTCCCCATTACCATAAAAAAAATTTCTCTTCCTATTCATCCTTGAATGTACTACGTCCATGATTAGAAGACATTGTGAAACGGTGGAACACTTCGACCAACACAATGATAATGGCAGTCCGCCACTGCTCTTCGTTTGCTCATAAACATTGAGTACAGTACAGGTGGAGATGGGTGAGGCGGAGCGCGCTCATTACGTACTGGCTTCGGTTCCGTTCAGGGGCTTACTCGCGAGTACGCTTTTGGAGACGTCTGGTGTAGACGAAATGTTGCTACTCCATCTGTAGCATCCGGTATTTTGTAGATGGATGTACTCTATGGTTTGACAAAAGGTCTCAGTGCTGAGTCTGGATTTGGTTTTGTTTCTACTCCATTCTTAATGTAGCATTTGACTGTATTACATTCTCCTGAGTCCTGAGACATTTGTTGTTTTATTTTTAAGGTTCAATATAATTTTCTAATACTCACGAACGTTTGTATTTTCTTTATAATAATAATAATAATAATAATAATAATAATAATAATAATAATAATAATAATAATTTATTTAACCTGGCAGAGTTAAGGCCATACGGCCTTCTCTAACACTCAACCAGGAGTAAAACTGCGCTACAAAAAATACTACAAATTTACAAAGTACACTACAAATTTGCACACAAAACTGAATAAGATAATAATAATAATAATAATAATAATAATAATAATAATAATTTATTTGTTTATTTATTTAGAATATTAACGTGCAAAAACAACAGCACAAGGCCAATTACAGTTTAGCACGATACAGAACAAAACAAAACAACAAATGATGATGAGAATGAATGATAGAAAATGGGAATGAGATGAAATACAAACAATATAATAGTCTACATCAATCATTGATCAAATAATAATTATAAAATTACAAATTTAGTACAATGAGATAATTGAAATAATGGAATTGTCTACATTAATCAATTGACCAAATGCAAGAAATAAAATGGACAAATAATGATAACATTAGATCAGTGAGTTAAAAACTCAAAGATATACTACACATTAAATGGATCCAAGTTGAATCCATGCAAATTAGCATATTTAATGCATCTGCAGACCGAAGAGAGAGATTTAGGATTCTTATTATAAAACAATTTATGAAATCTTAAACCATTAGCAGGAATACGAAGACTGGTATTGCTTATGAAAGATTCACAATCAATATCACCCTTAATGACTTTACAAAAAAAATAAATAATCAAGATCCTGACGTCTGGTGAACAAACTACCGCAATTGAAATAATTGCATTTAATCTCATAGTTATAATCGGGATTTGGTAAAAATCTATAAGAACACAAGGAAATAAATTTTCTTTGAATATTCTCCAATTTAGCCGAGTCAGTGGAAGTAATGGAGTTCCATACAACAGATGCATATTCAAGCTTGGCTCTAACCAACGTATAGTATAAAATTAATAAACACATAGGAGTGGAAAAAGAATAAGTTATAGACCTAATTAGACCAAGCATTCTTAACATTCTTTGTAACGCAGTTTTACTCCTGGCAGAGTTAAGGCCATACGGCCTTCTCTAACACTCAACCAGGAGTAAAACTGCGTTACAAAAAAAGACTACAAATTTACACTCAAAACTGAATAAGATAATAATAATAATAATAATAATAACAATAATAATAATAACAATAATAATAATAATAATAATAATTTATTTAACCTGGCAGAGTTAAGGCCATACGGCCTTCTCTAACACTCAACCAGGAGTAAAACTGCGTTACAAAAAAGACTACAAATTTACACACAAAACTGAATAAGATAATAATAATAATAATAATAATAATAATAATAATAATAATAATAATAATAATAAAATGTAAACAACAAGTAAGTAGAAATCAGACATAATATATAACATACAGAAAGAACGGAAAAAACATAATAAAATGTGAACAGCAGGTCAAAATAAATGAGACATACATCGTGTGTCGCTTAGAGGGATCGAGAATTTTTTTTTTTTTTTTTTTTTTTTTTTTAGATTTAGATTTAGATTTTATTTAATAATAACATATACATAAAAACGTTACATTAAAATACCCCGAAAGAGCAAAGCTCGTGTTCGGGGACAGTTCCGTTACATAGATACACATACTTTGTAGACAAGATACTTAAGAAAAAGGCTCACATAAAGATTATAATAAAATTAGTAAATAATAATACTAGTAATAACTGAGTGAAAAAAGAGACGATGTTGAGATTGGTGGATTAAGATTAAATTATTATTAGTAGTATAATTAGTGCAGGTCAATAAATGCTCACCACTTAAAACCAGATAAAGATATCTCTGAGATTTACATCTGACAAGATAGAGAAACTATCCAAGTTTTTACAACAAAGTCTGAAAACAGCTGCATGCGTAACTGGCACCATTTTGTAGAAGAAAACGCCATGGCCAACATGTGGACACCACAACAGAAAGTTCAGTGTGTGCTATGGCTAGTAGAAGAAAAATGTGTTACGCGAATACAACGCCGTGTTCATCGTACATGAATAAGTGGATCGGAAGACGAGGACCCATTGCCTGACTAATCAGGTCACCCGATCTGATTCCCTTGGACTTTTTTTTCTGAGGCTTAGTGTGTTGTAATTTTTCGGTAGCATGAAAAATAAAAGAAAGGTTATTTCTTAAAAAATCAATTCACTTTCCCCATAAAATGGTACGTGATGGGACAAGTTGGGTTTTAAAGTCAGATTTAGGACACAGGTATTAGTAATTCACGTATTTTTATTTCGGAGCAGGACAAAAAGTAAAAATTTGTTGTTCAGTGTTATCAATTGTAATGAAATCTGTTTGTACACTCTTAGCTTGCAGGTCCTTGCAAGGACATGTATTCGATTTATTTTATTGGGTTATTTTACGACGCTGTATCAACATCTAGGTTATTTAGTGTCTGAATGATATGAAGGTGATAATGCCGGTGAAATGAGTCCGAGGTCCAACACCGAAAGTTACCCTGCATTTGCTCGTATTGGGTTGAGGGAAAACCCCGGAAAAAACCTCAACCAGGTAACTTTCCCCGACCGGGATTCGAACCCGGGCCACCTGGTTTCGCGGCCAGACGCGCTGACCATTACTCCACAGGTGTGGACCATGTGTTCGATTATCTTTATTAAGGGTAGGCCTATATGTACGTGAACGACCACAAATAATCTCAGAAAATGCAGACTCTAAGGGTAGTATTCATAGACATTTCGCAGCACGCGCTACGAGCGTACTAAGCTAGCCCCGGCTATCCACTGGTTACTAGTACAGAATTCAAATCATATCCTATCGCTAACACTGGTTTATGAATACGAAAAACGCTGATAATTCACCGAAACCCGCGCTAGAAATGTCTATGAATACGGCCCTAAATTTCCAAAATTTTATAAGGAAATGAATTCAAAATTGGACAAAAATGACAAGATACCACAACAAGACTTATTAGAACTTAAATATCTGATAAAACTATAAAAAAGGTTACTAATAGTATTTTTAAGAATTCACTTTTTACTTTAAATTAAATTTTCATAATTCCACAACCATTAGAGAATTCTGAAATTTTGTACACTTATTTAACATGCATTTATGCAAACGTTAGACTACAAAAATGCCCATTTCTTTGAAAATAGAAAAATTAGGTCATAAAACATTATGTAAATTTTTATATATTTTATATAGAACAAATAAAGAATTAACTATATTAAAATAAAGAACTCTACAAGTCTGAGAATAGTCTACGTTTCAGAAATAAGTGTTTATTGCACGCAGAAAAAAATATTAAAGATCAGAGGCCATAACAATGTTATGGTTACCAAATGATGTAACTGCAGAATATTTTTTTTTCATACTCTGATAAAACTGGTTTGAAAAATATTATTAGTAACTTTTTTTATAGGTTTGTGAGATATTTAAGTTCTAATAAGTCTTTATTATAGATTTATTAATTTGTCCTACAGAATAATATCTGTAATATTGACAATATTTGAGGAGAAAAATTCGCTCTGGCGCCGGGGATCGAACTCTGGTCCTTGGTTCTACGTACCAAGCGGTATGACCACTGAGCTACGCCGAATTCAATCCATAGTGCCGGACCGAACCCTCGTCCTTCAATGTTTCCTTTTGTGGCCTGACTCCAAGTTAGGCATATATGTTAACGTATATGTCCAATGTCAACTGCCATTATACTAGGAGCGCACTCAGGTGAGTGACTTGTTTGGCCGGGATTCCGCAGTTACGTCCACAGTACAAATATATGCACTGCAGCTATGAGAATATTATAGATTTATTAATTTGACCTACAGAATAATATCTGTAATATTGACAATATTTGAGGAGAAAAATTCGCTCCGGCGCCGGAGATCGAACCCGGGTCCTTGGTTCTACGTACCAAGCGCTCTGACTACTGACCCAGGGGCCGGAGCGAATTTTTCTCCTCAAATATAAATTCTAATAAGTATTGTTGTGGCACCTTGTAATTTTTGTATGAATGTATGTATTTATTTACACTGCAAGTGGGCAAGCACCCGATGGCAGTGGTATATACAATATTAACAATACACAGTTAAAATGATAAGCAATACACAATAAAATTTACAATACATAATGCAATTTACAACACTTATACAATTTTATACACAATACAATTTAACACAATAATAATAAAACATAAAATAAAACACCTAATTTTACAACACAACCTACGTAATTATGTATAGGTCCTACATAAGTTTCAATAGTCTTTCACTTTACTCTCATCTCATTCTCTGTAGTGGCACTATGACGCATTTCACTGACACTTTAGCACACATTTCACTGACACTCTGTAACACATTTCACTGACACTATAGAACACATTTCATTGACACTATAAATTATCACTGATCGGAACTGTTCACTGCACTGTAAAACCATAACTTCACTGACTCACCTCGCTTCACTGATACAACAGTTCAAATAAGTAAAATAATTGCATTCTTATGCATACTTATAAACAGAACTACATTTAAACTAAACATTTCTAGTCTAAGGCCCTCTTACACGCTATTTTTAAATAATTTACAATTCAAACCAAGGAAGTAAACTCGTCAGGCTAGATAAATACATGTCACCTTAAAAAATTAAATGTTGAATGTCACCTTAATTTTAATTTTCACTTTATACACAACTCTTTAAATTATTCTTGAATCTCCTTAAGGAAGGACAGCCCTCAAAGACCGCTGCAGGTAGGTCATTCCAATCATTTATAGTTCTATTTAAAAATGAGAATTTACCTACATCCGTTTTCTGTTTCCTACATTTGATTTTAAAATCATGATCGTTCCTACCATAGTACGTTGGCTTTTCTAACCGAGCCGTTATGTCTACCCATGCTTTCTGACCTAGATGTGCTCTATACAATGATATTATTCTAGTTTTCCTACGTCTGTTTTCCAAAGTTTCCCATTTAAGTTCTTTTATCGTATCGTTCCCATCTTCTCTTTTACCTTTAACAAATTTAGCTGCCCTATACTGGATTCTTTCTAAGGAATTTATATGATATATTCTATAGGGATCCCAACACGTAGTTCCGTATTCCATTAACGGTCGCACTAACGTTAGATATGCTATTTCCCTCGATTTGGGGCTAGCCTTTCTCAAGATTCTCATAATAAAGTGAAGTGCCCTCCATGCTTTGCCTGTAACATTATCAACATGCTCTCCCCAAGAAAGTTTGGAGTTTAAATACACTCCTAGGTATTTACAACATTGTTCTTGCGGAATTACAACACCACTGAATTCGTAATTAAGACTAGTTTCCTCTCGGGTTTTACAAAATGTTATAGATTTACTTTTAGAACCATTTATTTTCATCCTATGCTTTAACGCCCAGTTGTAAATGTTGTCCAATTGTGAGTTCATTTTCTTATAAAATTTTAGAAATTTAGAGGCTGTTTTTTTTATATAATATTTGTGGTCGTTCACGTACAGTACATATACCCTTAACTGTTTTCTCTTTTTTCATTCCTATTTAAATTTATTTGAATTATAAATAACTTTCAGAAAATCTACTACCGTTTGAACAGTTTGTTTCTCACACTTTTTAAGTGCGTATAGCAATTCAAATAACTTATTCAATCCAATACTCTGTTTTATATTCTTCTCCTACTCCCTTTCAATAGCTCATTCCACAATGTTGATTTAAGTTGTGTATTTAGGCCTATCTCTCTCCACTAAGATGATAAAACACGTACCTATGGACTAGATTTATTGCAAAACTAACATAAACTTCATAATTCGGTTACTAACCCGTCAGAAAGCAAATTATACAACACAGATTAAGCAATCAAAAGTTATCATAGCTAATGGCAATAAAGGGATATGCTGAACCCCGTACATTGATAGTTTTGAACTAGGGATCAGCGTGATGACGCTTCATTGCTGTGTAATACGCATAAATATGTGGAGGTCTTAATGTCTTGACGTCTGCATACATGGGAATGGAACAAAATTGTGGTTGTCATGGTGATACTGAGATCGTTGCGATGAAATCCCACACTGACTGTAATCACTCATTCAATTAAGACTCAATGAGGTTGGATTGCAATATAGCGACCGAACCACACGTCCGTCGTTGTTTGCGTTAATTTAGAACTCTGATGCTCTAATTAGTGTCAGATTTTGGATAGCACATTATGTCTTTCGTCAGTTACACAGTGTTAGATATTTATTGCTTTATCTAAATAGTTACCCTTAATTTCCGTTCTAGTACCTGGTCATTATGCTTATTATTATTATTGTCATATTACTAATCTCATATCGTATGATTTTACGGTGTATATTACCAGTAGTGTACACACCTGTGGAGTAACGGCTAGCGCGTCTGGCCGCGAAAGCAGGTGGCCCGGGTTCGATTCCCGGTTGGGGCAAGTTACCTGGTTGAGGATTTTTCCGGAGTTTTCCCTCAACCCAATATGAACAACTTCCGGTGTTGAACCCCGGACTCTTTTCACCAGCATTATCACCTTCAACTCATTCAGACGCTAAATAACCTAGATGTTGATAGAGCGTCGTAAAATAACATACTAAAAAAATTACCAGTAGTCACTAAATCTGTGTGTTTCGAAGATCATAGGCTAACAAGAAAGAAATTTGATATTTCTGATTATCGACTTTTATGGGGTTATTTATTGTAGTTTGGGGGGGGGGATCTAGGGTATTTTAAATGCAATTCATTTTACCACCACAGCTAACAAGAGTCTGTTATGTGAGTCTCTGAAGGAACTCTTCTTTACACCGTCCCATCTCTAGATTTTTAAACAATAGCAGTACTTGTACTTAATTTCGAAGTCATCATCATCAATAGCTGTAAGGGTTTAGGCCATTTGGCCTGTTCTGTCTCAGGTGAAAAGCTGTTCTCTCCATCGCTTCTTCGGGCGTCCACGATCTCTGTATTCAAAGGGTCTGTAATTTAATAATCTCCTGGGTAGTCTATCATTTGCCATCCGTAGAACATGCTCATGCCAGTTGCTCCGATACTTGTGGATTGTCTCTGTAATGGCTGCGATATTTAGTTCTTGTCGGATGTCTTCATTATATTTATGATCATAGAGAGTGCAGCCTGCTAGCGGTCTTAGTAATCTCATCTCAGCTGCTTCTATTCTTTTCAGTTGACTAGTTGTTAGAGTCCAAGTTTCTGATCCATATAGCAAAGTTGGAATGGCCGTTGTTTTGTAGAATTTCAAAATTGTGTCTTGCCGGACCTTCTTAAACAGTGTGTTTCTAATTGTTCTTAGCAGCTGTTGAAATTTGGCTAATTTATTATCTATATCTCGAGAATGAATATAGGAGAGATTACGCCAAGATAAGTAAAATTAATTTCGAAGTTTATTAGGCAATCGAAAAGTGAATAATGGATCCTGAATATGAACATCTTTAGAGGAAATTTTTAAAAAATCCATGGCCCTTTTTCAAATTTGGATGTGTCTAGCGGGAAAAGATTCACCAGAGATATATTGTACATAATGTCACTGGAAAATGTTTGCAAAATAACTGACTCAAGAAAACATGTTCAGAAAATAATGAACATTCCTTGCTACTTAAGACGTAATGAAATACCATAATTTTTCAAGGAACAGACTATTGTACTATAGAATATAACGAAGAGGGTGGACGGTATGTAGGATGGCTTGAGAACGTTATACACACAACGATATGAAACTATTAGAATAATAATTAGAACGGTGTAGGGTAAAGGCTGGTAATATTGCGATAGACTTTTTTAATTTTTTTAGAATTTATTACAATATTACTGAGCGAGAGGAAGATCGGTTTTTTGCGTCAATATATTAAGGGAATGTTCGTGAACAAGTTTCTGCACAAAACTTGTTCTTCTCTCGTTCAGTAAAATTGTAATAAATTCTCAAAAAGAACAATCATAATATTACTCGTATCACAATATTACTAACCTTTACCCTATTTCACAGTCAAGGATTCAAAACGTTCCTGCAGGAGTTATTTATTTACTTATATATATTTATTATTCACTTATTTATTTATTATTATATTTATTTATTTAGTTATTTATTTATTCCTTGATTGATGGAATGGTTTATTTATTTATTTACTTATTTATGTGTATGTAGGTTTATATATTTTTCTTTATTTACCTGTTTATTTGTTTGCATGTCTCTTAATTAATTAATTTATCTATTTATTCATTTATTTATACTTCTATGAAAGCAAGAATGCTGAGTAGCCAAGAAAGCACCTTCTTGACATAATTTTGAAAGTTAGTTTATGGTTGTTTCTAGTCTCATGAGAACGTAGCGCAATACCAGAATCTATGTTCGTATATGAACATCATCATCATTTCATTCAGTGTTCTGTCCAAGGGCAGGTCTTTCATTGCAAACCTAGCTTTCTCCAGTCTTTCTTATATTCTGTCTTCCTCTTTGTCTCCTCATATGATCCATATATGAATAGTCCACTGCAAGAATGGTGGATGTCACTTTCTTGTCGAAAATGAACCAAGACTGTCAATGCATAGCTTAAGACATATAGAATGTACATTCAGAGTTATATGGCATTAACATTGATAGTCATTGTCCAGTAATGATCGGAAAATCACAGTTAAGCTTTGAGCGCTAAGCATTTCAAACTTTAAATTGCTTCTCTTGCAAAATGTATTCCAAATGACATCCATCATTCTTGCAGTTGACTCTTCATATCTTAATGTCGTCTATCATCTGATATCTTCTTCTGCCCCGAATTCTTCTCCCGTTCACCATTTCTTCCAGTGCATCCTTCAGTAGGCAGTTTCTTCTCAGCCAGTGACTCAAACAATTCCTTTTCCTCTTTCTCATCAATTTCGTCATCATTCTTTCTTCGTCCGCTATTTCCAACACAGCTTCATTTCTTATTCTGTCTGTCCGCTTCATACGCTCCATTCTTCTCCATATCCACATTTCAAATGCTTCTTTTCACTTCTCTTAACTTCGTCGTAATGTCTATGTTTCAGCCCCATACAATGCCACACTCCACACAAAGCACTTCAGTAGTATCTTCCTTAGTACTTTTTCCAGAAATCCGCAGAAAATGTTTCTTTTCTATTAAAAACTTCCTTTCTATTGCTATCCTCCTTTTGACTTACTGGCAGCAGCCCATGTTACTGTTTATAGTACAGCCCAAGTATTTGAAGCTGTTCACTTGCCCTAATGTCTCGTTTAGAATATGAACATAATATTAACAAAAACATACAATGAAGAGAGAGTTAAAATTCCAAGTTCATTAAATAAGGACAATGCTCGCTTGGACCATAAATCTTAAGAATACGCACAACTTTTTTTGTGAAGGAGAAAATATCTTTTGCAGTGACACTATTTCCCCACAATAAAATTCTATAATTCAAATGAGACTGAGAAAAAAGCAAGACAGGCATTTCATAAAAAACTGGTAGGAAATCTACTGACAACTCTTTGATTGTCTAAACACATGTTGCGTATTCATTATTGTCACTTTTCAGTTGCTCCGCATTTCGTAGGAAGTTTCGGCAATCTTGTTTGCGGGAAAATATATTGCCGGGAAATATTAAGCAACATATTGCTTGATTTTGTTGTCTGTCTGAAGGCACCTTAAGGAGTTAGGTATAGCTTACAGCAGTGAAAGTTTAGGAAATATTCCAATTTTTTTTCTCCATTACTGTAGGGTAAATTAGGGTCTGCAAATCAAGATTTCAGGTATAACTCCCTGTAAAGTTGATTTGAATAATTTCGAGGGAAAAATTGTTCCGGAGCCGGGTATCGAACCCGGGACCTTTGGTTTAACGTACCAACGCTCTACCACTGAGCTACTCGGGAACTCTAACCGACACCGATCCAATTTTTCCCTCTATATCCACAGAACTCAAAGTGGGATGACAACCATCAAGCAACCAACTTCGAGTGCACACTAACTCCGTGTGACTTAAATTGTGGTTTTCTGTTAACGAACAGTGACGTGTATTATGCAAATCAAGATTTCAGGTATAACTCCCTGTAAAGTTGATTTGAATAATTTCGAGGGAAAAATTGTTCCGGAGCCGGGTATCGAACCCGGTCACACGGAGTTAGTGTGCACTCGAAGTTGGTTGCTTGACGGTTGTCATCCCACTTTGAGTTCTGTGGATATAGAGGGAAAAATTGGATCGGTGTCGGTTAGAGTTCCCGAGTAGCTCAGTGGTAGAGCGTTGGTACGTTAAACCAAAGGTCCCGGGTTCGATACCCGGCTCCGGAACAATTTTTCCCTCGAAATTATTCAAATTAGGGTCTGTTGGACAGTCGGGCATGTTGGACACTTAGTGTTTTAACGTGTTACCTCGCCACTTGTGGGCACCACATTCTGCTAGAAGTCAATGACGGAAATAGCCACGAGTGGGGCTACTTCCGTCATTGACTTCTAGCAGAATGTGGTGCCCACAAGTGGCGCTTCTAGCAGAATGTGGTGTCGACAAGTGGCGAGGTAACACGCTAAAGTACAAAGTGTCCAACATGCCCGACTGTCCAACAGACCCTAATTTACCCTATCTTGTACAATAATGAAAATCGGTATGTGTAAAACACTGTCCTTCTGCTATATGAAAACAAATATTTTTACGATTAAAAAAATTATTTACATTTTTTTTTAATTAAAAATGGTGGCAGTTTACTGTGCAGTGATGAAGCGTTTCCGTCATAACTCATAAACGTGTTAACTTTTTCATGTTCTCTCTCATTTATTTTATTGCTGAAACTCATGTTTACAATATCATGCTCTTTCAACTACATTCCTTAATAAATAATTTTTTTTTTATTTTGTGTTAGAAGAAAGTACTGATATTTGCCAATTTTTTAAACAAATTTATTTTTTATCAGAGAATCTATCAAAGATAGGGAAGTGATCTTGCATCTTATTGTAGATATGACATGCATAAATACACACAAAATATTTCATCACAGAATGTTGGATAGTTTTTGAATTATGTGGCAAACGCTTCATCCCTGCACAGTGCTTTGAATTTTGAAAACAAAAATGTAAATAATTTTTTTAAATCTTAAAAATATTTTTTTCATATAGCAGAAGAACAGTGTTTTACACATACATACTGATTTTCATTATTGTACAAGTTACAGTAATGGAGGAAAAAAAATATTGAATATTTCCAAAATTTTACTGCTGTAAGCTGTACCTAACCCCTTAACAAAATATAATAGCTTGCATTATGGTTCACTCCTTAAGCCATGTGTGAGCTCGGAGTATCTTGCTTACATTTTAAACCTGCCTGATGTGATCACTATGGCAACCACTACCCTGCTAGCCGCTGGTGAAGGTGTGACATGGAAATTGGTTGGGTGTGCGTTGCAGGAAACCGACACTAACCAGCGTCCGGTGATTCCTTCGACTGTTTTGGATCGGCTTCTGCTAGGAAGCATTAGCGAGCCCACACGTATGCATACTGTACGCATATACGTGACTTGTGTCCGGGATTGGACGCATCCGATGTTTCAAAGAGACGTGATTCATTGTCACCTCTTCAATTTCCAACACGTTACAGCCTCTAAACTGTGAAACTCTTTGAATAATAACTAACTTATTTTAACCACCTTGGAGGTAGGCTACTTTTTGAGTTACCTGATAAGGGACTGGTCTCCTGGTCTGAAACTGAGCCCTGGTGAGGGTTTGATTCCCGATTTGGAATATTACCTGCTTCAATTTTTTCTAAGTACTCCGCCGTTGTGACTTTGTTAAATTCCTTTTTAACCTTGGTATATACAGTACAGTAGTCTTATCGAGTTCTCAGAATTCATTTACTGCATTATCTGTAAGCGAAATTTTTCTGGTAATTTTCGATTTTACAAAAATAATTGGTGTTAACATGTATAATTAATCATCCTGAAATCGAAAATCGCTTTTTTGAAATTTTTGTTTGTATGTCTGTCTGTCTGTCTGTCTGTCTGTCTGTCTGGATGTTTGTTACCTTTTCACGCGATAATGGCTGAACAGATTTCGATGAAAACTGGAACATAAATTAAGTTCGTTGTAACTTAGATTTTAGGCTATATGGCATTCAAAATACTTTATTTAAAAGGGGGGTTATAAGAGGGCCTGAATTAAATAAACCGAAATATCTCGCTTAATATTGATTTTTATGAAAAATGTTACATAACAAAAGTTTCTTTAAAAATGATTTCCGATAAGTTTTATTCCAGGCAAAATTTTGATAGGACTGATATTTAAGTCTGTCTGTCTGGATGTTTGTTACCTTTTCACGCGATAATGGCTGAACGGATTACGATGAAAATTGGAATACAAATTAAGTTCGTTGTAACTTAGATTTTAGGATATATGACATTCAAAATACTTTATTTGGAAGGGGGTTATAAGGGGGATTGAATTAAATAAATCGAAATATCTCGCTTATTATTGATTTTTGTGATAAATGTTACATAACAAACGTTTCTTTAAACATTATTTCCGATAAGGTTTATCCCAGGCAAAATTTTGATAGGACTGATATTTAAGGATATACAAGAGTTTTAAAATAACAATACAATACATTTTCAACGCCGCCTCAGATTATAGCGTCGTTGTTCCGTAATTCCTATGTGCAAAATATAAAATTTTTCAGTAGGAAGAAAAAACAGACTTATTCATTCTATGGCAGTGGTACATAGGAGATTGTGAATTCTTACATTTTCGAAAGAAAGAAATATAATTACATATGGGAGATTGTATTATTTGCTGCATAACTATTTAAGTTATTTAATAGAGCAAAAATCTGAAAATCGATTGTCACAAAGGATTTATTGCAGGAACGACATCGATGGCTATAATGAAATTAAAACAAATGTCACCATCTATTTAAGGCGGCCTTGACGTTTATCAATATTAATATACAGAGAATATTAAATTTGTCTGTTTGTATGAAGTAATCTCAGAAGTTAATTTGGATAATTCCTTCACTATTTGACATTTGTAGTTTCTCTAGATGGATGTAATACTACATATAAGGAATGAGGTAATACGAAAATAGATCTTTACGCACAGAAAAATTATCTTCGTACACAATCCACTCTATTAATTTGGAGTGATTTATTAAAGATGCATTCAAGACTAATTTAGAAAAATGTTAAACGGATTATCGTTGCATCAAAAACGGATGTTCTCTGAACCAAATGATCATATTTTAATTATTTGCATGTAATAACAATTAAGAAATATGTTAAAGGAATTATGATTGCACCAAATGAGCGGTCTCTGGACCAAAATGATCGCATTTTAATTACTTAAATACAATTTAAATTAAGTAACATATTAAACTATTTATCCTATCAAACACGAATCTTCCCTGGGGCAGATGTCCTATGCTAATCTCAAAATATATTAAAATAATCGAAAAAAAAATGGATGCGCAGATTTCAGAAGAAAAGGAGAAAGGTTGGATGTAAGTAGAAAGAGATTTCAGTACAAAAACCTCATCCCTTATACAAATCGATTAATTTAGCTTCTGATATTACTTCATACAAACACAGAAACAATATCTGTAAGCTATGTTTAATAGCTTTCGATTGTTGATGTGCAAGGCCCCTGTTTCGATTGTTTTTGTCCAAGGCCCCTTATAGACGAAGTCATTTGTTTTTTAATTCATTACACGGCCTTAGATGGCAGATATTTTAATTTTAAAACTCATTTATCTCATTAAATATCAGTCCTATCAAAATTTTTCATGGAATAAAACTTATCGCAAATTATTTTTAAAGAAACTTTTGTTATAACATTTTTCACAAAAATCAATAATAAGCGAGATATTTCGATTTATTTAATTCAGGCCCCCTTATAACCCCCCTTTTAAATAATGTATTTTGAATGCCATATAGCCTAAAATCTAAGTTACAACGAACTTAATTTATATTCCAATTTTCATCGAAATCCGTTCAGGCATTATCGCGTGAAAAGGTAACAAACATACAGACAGACAGACATACAAACAAAAATTTCAAAAAAGCGATTTTCGGTTTAAGGGTGGTTAATTATATATGTTAGGACCAATTATTTTTGGAAAATCGAAAATTACCAGAAAAATTTCTACTACAGATTTATTATTAGTATAGATAATATTTCAGATAATAATGCAGGTAATTGAATAAAATTTTCAGGGTATATTCTCACATTATACATGAATAATTCTGTAAGAAGAAACTGTCAAATTGCAAATTAAATAATAAGTTAAAATAGACGTGCATTTTTTTCTTTCACTGTTTCTAAAAATGCAAAATAAAAGTGAAAATATAAAAATTAAAATTTCTGAATATAATCAAAAAAACTGATTAGCAGTCTTTTAGCTTTCATTTGAGATAAGATTTGTGATTCTGTGATACTCTTGAGAGCATATATATGATATTCTTTATAGTACTACATTTTTTTTGCATTTTTTATTATTGTGACTGTAAAGGGCAGAAGTGAAAATTTTGTATTTAAAAGGCTTCATACATTGATACGAAACTATGTTAGGGAAATAGAGGCTCTACTTAAAATAATATGAGAAAATAAATGTTCTGTAAGTTCTTCCCCCTAATAGAGGTTCCACTGTATTGACAAACTTCGGAACTACAGTGAAGTGGGACATCACGACGCAAGACCCCGCCTACGACAACATAGAATATGACAATAATGAACAATACATCCATACCATTGACGGGATCCAAACCAACGATCGTTCCCTTCCCGTACCGCCCCTTTAACAAACGCATCTATCACTTTCTACGAGTATACTAGCAGGCTTACTATTAGTACTACTAGTTACCAGCCTCAGCGATTTATCATTCAACACGCTCTGTTTTAATTGACTTGCGTGCATGGCATCCCGTGATAATTAACAACACGAGAACTAGTTAGATGGAAAATAAAAGGAACGTATGAAGTACATTCTGTAACGTGATACAATACTGGTTTTTCGAATGAGATCTTAGCAACTGATATACGCAGAAATTTGTTTATAAATTGAATAAACTCTTCCCAAGGAGATTTGAATGTGAAAGAATGTTTCGGGTAAAATTGAAGGCACAAAGTGGGACAATTATGTATCCATTTCGAAACAAAATGAAAATATAACTAATTAGCGATTTTTGCTTTGTGTTTTTTTAGATGTTCGTGTACTTATTTATTTAGTGTATATAATCCAATGCATGCTTTTCCAATTCACTGCGGGCTAAAGCAAGGATATGCACTATCACCTTTACTTTTTAACTTCGCTCTAGAATATGCCATTAGGAAAGTCCAGGATAACAGAGAGGGTTTGGAATTGAACGGGTTACATCAGCTGCTTGTCTATGCGGATGACGTGAATATGTTAGGAGAAAATCCACAAACGATTAGGGAAAACGCGGAAATTCTACTTGAAGCAAGTAAAGAGATAGGGTTGGAAGTAAATCCCGAAAAGACTAAGTATATGATTATTTCTCGTGACCAGAATATTGTACGAAATGGAACTATAAAAGTTGGATATTTTTCCTTCGAAGTGGTGGAAAAATTCTAATATCTTGGAGCAACAGTCACAAATGTAAATGACACTCGGGAGGAAATTAAACGCAGATTAAATATGGGAAATGCCTGTTATTATTCGGTTGAGAAACTTTTGTCATCTAGTCTTCTGTCAAAAAATCTGAAAGTTAGAATTTATAAAACAGTTATATTACCGGTTGTTCTGTATGGATGTGAAACTTGGACTCTCACTTTGAGAGAGGAACAGGGATTGAGGGTTTTTGAGAATAAGGTTCTTAGAAAAATATTTGGGGCTAAGAGGGATGAAATTACAGGAGAATGGAGAAAGTTACACAACGCAGAGCTGCACGCATTGTATCCTTCACCCGACATAATTAGGAACATTAAATCCAGACGTTTGAGATGGGCTGGCATGTAGCACGTATGGGCGAATCCAGAAATGCATATAGAGTGTTAGTTGGGAGGCCAGAGGGGAAGAGACCTTTGGGAAGGCCGAGACGTAGATGGGAAGATAATATTAAAATGGATTTGAGGGAGGTGGGATATGATGGTAGGGACTGGATTAATCTTGCTCAGGATAGGGAACAATGGCGGGCTTATGTGAGGGCGGCAATGAACCTCCGGGTTCCTTAAAAGCCAGTAAGTAAGTATTTAATGCAATGCATGGAGCTTCTCGAACGTTCAGCAGACCTAATGATTCCTTAACTCATTAACTTTACCTCTCGAAGTTGAGAGAATACGGAATCCGTAACGCTTTTTTATGACTAGAACTATCGGAAGAAGGCATTGATCTTCAGTTGTCAGCTGTTTCCTTAATTGAAATTACAAAGCCTACTACGTATACAGGATTGTTTCCGATTTCTGATAACGAATTTGAATGACGTCATGTGCGTCAGGAATTACACTGACAGCTGAATTGCGGCGAGAGGTGACAGACCAATAGTGAGTGATTTCATAATCAGAGTGCACAGTGTATCACAGTACTAGGCTGGTAACTATTACATAACAACTCTTTCCGAGCCAAGTACAGTCACGTGAAAATCATTGGAGCCTGCAAAAAACAAATGGTTTCGTTATTTCCAAGAAAGGCTCTTGTGTGTACCTAATAAGACTGGCAAAGCTCGGATGGGATTAATTCCAGAGTGGAAAAAAGCAAGCAAATCCACCCCCCGTCACAAGTCGCCGCACCCCACGAGATGAGACAAATTAACTCCATTCGTGCTTTACCAGTCTTATTAAGTATACAGAAGATGCCTTTCTTGGAAATAACGAAACCTCGTTTATTGCAGGCTTCTTTTATTTTCACTTAACTGTACTTGGCATCGGAAAGGGTCGTAATGTACCCCTCCCAAAAAGGCTCGATTTTCTTGGGAATTTCTGCTGTGAGTCGCCGTGCACTCTGACTATGACATCACTCACTACTGGTCTGTCACCTCGCGCCACAGTTCAGCTGTCGTGTGCCCCTGACGCACATGGTGTCATTCAAATTCGTTATCAGAGATCAGAAACAACCCTATATTGGAAATATTTACATTACTAGAAATGGCGACTACGGTGATTATGGCACTGAAGCAATTTTATAAACCTTCAAAATAAGTTGCTTCTGCATTTAGCTGTACACAATTTAGTAGATCAGCCGTGGCCAAAAGGCCATGGTGCGCCGAGCCACTGTGTACGCTACAACGTGCATAGCATCTATGGAGGGAGGCGGACAACCGAAGGGGAAGTTAATGTTTAGGACGTGTAACGAAGAAAGAAATGAACAAGAAAACATAGGACACATTATCACAACCTAAAATTAACTGTCTTCAGAATGTCTCTGCGACAAAGTTTTAAAATCAGGAATTATGTCACTTACTGCCAATCGTAGTTGATCACGAAGGTATTTGTCTGTTAGTCGTGATCTAAATTTGATTTTTACTATTTTCATTGTTGAAAATAATTTTTCACAAACGTAAGTTACAGCGAACATGGCTTCAACAGAGCAAGCGAAAGAACGAAGCTTCAAATATTTATTTTTTTTTTCCAAAGATTTGAAAAGTTCAATATCTGTCAAGTCCTTACATCTAGCTTTCATTTAACGTCACATTGTAAATCTGTGAGTTTAAATTGAAAATCTAACCGCATTATTCGTACATCTGCTGTAAAAGAATCGACTTACAGAGATGATAATGATGATGATAATAATAATAATAATAATAATAATAATAATAATAATAATAATAACAACACTTAACCTTTTAATGTTTCATAAGTAACATGTAGTAACTTATAATGCTGTTTTATGTTATACAACCGTTTTCCTAGTAATATTTGTGAACAAATCATACATTTAATATTTTCATCATATTGTAAGCAAAAGAATGCATCCTCCCATCCTACCTGAAACTTTCGTTTTTTGTAGAGGTACATGGTTTCGAGAGAGATATTGCGACGATACGCCACTCGCAGGTCCGAGACAAATACAAATAGAACGGAGTTTGACTGCAGTGAGCAAGAGGGTGGGGGTTGTAAGTAGGAAGCGAGAGAAAAGCACTGCGAGCCACAATGTGCTCGTGAGTCACATTTTCGCCGCGGCTGTAGTAGATACAGCGAAGGTGTGCTACCCGGGATAGATAGAGGGCAACGAAGTACGGATCTCCTTGGTACATACCTCTCGCCTGCTCTCATCTCCACTACAACGTGCAGTAGATTCGCTTCTACTCCCTCCAACCGGAGCGCTGGGTATCGGACTGCATATAAATGCGCGCTAACAAACATTTGTTGCGTAAATGCGGCATTAAATTATACAGGCGACGCACTAAATTCAAGCTATCTGCTATTTGATAATATTTAGTCGCTTTATTATTTAACGCTGATAAGAAAATACTAACGCTAACCGACGGCGCTAGATTGCAACAGGACGAAAACGTCATTTTCATACGGAGTCGTCGGTCGCCTGTTAAAAGCCTCCGCTCGATCCCAATTAACAAGGGCGCGCGAGCCGGAAGCACGTTTCCACGTAATTTGCATGTTATGCTTATGATCTTAAATATTCTCTGCCAACTTGGAGCCCCGAATTGCCGCTACGTGAGGTATTTTTAAAATTAGGGCCAAGTATTACGAGGAGAAAAATGTTTTCGTTACGATAGCTGATATCACGTAAGAATGTCCTTGGTATAAACAAAAGAATGTGAAATCACCTGCTTCAGCGTGTGTGTATGTGTGTGCCAGTGTATATGTATTCCTATTTTATATTCAAATTGGGGGGCCGAACTATATCTCTATGGAGGTAGCAAAGATGGTAGACTGGGTTTAATCTGGTTCCGTCTAGGAGCCTGGAGGGCACTTAAAATCGTCAACGAAGAGGGGGCGAGAATATGTCCTCTTTGCGGTAGAGGCGAGACATCACACCACATTTTGTCGGAGTGTGAAGCCACAGAAGCTCTGAGGAAACGATTCCTGCCAGAGTCCTTCATTACATCTAGCAGGGGGCACTTTGCGACATACGCTGTATTAAATAACGTTAAATCCTATGACAGTATGGGAAAATTTTTGGCAAAAGTTCGACAGTTGAGGGTGGAATTGGCCGAGGGGGAGGGAGCCGATGGATAAGGGAAAGATTTATTAGTGTTGCAATGAGTAATATTAACATTGAGCGAATGATAGAATTAGGGGATAATGTTTTTTTTTTTTTTTTTTTTTTTACTGTGTCTTTTGTATTTTGTTGCGTGTGCATGTTTTTATTTATAGACTGTATTACCTTTATATTTACTATTTGGATTATTTGGTGCAGCTTCAACAAGAAATTGAATTGTTTATACTATATATATATATATATATATATATATATATATATATATATATATATATATATATATATATATATATATCTGTGTGTGTGTGTGTGACACTGTGCGTGTCTGTTTTTCATATCTCCCTTTTATTTTATTTGTATTATTTTTGTGAAATTTGGTATAAAGTTAGATTAGTTATAATAGTGGTAATCAATGATAACGGTAGTAATAATAATAACTGTTGTTTCACTATTTTATTATTAGTAGGCATTATTTTCGTTTTGAAGATTCAAACTGTGCATAGTTACAGCACGAATGGCCGTACGGGCTCGTGCGAAGGATCTTGTGTACATGAGTTTGTGTAATTTATTATGCATCAATAAATGCACTTTATCTATCTATCTATCTATCTATCTATCTATCTATCTATCTATCTATCTATCTATCTATCTATCTATCTATCTATCTATCTATCTATCTATCTATCTGTCTGTCTGTCTGTCTGTCTGTCTGTCTGTCTGTCTGTCTGTCTGTCTGTCTGTCTGTCTGTCTGTCTGTCCTATTTTATATTATGGGTGAAAGGTGGGAGATAGGGTAACTCCACGCAAAATTAAGCTATTGATATTGACCAATTCCAAATCAGCCAAGTTCACTAGGCCTAATACTAGACTTATATGCAGTGTAAATATTTTTTGAGGCAGTAGCAGTGGCGTGCAGTGCTATTTCTCGATGGGGAACAGGTCAGAAGCAATAATAATAATAATAATAATAATAATAATAATAACAATAATGATATAATAATAATAATAATAATAATAATAATAATAATAATAATAATAATAATAATAATAACAATAATGATATAATAATAATAATAATAATAATAATAATAATAATAATAATAATAATCTGTATTATGATTTAGCAACATGCGACGGTTGATCTGTGCCGCACGTTGGTTGCGCCATTTGCGACGGTCAGTGCGTGTGTGTTGGTCCACGTGGGCGCCAATCACGATGGTTGCTCTCTCCTTCCTCTGCCGCGTCGCCGACAAAGTCCGGATCGCTTAGCTCAGCTGAGACGCCAATACACGATGCTGTCCCACGGTGAAGATGATCTCTTTTCAGGGACACTGTGGTTTTGTGGGTGAAGGATTTTAAAGTGATTTTTGTCGATCACACGAACACAATGAGAAAAAAAAACCATGGAGTAAAGTTCCACTAATCTGGTTTATTATGATCACGTCCCTACGTGAGTATGAACGACGGAATACTGGCTGTTGTCTTCTCTGTAATCTCGGCAACGTTTTTCTTTTATCTAACGCCTGTTTAAATCACCCCTACTATTTACCGAGTAAGTCACAAACTCAAAAAACATGATGTCTCCACTTTACCACTTCGATCGGCTCAATGGCCGGGAATTGTATGAGAGCGTGTCTTGGTTCGCCCCACGTTTAAATACCTGCCGTGGTGACGCGCTCCCAGGACGCTACTTTTGTTTAGGCTAGCTAAAGCCATCGCGCGCGTTCCTCGACAAGGAAAACCCACGCTAGAGTTCAACAGCCTTGCGCGCGTCTTCGGGTTGAGTGCCCACACACTTACGCTTAATGTACTTGCCGCCTGTATGTCTGTGAGTACAAAACACCTATTATACGCTTCGCCGTTCTCGACCGCTTGGGTACGAATACCTTAAGAAACGGAGAAATCTCTGAGATGAAGCTATATCGTATTTTATATAAAAGAAATATCTCTTCCTATCACTAGACCACCCGACTACAGCTTCAAACATTACCAATTCCTTTTTTTTTTTTTACTTCATTTACAACTTAATCAGAGAAAGAATATGTTAATATAAAACAAATTAATGATATTATATTATTATTATTTATTATTATTATTATTATTATTATTATTATTATTATTATTAGCCCTAAATATATAATACCATTAACTAAAAATAAATAAACCTCAATTAAACCTACAACTTACCGCTTGACGAGCACCTAGTTAACCATTTCACAGAATTATAGAAATTACTTTGAAAATGTCTTGTATAAGATTTTGTTTTAGTTTTAAGTTCTGTAAGGAGAGGAGTAGGTTTGCCATTCAAAATAATCGCGCTTTTCTCAGCAAAATTGATCGAACTAAACGCTCTCGACTTCAGCTGATCGATAACACTCGCTGAGGTGTTTTTAACTTCTATGAAGACATTAATTAAATGAACAATTAATTATTAAAAACTAAATTCGAATTTTATATAAGATAAATTTCTACATTTGATCAAGATTTGATTGTTGACCATTTGATTTGACGTATCATTTTTTGTGTTGTGATTGTTACGCGATTAATCGATTCTTGCTCAGCGATTTAAGGAAAACAGAGTTGGCGATACTGAGAAAACAAATGCACGTTGAAATGATGTTACGAAAAGATACAGAATAAACAATAAAATTCCAGCGGTATACAGCTGTCATTATTTGAAATTAAAGATTTCTTTACATTTCGTTGGTAGAAAATAGGATGTCACGTACAATGGAGTTATTGGGTCGGGCGTAGAAATTGGTTATCACTATTTTACACTAAACCTTGTTTTGAAATTAAGACTAGTATTGTCTCATAAAAATCAACAAAAAAATTTGCAGATTATCCACAAATAAGACAATTTATAAGGAAAAAGAGTTGCACTATTTCTCATTGCGTTGGGATGGCGTCGTAGGAGTACATTCTTGGCATTAAAGGCTCAGGCGCATTAATACGTAACAGATGACAAGCGCAGAACTTTGAACATCAATTTTCAGACAATCATGGATGTTAGAGGTATATTGGATATTATCCAAACCTTTTCATGAGGCAATGAGAACACGTTAAGAACTTTACATGATATGAGATTGGTAAGAAGAGTGTGTAGTTCCCTAGTACCTGGTACTCGTTACATAGGTCGTTTTTGTGTTTACGCAGTAGCTGATTTCTGAAAAGAATTTTAATAGTTTGTTACTAGTGTGTTTCTAGTCAGTTTGTAATATATTTTTGGTCCAGGGAAAATACACATTTTTTATGATTATACAACAATGGCTGACTTAACAGCTTATGTAGCGAGTATCGGGTACTACGAAACTTCCGAAGAGTGAGATGCAAAGTTAGAAATTGTAGACGATATTGCTCTCTCGTAAGAAAAAGTGACAACTATTTGGGATGAGACATACAGGAACATGACCCAACATATTTATGAACAATGACGTAATATCCTACACTTCTATTATTTCTAATGCATACACCAAAATTGCCTATTAAAATTATATAATGCAAAGTTCGTAAGCTATTTAAATGATTTATTTCTTTAAAATAAAAAATACACCTTGGACCACTGTCAAACCTTAAGGGTCATCTGGGCATAAGTCTACAACTCTTCCCAAAATCATGTCGAAGTAACTCCTTTTCTTTAAAATGTCCATTCTTTTCTCTTCGACACATCGCTGTAGCCACTGCCACAATCCTTGAAACTTGGCTATCATTTTGAACAATTACAATCACCGAGATATATCGATTCACTTAATCGAAACCTTAGTGCAGTTTATTCACGATGCGGAAGGAAGAAAATAGTTCCGATGAAAGAAGATTGCATCGTAGAATACACAAGCAGTCGGTAGAATTATACACGAGACCTATGACCCGTTCCAGTGCATTGAGAAATAGTGGAACTCTATTTATTTATAAATTCTCTTATTTGTGGATAATCCGCAATTTTTTTTGTTGATTTATTATCAGACAGTACTAGTCTTAATTTCAAAACAAGGTTTAGTCTAAAATAGCGATAACCAATTTCTACGCCGGACCAGAGTTATTTTTTATAAGGCGAATTTCAGGTAAGCCACATGAAAACTCTTGGATTCATATCGCTCTCACTAATTCCATCAACGCTAGACAACGGCGCAGTTGATGTAGTGTCATTGGATAACTGATAAAAGGTTCCTTTCAACTATTCTCGTGACGTATTTACGGACACGCTTCTCCATGGATTTGTTTGCATCAGTAGTTGCATTCTTACTTGACGGGGACATTAGAAACTAGGAAATATTTTAAATGGAATCTTCCTCCATTCGTTCGGAACAAGTATTCCCGTATTTTGTCTGAATTCCAAAGATTTTTTGTAGACTGACGATGGTTTTGCATTGGTTTTTTTATGTTGCCTCTTTGTGTCCAAGTTTCTCTGGGACAGTCCCGTCGCCGCGTTATAGGATTTTATACGATTCGATTGCTTCGCTGAAGGCATGGATTTGAATATGGTTCCATAGGCATGCATGCTGAGTATTTGTCGATTCTGTTATCATTGACAATGCATAGAAAATTCCTGAAAACTCGGAACCTCGTCCGTTTGCCTGTCTAACTGGAACATATTGCGAACTACTGACGTGGGAAAACGAATGTATTTAAAAAAAAAAAATATTGATGACATTGATAATCCGCGGAGCAACTCTAGCACCTACCTGGGTAGTCCTATAGCTATGGTTTTCGGCTATGAAGCCAGGCGACCTCTTGTTCGATTCTCGAAAATGAAGTGCAGAAACATGAACATAAACTTGAAGTTCACATGGAAAGCTAGAAAATACACAGATAAATACAATCATTTAAAACTAGCCGTACCCGTGCGCTCCGCTGCACCCGTTAAAAATAAATATAAAGTAATTACATAATTAAAATAGGACATTTAATCCAGGGAACATTCGTGTTTGATAGAAGGATAAATCGTTTAATACATTACTTAATTTAAATTGCATCCAAATAATTAAAATGCGATAATTTTGGCTCAGAGACACTCATTTGGTGTAATTACAATTCCTTTAACATGTTTCTTAATTTTTATTACATTCAATCATAGTTTAATGAAGATTGACATCATTTAGATTTAATGTGTATATTTTATTTTACTTGTTATAGGTTTCCATTGAATTATGATAATAACTTAATTTTAACCCTTGTTTTCTACGTATTCAGTAAATGGCGCTTGGCCCACTATGGTTCTGAACCCTTCAAATAACTTAAATTATATTATATAATATTACATATTATATTATATCAGAAGTTACTGTAATAACATTATAACATTATGTCCATCTAGAGAAACTACACTTTCCAATGGTGAAATAATAATTAATTATACTAATCGGTTAATTTAGCTTCCGATATTACTTCATACAAACACAGAAACAATCTCTGTAGGCTATATTTCATAGCTTTCGATTGTTGCTGTCCAAGGCCCCTTATAGACGAAGTCATTTGTTTTTTAATTCATTACACGGCCTTAGATGGCAGTTATTTTAATTTTAAAGCTCATTTATCTCATTAAATAACAGTCCTATCAAAATTTTTCAAGGAATAAAACTTATCGCAAATTATTTTAAAGAAACTTTTGTTATGTAACATTTTTCACAAAAATCAATAATAAGCGAGATATTTCGATTTATTTAATTCAGGCCCCCTTATAACCCCCTTTTAAATAATGTATTTTGAATGCCATATAGCCTAAAATCTAAGTTACAACGAACTTAATGTATATTCCAATTTTCATGGAAATCCGTTCAGCCATTATCGCGTGAAAAGGTAACATACATACAGACAGATAGACAGACAGACATACAAACAAAAATGTCAAAAAAGCGATTTTCGGTTTCAGGGTGGTTAATTATATATGTTAGGACCAATTATTTTTGGAAAATCAAAAATTACCAGAAAAATTTCGGCTACAGATTTATTATTAGTATAGATATGTTTAAGTAGAAATAAGCGTATTGATGTAATTGGGCGGTACGTAACCATCATTTATGGGCCGCAGCTAAAATAGCTCTATTCTCTATACCTATGATGTCATTCTCTGAACGACAGTAATCCGTACCCCCATTCACTTGTGTCCTTTTTTTTTTAATAAGTTATTTTGTGCGAGATCGTGCGTATTTGCTTGGTTTCCGCATAAAATCAATCCGCGGAAAGTCTAAAATTCCACATTCAGTATTCCCAACCTAACACACATACCAATTTCCCTCTTCTTACCGCTTAAGTGACATATTGATTTTACTGCTTTAGGCTTTTAACATAATACTTTTAGAGACGTTCAATATAGTAATAATTATAAATTGGAAACTTACCACTGCAATTTCACCTAAATTGCACTGTTAATCATTGTTTTTAAATACTGTATTTGCAAAAATTAAGTAAACTCTACAACTCCACTAAAGTTACTGCATTCGTGATGCAAGTAACATTAAGGAACCCGTGAAAAAATCAACAAGAATCCATACTCATCATAGACTGGGGGGAAAAAAAGACAGACGTATATCACTGCCTGCTGGAGTATAGTAAACACAGAAAACATTTTAAAGGAACAATGTTGAAGATAGATATTTTTGTTTTCCAAAATTGCCGTCATTGAACAGAAACCAAGATGGAGATTTCATTGAAACTAATTATAAATTCCTCTTTCAGGTATGTAATAAACTAGCTTCGCACAAAATAATGTACGATACACGAGCGGTATGTTTTCTTTCAGTTCTCGGAAATTAAAAAAGCTCAACTACGTTTCGCTTTTTAAACTTTTCCTCGAACATGAAAACTTCAACTTACCGCTCTTGTAACGCATATTACTATTACGACGCTTTATCAACATTTTAGGTTATTTAACGTCTGAATGAGATGAAGGTGATAATGCCGGTGAAATGAGTCCGGGGTCTAGCACCGAAAGTTACCCAGCATTTGCTGATATTGGTTTGAGGGAAAACCCGGGAAAAAACCTCAACCAGATAACTTGCCCAGGAATCGAACCCGGGCCACCTGGTTTCGCGGCCAGACGCGCTAACCGTTACTCCACAGGTGTGCACTTCACTTGTTTCGTTCAGACTTCCAGAAGATGATTTTTACAACGTTGAATACAAATTTATCCTCTTCATGAATATGCGAAATGCCTGTGATTATTTCTAGAACAAGATAACTTTATCTATGGAAACTCATAAGATTATTATCCATTCATAAAGGATTAGATAACTACTTATCTGTATATAGCGAGTCAACATGGCGGATATAAAACAGCTGATGGCATATGTTACTTTTTTTTTGTTGTATTAGTCCTGGGCATTTTATATTTCAGTTCAGAGTAAAAAAATTGGAGCTGGATGGTATTAGTAGAAATAATTATTCTTCTTTAGACGAAGAAATTACTCGAATAGATCAGACAACTGTGAAGCCTAAAGTGTTTTAAGAAAGGTAAATATTTTGAATATTAAAATAATTTCAATTATTAAGAGATTATAAAAAAAAATATTTTTCTACGAACGTGTGGAAAGACACTATTTCCAACAGGAAAAGTGGCTGTGAAAGTGAGGTTTTCACTGAGTGCGGAAAATTCCACAGTTTAGAAATAATAATATTCGAATGATATGTTTCTAGAGTGATTTACAAATTGTTATTGTGATTTATTTTGTTGTATTTAATGCCATGGTCATCGACAGGATGGTATAGACAGTAGGCAATAGCGATAACAGTGGGTTAGTATTAATATTAATTATTTTGAATTCGTTGGTTTTATTTTTATAACAAGAATCCAATGTTATATTTTACGCATATTATTCAGACTGTGTCTACAGAATTAAATTTCGTATTTACAAAATGATAATTGTTGTTTACATCAACAATACACTGTTTCCACGAAATCACTGCCTTCTGGAAACTTATTCTACAATATACACGTTTTCAGATAAAATATGAAGCCTCTCATTTTGACATGTAGGCTTATACATTTTTATATGATATGTTTAATTCTGTCACTTTCTTAGAATTTTTTTTTATCCAATGCGACCAGGTTGTCTTTTCGACATTTCTGGTCTTCTCTCCTGGCTGTGGCTTAATTGTAACCCACTTCTGAGGTTGGGGCGCCTGCAAGGCGGAGTTACATTACCCCGATGTTGTGATAGGATGATTATGATAATGTAGTGCCAGGAGAGGTCTTAAATCTAAACTTAACCTAAATTCCAGACCATGGACGAACACAGGAATAATCCCTTTTAAGGAAAAATTCCTATGCTCTAACCGGGAATCGAACCCGGGACCTCATGAGCTATAGCTAGAAGCTCTGACCACTAGACCATGAGGCTGGTCTTCTTACAAAAAATAGCGTGTAACATAGGTAAATTGCAGTTGCAAAATTCATATAATTGGAGCACACTTTCGTACACATTTTGCAGTACAATAATGAAATATCATTAGCATACTTATCAAGATATGTAACAGAAATTAATGTAAATAATAGGAACTACACAGAGCCATCTTCAGTATCTGGAGAAGGCTCTGGAACTGCAACCTTATTTAATTTAACATTCTTTAATCTTCAAGCACAGTCTTCTTGATTATACTAACTTACAGTACAAGACTGGTGCAGTGGCAGATTATGGAACTAAATTGTCGAATGATAACTTACACAAAGCTTCATTTAGCATGTTGGTTTATATAAAGTAAATAGGTTGCCATAACAGTACATCTTATCTCTTTGATATAATTATTAACCCCACGAGTTTGTAGAAACCAGCAATAAACGAATTGGAACTATTTGAAGAATTAACAGCTTCTCAAATTATTCAAGTTTGTACAATGTAGTGCATAAGAACAACGAAAAAAGTGAGAAGTCTGTCATATTCCCATCTTAGTTGAATGAAATTATTATATTCTTGTTTGACAGTCAACATTTATTCATTATTTCGTTACAGTGTAAGTTGAGGATAACCAGAAGAGGCTTACAATGGAGGAAAATAGTGTTACCCATTGTAGCCTGGCCCTTCTTGCTCAAAATAACAATATATCAGTGTCAAGATGGGACACTCCCAGGAGTTTTAAACGAATGTGTCCATCAAGCATGCTCGTTAAAATTAAAGAAATTCTTGTATATCTTTCATCAGTCCCGAAAGACTTGAAATGCGCTTAGGAATTTTAATTTTAAAAGAGGAAGCGGGACCTCCTGTTGCTTCCCATATTGCCGTGTGTGTGTTATAGATTCCTCTTGTAAATACAGATTCTAGGTGCTGCGACTTACGTCGTCTTGTAAGTTTTATATAACTTTTCCGTGAGGTTAATTCGAAGGTAAAACTAACTCATTCCAACGCTTTTCAATTGAGGACCGTTTTTGCAAAACTTGCTAACTGAAAAAAACTAAATTTTACAGGAAACAAAAAACTGAATGGAGACAAATAGGTTATAGGTGCAACCATCACACTTTGACACACTACAGTGAAGAGAAATAATTCAATTTTACTAAGATAACTTTAACATCGTGTAGTGACCTGCTTTATGTTAACGAATCCACCAAAATCTCAATTTTGCAAATTTTGCAGTTAGCAAGTTTTGCAAAAAATGGCCCTCAATTGTTCAAATGTTTGTTTATCATACACCGGTCCGGTAGCATCAATGACGTCACGTTGCAACGAAATAAGGAACAAAACTGCTGGAAGGATCGATGCTGTCATGGCGACTGTGTTAAGTGGTTATCTGTGCTACGCTAGCAAAATTTTGCGAAATTTCCGTACTGCCATCTCGTTCAAAGAAAAGAGATCATAAACAACTTATTTCTTGAGCCGGTAGCAATAATTGGTCCGTTGACATGTTCGCTCATAAGCCATTAACATATTGTTTTTACGTTGTGCTCATTACAAACAATACAGCAGAACTAAAGCAGAACACACCGCCATGACACAACAGTGCACGATGTCATTCGTCTGCTAATTCCCGCCCTATACAAGAACCAATCAGATTCACTGATGGCGGCTGATGGAGACTGCCACCACCTCTGCAAGTTGATGGCACCAGTGCGACACCGGTGGAGCATCAATGACGTCATCGGTGGAATTCGGAACACTGTGATGCCATCGGATTGCTCACCGGTGAGATTCGGAATACGCTCATAACTACGATGACGATGACTATCAACAGAAGAAAGAGGCAAGGGCAGTGTTGCAGGAAGTGTAGAAAAGAAGAAAAAAATATGAATGAACAATAAGAATGGGAATGCAGTGGGATTATGTAAAGAGAAGAAAATGGGAAAATATCAAAAGAAGTAGATAATAAGGGACAGAAAAGGATGAGTTAAAAATACGAGAAGACCTGGGTAAAAAAGAACGAAAAATACAAGCAAAAAAGAGGACGTAAAATAAGAATATGGAAAGGAGGAGGAAAATTAGGAAGAAAAGTGAAAAAAATAAAATAAAATGCAGACAGGGAAAGAAAACAAAAACTTAAAAGTAATTGTATGAGATATTGAATGAAGAAGGGAGAAAAAAGTGACTGTGAATTTAAGGATATTCCCATCATTGCATATGGTCCACACCTGTGAAGTAACGGTCAGCACGTCTGGCTGCGAAACCAGGTGGCCCGGGTTCGAATCCCGGTCGGGGCAAGTTACCTGGTTGAGTTTTTTTTCCGGGGGTTTCCCTCAACCCAATACGAGCAAATGCTGGGTAACTTTCGGTGCTGGACCCCGGACTCATTTCACCGGCATTATCACCTTCATTTCATTCAGACGCTAAATAACCTAGATGTTGATAAAGCGTCGTAAAATAATTTCGAGGGAAAAATTGTTCCGGGGCCGGATATCGAACCCGGGGCCTTTGGCTAAACGTACCAACGCTCTCCCAACTGAGCTACTTGGGAACTCTACCCGACACCGATCCAATTTACAGGAGAATGGAGAAAGTTACACAACGCAGAACTGCACGCATTGTATTCTTCACCTGACATAATTAGAAACATTAAATCCAGACGTTTGAAATGGGCAGGGCATGTAGCACGTATGGGCGAATCCAGAAATGCATATAGAGGGTTAGTTGGGAGGCCGAAGGGAAAAAGACCTTTAGGGAGGCCGAGACGTAGGTGGGAAGATAATATTAAAATGGATTTGAGGGAGGTGGGATATGATGATAGAGACTGGATTAATCTTGCTCAGGATAGGGACCAATGGCGGGCTTATGTGATGGCGACAATGAACCTCCGGGTTCCTTAAAAGCCATTTGTAAGTAAGTAAGGCTAACAAAAATGACAAATATTATTAGTAAAATAAACATAGATCGTAAGTGGACGTTTAAGTAACGTACTTAGTAGATTTTGCAACGCTGCTTCCTTAGTCACGTGTCGAGTTGTGTAACAACAGCTTCGGTAGCTCACTCACTTATTGCACTCCTTCCCTGGTTTTTCTCTGAGCGAGCGTACAATACTTCGAAGACCAACATTTTATTACACAATTTCTACGCTTTTTCTCACCGAGAATGTCTTTCTTAGATTTTGACTTCCAAATTCCCCTTCTTTTAAGATGGGAATAGGTGTGTAAAATGCAGAACCACGAGTTACAGTTTTAATGGACGATATATGTCAGCATGTGAGAAACAATCAGCTGAAGAACTTCTTGGCCAGTCTATAGCGAGAGAACACCGTTATTCAATTGTGTCGTTGAAAAATATGGAAGGTGTGGTGGAGATGGAAATGGAAGGTTTTACCACAGGACGCACGTTGAGCCTGTCCGGTCGAGCGTTTGACCGTTTGATGCGGCTGACATGAATTATGCATTAGTGCCTCGGGCACAGCATATGCCAAGAAAATGTCCGCTTTTGCCACAATGATTGATAGCAATCCAATTGCAGAAAGGCGCACGGCCTAGAGATAACTGCGGGGAGCGAAATATAAAGCGAAGAAATGCGGAAGAATTGGGAAACCGTGTCGTGAAGTTTCTGCTTGTTTTGAGTTCGTATGATGAATTGCAGTAATGTCTTTTCCTTTTCAATTCAAAGGGAATCTCTGAAGAGATGAAGACTCTCGTATTCTGAAATAAAACTTATTTCATGACAAGCTCTGAAAGCATATATTCTACCGTTATTTATATCATAGTCTTCCAACTTAACACGCCTTACTTCTCCTCAGATGTTTTTGTCTTATGATTTTTCTCAGTCTTTCCCTTGCTCATTCATGTCGCCTGTTTTAATTTAATTTAATTTAATTTAATTACAGGCATAAACATAAAAACAAATCAATTTCATGTTGAAGTTTGCCGATAAGCTATTAATGTTTGACTATAATTATATGTGTACAAAACCGCATTTGCTTATCATAAAATAAATAAATTTTCATTAACGTTTTCGATACTTGTGTATCATCTTCAGCTGTGAAATGTTAGATTAATATGATGAAAACCTTGCCTATTAGATGGAACTTAATGTGGTAATTTTCGGGTCATATTAGTGTGATTGCTTGGACTTAACTTAGGTTGATCTATGATATACATGCTATGTTAGGTTAAATCACTGCGAGTCATATGATATGATATAAAATATAAAATAAAACTGTTTAAGAATTGTAACCACTATTAGCGTAGTTATTGAAATGTGAACACTTTGTATAAACACTTTAAAAGTTTTATCACTTTGAACATGTGTTGGCTGTATTTGCCGATTTAAATCACTGCAAGTCTTGTGATATGATCTATAATATATAAAATAAAACTGTTTAAGAATTGTAACCACTATTAGCGTAGTTATTGAAATGTGAACACTTTGTATAAACACTTTAAAAGTTTTATCACTTTGAACATGTGTTGACTGTATTTGCCGATTTAAATTACTGCAAGTCATGTGATATGATCTAAAATATATGAAAATAAAACTGTTTAAGAATTGTAACCACTATTAGCGTAGTCATTGAAATGTGAACACTTTGTAAAATCATTTTGAAAGATTATAATCACGTTGAACATATGTTGGCTCTATTTGCCGATTTAAAGTTCGTTGAATAGGGCAGTTTCTGTTGATCTTGATGTTTGACGTTGAACATTAAGTTCCATCTAATAGGCAAGGTTTTCATCATATTAATCTAACATTTCACATCTGAAGATGATACACAAGTATCGAAAACGTTAATGAAAATTTATTTATTTTATGATAAGCAAATGCGGTTTTGTACACATATAATTATAGTCAAAATAAAAACAAATGTTGTGGGCATAGTCTATACCAGGTATGCTCATTCTCTGACTCCCGATTACGTTCTGTAATCACAACCTTCGAATGTAGAGCGTGCTGTTCCCCGTTCGAAGCTCGACGGATGGCTGCGGAAGGCTGTTCAAGTACTTTGTAAACGCACGAACAGTGCGGGACAATGACAAGACAAAACCTTCTCTAAGCAAACGATCATTCCGTACAGTGTGGGAAGAAGACTATTTTTGTTGTGCGTTCGGTGAAAACGTAAAGTGTTTACTATGTTGTAAGATACTGTCAGGAATACTACTGAGCAACATAAAACGACATTATACGATCTGCCATCCAGAACATGGCGAAGTGACAGACAGGCTGTTTTCTGTAATATGTATTCATATACCAACGTTGTTGTTGTTATTATTATTTTATTTTAGTAGGTTATTTTACGACGCTCTATCAACATCTAGGTTATTTAGCGTCTGAATGATATGAAGGTGATAATGCCGGTGAAATGAGTCCGGGGTCAGAAAGTTACCCAGCATTTGCTCATGTTGGGTTGAGGGAAAACCCCGGAAAAACCTCAACCAAGTAACTTTCCCCGACCGGGAATCGAACCCGGGCCACCTGGTTTCGCGGGCAGATGCGCTAACTGTTACTCCACAGGTGTGGATGTAATTATTATTATTATTATTATTATTACTACTACTACTATTGTTATTAGGTCTATTACAATTATTATTATTATTATTATTATTATTATTATTATTATTATTATTATTATTGTTATTAGGTCTATTATTATTATTATTATTATTATTATTATTATTGTTATTAGGTCTATTATTATTATTATTATTATTATTATTAATCTGAAAGTTAGAATTTATAAAACAGTTATATTACCGGTTCTTCTGTATGGTTGTGAAACTTGGACTCTCACTCTGAGAGAGGAACATAGGTTCAGGGTGTTTGAGAATAAGGTGCTAAGGAAAATATTTGGGGCTAAGCGGGATGAAGTTACAGGAGAATGGAGAAAGTTACACAACACAGAACTGCACGCATTGTATTCTTCACCTGACATAATTAGGAACATTAAATCCAGACGTTTGAGATGGGCAGGGCATGTAGCACGTATGGGCGAATCCAGAAATGCATATAGAGTGTTAGTTGGGAGACCGGAGGGAAAAAGACCTTTAGGGAGGCCGAGACGTAGATGGGAGGATAATATTAAAATGGATTTGAGGGAGGTGGGGTATGATGATAGAGACTGGATTAATCTTGCACAGGATAGGGACCGCTGGCGGGCTTATGTGAGGGCGGCAATGAACCTTCGGGTTCCTTAAAAGCCATTTGTAAGTAAGTAAGTAAGTAAGTATTATTATTATTATTATTATTATTATTATTATTATTATTATTGAGCTTATTCGCTACGGCTATGTTAACGATGTTAACTATCTTTGCCTCGACATTACGTGTGCGAACTATTTTCCAGAATGAAGATTGCTAAACCCAAACGTAGGTCCCGATTAACAGATGAGCATCTTTTGAGCTAGCTGCACATTTCAATAAATTCGTTGAAAATAGATTTCCGATTACTTGCAGAAAAGAATGCACATGTTGAATAGATCGCAATGTATGGTTGAATATGAAAATAACATTACCAATGATATAATAATATAACTATATTAAATATAATAAAATATAATGTAATAACTTAATATTACAATGTATACACTTTCCTTTTTTCAAATCCAGTTTATTATCCGTATTTGTAAGAGTGTGAGAGCTATGCCGCGGGCGGTGCTGCAATGTAGTTGCGGAGCCCAGTCCGTACACTGTGTGTGTTATGCAGTGCAGCATCATCCGTGTAATCGGGGCTTTTACAATTTTGAGCATACCTGGTCTATACAAAAACACAAGTACAGATTAAAAATAAAATTGAAATTAAAATTAGAAGTGAAGAGTTCCTGCTTCTTTAGAATATTCACTCACATTATAAAAAGGATTATCAATAAGCAGACAGTGTATGCGGGATAGCTTAAGGAAAAGTGAAATTGTTTCGTATCGGAGTATATGGCACGTGCCGCGTCGTTCGTATTTTGTGTACCTGGCGAGTACAGCAACGTACAAAACGAAGGAACCCCGGTCCACATTGCAACGCAATGTGTGCAGTTGTGTTATCCTGCTGAAGTATTTAGCACGAGTTGAATAGTGTAGTGCTGATCCATTCACAATGTCGAAGTCAAAACGTTAAATTCGCTCAGAGATACGAAATGCAATTAAGAAGTATGAGAGTGACATTTTATGTATTAACGAAGACAATATCGTGTGTAATGTATGCAAAATTGAAATAAAAACCAGAACAACTCAGGCTATAGAGAAACATTGCAACAGTACATCGCACAGGAAATGCGTTGAAATGAAAGTATTCTCCATAGTGCATACCCCATCATTAGATGGTGATTATTATTATTATTATTATTATTATTATTATTATTACTATTATTATTATTATTATTATTATTATTATTATTATACAATGCAATACATTCAGGAAACTGAAATTAATTTTTTGCAGAAGAGCTCCCAGAATTTCAAGAAAAGACAAAATTAGAAACTCAATTATGCGAGAAAAAGTGAAATTTCAGGTGAAAATTGAAGATGTTGTTTCCATACTATTCTAAGTTCAAATGACAAGTTATGAGAAAAATGACAAAACTGATAAAATAAATTTGTCGCCCTTAGATCCATTAAAAAAAAAACTTAGGAGAGTCTATTAAATAAACTTGCATAGTTACAGGGGCCGTGCGTCCTATGGGTTTTTGGTTCAGAGAATCCCCAGGAAAAACAATTTAATTGTTTAAATAAATTTAATTTTACATACAAATGGAGTAGGCCATGAAACAAACAAAACAATAACATCACTGTTTCAGAGAAAGTTTAAATTATGGTTCTTTGAAAGGCTTTGATATGCAACACAAAATAAATGTTAGTATTCATATGGAGTAGGTCATGAAACAAACAAAACAATAACATAACTGTTTCAGAGAATGTTTAAAATTATGTTTTTTTTTTCAAATGCTTTGATATGTAACACAAAATAAATATATGTATTCATATGGAATAGGCCATAAAATAAACAAAACAATACAATGATTAATTGTATCATCACTCCTGAAACTGTGAGAAAGTCAACGGGACTGCTTTCGTGATAGGCTGGGACATTGTTGGGCCGTGAATGGTTCTCATTTTGAATATTTGTTATAATGTTAAACATTCTCTGAAACAGTAAAGTTATGTTAGTGTTTTGTTTACTTCATGGCCTACTCCATTATGAATACACACTTTTTATTTTGTGTTACATTATCAAAGCATTTGAAAGAACCATAACATTTACAGGAGAGTATTCATCATTTATGTTGAGTCAAATTTCTATTTGTATGCAAAATTGAATGGAGATTTTAAATATGTAAAATTTAATATAGGATGCCATTTAAAAAAGTCATTTTTGCCACGCTCTGTACATGACTCAATACTTTTGTGAGACCACAACCATACGTTTTAGTAAAATATCTCTAGTAAGTTTTGTTTTTGGTATTTTTTCATAAAATAAATATATAAAGAGATATTAGCAATATTCCATACTTAATTCATCCACTGTATTATTATTATTATTATTATTATTATTATTATTATTATTATTATTATTATTATCATTATCGTTAATAATTTAATTGCACTAAATATGATACAGTTGTTAATAATTTAATTGCAAGCCGAGAGAAAATTAAAATCTGACCTGGAGTCAATTTATGCTAAGTGAGTAACATTTAAATGGAAATGAAATGTTATAAATAAACCTCTCCACTTAAACTTTGGCTTTATACCTGACAAAAGTTACGTGATTATGAAATGTCTCATTAGTGAAACATGAAAGTTCTATCAATTAGCCATTTAATGATGTGTTAAGTAGCTGCACATCTATATAATAACCGCTGCAGAGAAGTTTGAAATGTGTCTCTTACTCAGTCAGCACTGTCATGCCGTTGACAATTTTATTATTACAAAGACCTGATATAATTAAGCGAAATCTCTATTTTTTTCCTGTTTATACGTAAATGGCAGATGACACTCTCTTTCGAAAAATCATGAAATATAAAATCTAGATTTCATGGCAGTTTAACTGTAGCAGGAGCCATGTAGCAGTCTTTTTGTAAGATTAATTCTGATATTCTGAATATGAACATTGCATCTCATAAAGTAGGCCACATTACGTAAATGAATTTTCTCTGCTCTCTTTGTTCTGGAGTATAACATTTACCTCACGTGAGAAATGCGGTGAAGTTCCTCATGGAGAGATAGGCTCATCAGCAATATATTGTCTTTAATGATTCTCTTTTTACTTTAATTTTTAATTATATTTCAGAGAATGAGAATTAGAAATGTGCTGTACGTAGAAAGTAACGGTTCCTTCGACATTCACAACAAAATTTTCATTATTTCATCATGTCATCATTACATTCTTCATGATGTAATGATGATAACAATTATGATACTAGTGGCAGTGATGGTAGTGGTGATTGTGATAATTATTTTAATGGTAACAGAGATGGTTATTGTTTTTGATTGTGAATATCATACGGTGATTATGATAATCCCGGTGATGTTGATAATTATTAGGCTATGTTTATGGTAATTGTAGTGATGCTGATGGTAATTATTGTAATGTTGATAATAATTATGATGATGTTGATAACAATTGCAGTAATGTTGTTAATTATGGTGATGCTGATGATAATTATCGTGATTTGAATCTTATTACAATTATGGTAATACTAATGATAATTATGGTAAAGCTCAGGTTAATTATGGTGATATTGATTATAGTTATGCTGATGCTGATAGTTGTGATAATATTTGTGACAATTATGGAGATAATAATTCTGATGATGTTGATTATATTATGGTAATGTTGATGAAAACTATGATGATGTTGGTGGCAATTATGGTGATATTGATGATAATTATGGCGATTTTCTTTATAAGTATGGTAATATTAATAATTATGGTGATCTTGATGGTAATTAGATGATGATTTTTATTATGTTTATGGTGTTGTTGATGACACGTATGGTAATATTGACAATAGTTGTGATGATGATAATTATGGTAATGTTGATGATAATTATGGTGACTTTCTGTATAATTGTGGTGATACAGTTGTAATTTTTATGATATTAATGATGATTCTCATGTCCCGATTTATGTGGAAATTCTGGTAATTTTAACATAATTATAGTGATGATAATTATGGCGATCGTGATGATTTTTCTCGTGGTAATGGTGGTGATTTTTATAGTAATGACAGTGGTGATGATAATTATGGTGATTTGGCAGTAATGGTGATGTTGATAGCTATGTTGATGGTTACGTTTATTATGATAATGGTGATGTTTATTATTATTGTGGTGGTGGCATTTGTGCTGTAACGGAGAAGCCTTACTTGAAGAATTCCGAAATCCAAGTATTCGTAACTTGGAATTGTAAATGGGTTCCGACTGACATTGTGGTTCATACATGGCAACACTTAAGTCATACGAAAGAAGAGTAAACAAATGAGACAAAGGTAACAAGCTTGCCGTGTTGTTCTCGCAGAGGCTCTTGAATAAGACACACATGCTTGTGCTGTTGTTACTGCCGTGGTTGTCGAGAATAATTTACATCACAAGTGCCTCCTCCCGCTGTTAAAGATCACTGAGGTGTGTTTATGTCTCTGCAAACAACTGCGTCTCTTATCTACATATTACTTCATCTGGGCTTCAGAGTGACAAGGGCTCGAACCTGAGGCATTTCAGAGAAAGTGAGATAGTATAGTACAAGGTCATGAATAGTTGACCTCCTAGGAATTCGAACACCTGCAGAAGAGTATTTCACATAGGCCTACGCATCATAAAGAAAAATACGTTGTTCTAAAGTATACTCAACCATTATCAATAGACAGTTTATCACCACGAGACAACACAATTTTACTCACAACACGCGCACAGACGTCTTTCCCTCACGACAGATCCAATTCGAATGACTGGCGCGTCAGCGGTAGTTACAGCGCTACTCTGGCGGCAGGCGCGCCAATATTCACCCAGTCCAAGGCCGCCACGGAACTGTCCGGCAGAACTACGAACGCACTGTAGTAGTAGTGTAGTAAAATGCCACTAATTCGGACTTTAATATTTCGGAATTCGCGCTAATTCGGACAGCTCTCTTTTTTTATACAATTCTCTTGGATATTAATTAATATTTCACACAAGCGAATGCAAAGACTGAAAAATGCAAGATGGTAAATTAAAATTCTCCAACATAGGATTCATTTACACAGGCGTGTATTAATTTAATTCCTGGAACGTAATCCGAACTATCAGAAATGTTATATTTCCTACACAAGATGGAATTCGACGCCATCACCGTGTTGAACAAGGTATCGGGTTACTGGGACCTGGGCATCAAGGAAGCCATCGAAATCCAGCTAGATTACAAACTTTCAACAGAGACGGGGCCTACAGCTGAGTATAGCTTGGAAACCTGCGATCAACACGCTTCGACCAACCAGAACATGGCAGGCGATCGGGAGTAGGAACTAGCTCCTGATTGGTCCGCAGCGGGAAGCCTTACTGACCGCTTATATACCGGCCTAGGCATGGTCCCACAGCACTTCAATCCCTGAAGAAGATGGCAGAGCTAATCATCGAAAACTTGAAAGCAACAATCCAACTCACCTACCTAAGAACCTGAGAAGAATTGTTCCTTATACAACGCCGGGAAAAATCAAGTTCTATATAAAAATTTAGGATAGAAATTGGTATCCTTATTAAACCTAAAAATACATAGATTGACGTTAAAAATTATTTTTACCTACTTTTTTATTTGAGAAAATTCGTGCCGGCCTATAGGTCTATGAAGTATATGAAAAAGTTGTTTTAAAATATGACAGTCCTAATAAAATTGAAGATTTGAGCTAGTTTACCCAGTATTTTTTGATACTCATACTAGTTTCGCTTGAAAATCTTTTTCATCTTCATGTTTTCCAACATTAAACAAATGTATTATTTTATTTTATTAAAATATTTTCATAGAAATTTTAATAACTTTGAAAGGTATATACATAAATATAGAACTAAAAATATGAATTCTCTGCGTTTGTCTGAACCAAAATGTAAAACCAATGCAACTTTTTTTCATAGCATGAGTCAAGGTCCCAGATTATTAAACAAATTTTATTCCAATAATATTTCAACCACGAATCCTCTCCAAATTAATAAAAAAATAAAAAAAATTGTATTGGATTTATAGTTTGGGTTTAAACATATTAAACACTATTTAATCTGTATTCATTCTCAATTTTAATTTTATTTTTGTCTGTATTGGAATCCCCTAATGAGCACGAGTCTTACTCATTCAGGAGTGGGCTAGTTTATCTTTCATTGCATTTATTAATTTGTATTCATTTCAAACTTACTAGCAATAAAATAAATAAATAAAATATAATAATCTAATCAGTATCTCAAACTTGAAAGGAAATTTAAATGTCGTTAGAACAGATGTCTCTTTCATTGCCATTCCGTGTTTTTTTTCTTCCAAATAATCACTCTTTTGTGCTATAATATCATGTTTGATGTGAATCATTCCTCAATAAATTGACTTGCAGTCTAGATACTAAATATGAACACAATTTGTCTAGAAAATTAGGAAACATCGTTGTATACAGGCAACACAATCCGACGGCGTTCCCAAAACCAATTTTCTATATAAGGGATGCTGTAATCGTCGATTTGAAATAAAGTTTCGAAACAAAATGTTTGTATCTACCTAGCATCATAAAGATGTTTATAATGAGAATGTAGAAGCAAGTTAAGTATGATGTCAGTCAATATAATCCGTTATACTATAGAATTCTCTTATTTTCACTCCTTTTATTTGATATTATGTCCTACACTAGAATGGACTGCAGACGGAACCCTTACTAAAATTACTTGTTTTTCTCCTAGTAAGGTCTGAGATTTTGCTTTTCGTAACTTCCTGCAAGCAGTGCAGAGAAGTTGATGTAAACAATAGATAGGTTAACTATATTACAAACTTTCAAACTTCACTCTGAGAAACTTCTGTAGAGTTTGACTGGGAATTTCGACACCAAAACACTATCTTTGTTGTGTTTTAAAGGAATGGGCTACAGTTATAGTGAGCAGTGTAGTTCCGAAAAGTCTAATTTGGCCGTCTCTTCAGTGTTGCCAACTAATACCAAATATCACTAAAGAAGGTAAAATCACAATGGTACGTACTGAAATAATAATAATAATAATAATAATAATAATAATAATAATAATAATAATAATAATGATATAGGCCTAGTATTAACCGCTAAACTGGAGAATTCCCACTGTATCTTTGAACCGTGACGTTACGTTTAGCACCAAATATAAGTAAATACACAATCTCGCCAACATAAGAACACGACATTGGTGTGTGGCGTCGTTGTAGGGAGAAATTTGTTTCTTTTCTCTCTCTCTACCTCCTTCGTTCTGAACATTACTGAGAGATAGCACCACTGTTAGCTACAAGATATATTTACGCAAATATATTGAAGTAGATTACGTGACCTATTACGTGACTTAGATGAGAGTCTCGAGACTAAACAGTTTTGCTATATTTCCTCTTTTATTAAATGTTAAGCACAGGAACGCCATTTCGTAATTTTATTTAAGAAACAAGCCAAACAAATTATCTTTGCATCAAAAACGGATGCTCCCTGGACCAAATTATCGTATTTTATAATTGTTTGAATGCAAAAGAAGCCAGAAGTCTTGCACTTGACTAATGCAGTGAATTATTTAAGAATATAGCCGCGAATTTTACTACCACCATTTCGATTGTGTTTTGTTTGGCACGGCTCGGTACGGCCTGGTGACTAGTGGCCAGCGAGTAACGTCGACTATCGATATTGCTCTGCCGTGAGTATTATCCAGTTGTTCCGTGTTAACAATAACACCACATCTCGTCTTTGTGTTGTGAGGTGTTTCCTAAATGGTTCAATAATTTATGAAATAGTGTAATAATTATCTCCTGGACTTCTCGCATATTATGTTTGTAATTAGGATTAGTATGATCTATATTAAAATTTATTTTATCTGGTAACATGAAATTCATTGCTTTGAGTAAATATTTTACGATTCACGAGACCTAACCTAAAAATATGTTTAATTTGATCACGTGAAATGATTAGTACGAATTCTGAAAACAAAATACCATTTTGAAATGTACTACTTAAGCACTTTCTTTTCTGGAGAAGTCACTACCATGCTATTTCCTCTCTTGGATATTTTAATAAAAATCTAAACACGAAAGAAATTCATTAAAATGTTTGTTTGATTTCCCCTATAGAATTTGTAAACATCAGTTGCCTTGGAAACTGAATTGAATTTATTATCGAACGAAAGACACTCTAGAATATTGATATCCATACATAAGTTTGGATAAACTTTCAGTGTGATGCCTTATAGAATTCGATTTGTTTATATTGTGATTTAATCCCAACTTGCTATTCGTATAATAGCGGCTGTCGATTTTGTGGGATATAACATAAGCATTACCATGGCAACCGGAAGTTCAATTTCCTTTCGACAAAATACTTTATTTTTTTTCTATTTGTGTAGTTCGAATATAGTAGACGTTATTCGTCAAAAGAAAATGTCCACTTCATCAGTTCAGTTCATGGTAAATCAATCAAAAGAATCCCCAAATAGTATTAGTCTTATTACTTTGAACTCCATTCATCATAGCTGCTCTTAGAGATTTTCTCTCTAATTCACAATGGATAGACACAATAAGGCACTAGAAAGCCTTGTCGTCCAGATAAGACAACGTAAGCATGACATTGGAGACGAAGAAACGTGCTCTCAGCGGTATTCAACCCACGACCGTGGTTTTCAACACAGTTTCAAAGCTGTACTTTCACTGTTCGTAAATTTCATTACAGTGAATTGGAGTAACTTTTTATCAGTAATGAAAACTTTCAGTACTCCCGAACTTGGCTTAAAATGGCTGACGTTCCATCTATTTATGTTATTTTTAAGGAATTTTAGCATTATGAACAGATTATCATAACCATCAAAATAGTATATAATGGCTTCTTTATGGCATGCGTGTTATAAAGGTTACATAACAAAGCAGAAACAAAGACGTCCATTATAGCTGCTTATAAATCAATTATTTGCCTCAGAAACGGAAACAAACCACGGCTTCTAAAAGACAATGACGTCATCGCGTGAGACAACGACATAAGCGTATTAAAAATCTCAATTCATTTTACTATTAATAATAATAATAATAATAATAATAATAATAATAATAATAATAATAATAATAATAAAGGTTCGGAGAAAGAGTTCGTCCAAAGGCCAGGGCTGGATTCGGGAAGAGTACCTAAAACGCTCATTGCATTTCCGCGTTGAATGGCAATATTTAAGCGTTGACGCAAATAAGTAGTGCAACGGCGATCATCAGTAATGGAGATCAAAGTTTGGCCGATTTGAGATACCAAACTTTAGTGTTATGACTCCAAGGACCGAAGGTCTCCACAGCAAAGGGAATAGAGATATAATTGTCTAAAAGATGAGCATATTTATTGGCTTTTTTATTCACGGCTAATTCAGCAGCAGATGCTGCGTGTCTGGAGGTAAGATAAAGTAGCTGTATCAGGATAGGCATTCTTCGTCCGTTGTCACGTGTCCCTCAACCGACTGTAGTGACAACTATATTCTGTTTCTATCGGTTGTACTGTCCAATCACTCATGTTTTAGCACTTTTCCCAGCAGTTAAGAGTTTAGGTAGCCTAGTTGAAGGGGATTGTGATTTCTTAATCTGAAGAAAATCAAGGCCCTATCCTATACAGCTATACAGTTTATCCTGATACACCTACTTTATCCGAATCTTAATAATAATAATAATAATAATAATAATAATAATAATAATAATAATAATAAGCATTATAATAATAATAATAATAATAATAATAATAATAATAAGCATTATAATAATATGTTAATAATAATAAGCTTAATAATAATGATAATACTTTCTTACTTACTTACTTACTTACTTACTTACTGGCTTTTAAGGAATCCGGAGGTTCATTGCCGCCCTCACATAAGCCCGCCATTGGTCCCTATCGTGAGCAAGATTAATCCGATCTCTATCATCATATTCCACCTCCCTCAAATCCATTTTAATATTATCTTCCCATCTAGGGGAGAGTCGGGTAGTATCGGACAGTGCGTTTCTTTCATTTACCACCATATGGTAGTACCTGAATGACATGATTACGTTTCTCTATGCGACATCACAGAAACGTAACCATGTCAATCAGGTACTATCATCGTGTGGTAGATGAAAGAAACTCACTGTCCGATATTACCCGATGTCCGATACTACCCGACTCTCCCCTACGTCTCGGCCTCCCTAAAGGTCTTTTTCCCTCCTGCCTCCCAACTAACACTATATGCATTTCTGGATTCGCCCATACGTGCTATATGCCCTGCCCATCTCAAACATTTGGATTTAATGTTCCTAATTATGTCAGGTGAAGACTACAATGCGTGCAGTTCTGTGTTGTGTAACTTTCTCCATTCTCCTGTAACTGCATCCTTTTTAGCCCCAAATATTTTCCTAAGCACCTTATTCTCAAACACCCTTAACCTAAGTTCCTCTCTCAAAGTGAGAGTTCAAGTTTCACAACCATAAAGAACAACCGGTAATATAACTGTTTTATAAATTCTAACTTTCAGATTTTTTGACAGCAGACTGGATGATAAAAGCTTCTCAACCGAATAATAACAGGCATTTCCCATATTTATGCTGTGCTTAATTTCCTTCCGAGTATCATTTATATTTGTTACTGTTGCTCCAAGATATTTGAACTTCTCCACCTCTTCGAAGGATAAATTTCCAATTTTTATATTTCCATTTCGTACAATATTGTTGTCACGAGACATGATCATATACTTCGTCTTTTCGGGATTTACCTCCAAACCTATCGCTTTATTAGCTTCCAGTAAAATTCCCGTGGTTTCCCTAATCGTTTGTGGATTTTCGCCTAACATATTCACGTCATCCGCATAGACAAGCATCTGATGTAACCCGTTCAACTCCAAACCCTCTCTGTTATCCTGGACTTTCCTAATGACATACTCTAGAGCAAAGTTAAAAAGTAAAGGTGATAGTGCATCTCCTTGCTTTAGCCCACAGTGAATTGGAAACGCATCTGACAGAAATTGACGTATACGAACTCTGCTATACGATTGACTGAGACACATTTTAATAAATCTAACTAGTTTCTTGGGAATACCAATAATAATGATAATAATAATAAGCTTAATAATAATAATAATAATAACAACAATAATAATAACCCGTGACGCAGCAGCCCACTAAGAGCCAAGGACGACAAGCCGACGTCTGTTGACGATGATCCAATCAGAAGGGAGATGCAGTGTGGTTAGCATGTTGATAATATAATCTGAGACGTTATAGCTGATTTTCGTAACCGGATTTCGGTAAATATCGAGCTTTCTCAATTCATTACTACGCTGGTTTGTACCGGTCAGGCACACTGATTGAAATTTTACGAGAAAATTCCACCCCCATGAGGACTCGAACCGGCGTTCATTCCACAACGCGAGTCCTAGGCAGGATGTCTTAGATCACGACGTTTATAATACTCATATTCATTTTATGTATTGTATTCCATAGATCTCACATTACCGTTGAAGTTTTAAGATACCGAAGAAGATAAGATTTTACAAGATTATAATTTTTTGGCGGTATGGGGTGATTAATATTTCATTTTTATACTTTTTGGCTTTATTATTTAACGACGCTGCATCAAATACTAGGCTATTTAAAGTCGCTGGAATTGGTGATAGCAAAATGATATTTAACGAAATGAGGCCGAGTATTCGCGGAAGATTACCTGAAATTCGCCATACGACAGGAAAAAAAATCTTGGAAAAAACCCAATCAGATAGTCAGCCCAAACGGGAATCGAACTCACGCCCGAGTGCTACTCCAGATCAAAATTCAAAGGCGCTAACGCCTGAGCTACGCCGGTGGCCAATATTGAAAACAGCGTTGTATTATTTCGTGCCTAATCTTGATCATGACACGTTCTCACTAACCGTTCGTGTGCTGAACATTCTCGTGCCATGATATTCATGATTTTACTTATGTTTTTAGGTAACTATTACAAAAAAGTAACATAAGTATTATTTAGATATCACGAAGTAAATTAAACATATCTAATTTTCGATGAAATCACGCGAATTGGTAAAATGTTACCCTGATTGGTGAAAACGTACCCCAATTGACCATAATATTCTACGCGATAAAGTCCACACCTGTGGAGTAACGGTCAGCGCGTCTGGCCGCGAAACCAGGTGGCCCGGGTTCGAATCCCGGTCGGGGCAAGTTACCTGGTTGAGGTTTTTTCCCTCAACCCAATACGAGCAAATGCTGGGTAACTTTCGGTGCTGGACCCAGGACTCATTTCACCGGCATTATCACCTTCATTTCATTCAGACGCTAAATAACCTAGATGTTGATACAGCGTCGTAAAATAACCCAAGAAAATAAAAATCTACGCGATAAACAACGTAGTGAACAGGTTATTGGAGGTAGTTACGTTGTTGCTTGTGAAGAGAAACTGTGCATTTTGTATTCGATATTTCTCTTGGAATGTATTATTCGATCCCATCCCGCTATCAACGTGGGTACTCTCTTTTCCCCCCTTTTCTCCCTCTTTTCCTCCTTCTCGGATTTCTTAACATCCAAGCAATTCTCGGACCCAGTTTGCTATCTGATACATCTTCCCCAGGATGATGGGAACCACTTATATTCGAACTTTGCGTATCCTCCTTTACTTTCTCAATACGGTGGGATTTAAATCAATAGCGTCATGAATTGAGTAGAAAGTTGCGAAGTTAGAATGGTTTCTCTTTACTCCTCAAATTCAAGAGGATATCAATGAAATTGTCTACTAGTATTTTTTCGAAGTTGCGAATGATTTCAGAAGCAAAGTGTGAAACTGAAATTTAAACTGGTTACCTACAATTGAGACTCGGAATCTAAGAGGGGCCCAATATTTAATCACTTTCGAAATTTATTTCTCATGCAAAATATAGTAGAAGCTTGTTGCCATGGTTATATGAAAAGATGTGATGGAGATGTACTTACGAAACAAAAAATAATTAGTCAGAGTCATTTTGTAGCAACAGCAAACATTTTTTTTTTCAATTTCCCAAAAGTTTGATGAAATGAACTTGGGCCCCTCTTGGATTCCGGGTCTCAATTTAGGATCCCATATTTATGTAGAAAGTGCAATTCCAATGTGTCAATTTTCCTATTCTTGCATTCATCTCCATTAAATGCGTCCTATTCTGTAGCGAAAAGTTAGAACCTCCAATCCTCCAATTTCCAAACCAAATGATCTGGACTTGAAATTTCGGAGTTCATGTTAAATTAATGGGATATGAAGGGAGAGAAAAAAGGAATGAATGAGTAAATAAATAATTGAATGAATGAATGAATGAATAAATAAATAATTAAGTACCTAAGTACCTACATAAATAAATTGATAAATTAATATATAAATAGATGAATAAATAATTTAATTAAATACTTAAATAGTAAATACAAAATTGTAAATAAATAAATAGATAAATAAATTGTTAAATAAATAAGTAAGTAAATGAGTGAGTGACCGAATGAATGAAGGACTGAATTAATGAATAAATAAATGAATACATAAATAAATAGGCCTAAACAAAGAAATAAATAAACAAAGAAGTAAGTAAATGAGTGAATGAATGAAGAACTAAAGGAATAATTAGTAAAGTAATAAATAAATTAATAAATAAGTAAATAAATAATTAAATGAATGAGTGAGTGAGTAAATGATCGAATTAATGAATAAATAAATAAACAAATAATAAATACATAAACAGATAAGTAAAATAATAATTAATAGAGGAATACATATATAAATAAATAAGTAAATAATGAGTGAATGAACGAATGAATGAATAAATAAATAAATAAATAAGCAAGTAAAGAAATAAACAAATGAATGAATAAGTAAAAAAATAATTAATGTGGAATAAATAAATAAAAAAGTAAATAAATAAATAAATAAATGAGCGAGTGAATGAATAATTAAATAAATAGATAAATAAATAAATAAACAAGTAAAGAAATAAACAAATATATAAGTAAATGAATATGTAAAACAATAATTAATGATCGAATAAATAAATAAAGAAGTAAGTTAATAAGTAAATAGATGAGTGAGTAAATGAATAAATAAATAGATAAATAAATAAATAAATAAACAAGTAAAGAAACAAACAAATAAATAAATAAATATGTAAAACAATAATTAATGACCGAATAAATAAATAAAGAAGTAAGTTAATAAGTAAATAAATGAGTGAGTGAGTGAATAATTAAATAAATCAATAAGTAAATAAGTAAATAAATGAGTGAGTGAATGAGTAAATTAAAAAATAAGTAAATAAATAAACAAGTATAGAAATGAACAAATTAATTAATTAATGAATAAATAAAAAAGTGATTAATAACGGAATAAATAAATTAATAAACAAATAAGTAAATGAATAAATATGTAAATAAATGAGTGAGTGAATGAATAAATAACTAAATAAATAAAGTAATTAATTAATATAAAATAAAGTAATTAATTAATAAATGAAGGAATGAATAAGTAAGTAAAATAATAACTATTAAAATAATTAATAAAGGAATAAATATACTTCGAGCTTGGAATTCAACTGAAGTATGTTAACAACATTAACAACAGTTGGCCACGTATGGCTCTGTCTGTATATTTATTTATTTATTTATTTATTTATATACAGAAAAACTTGAGCTCGCCCCTGAAAGAGTAGAACTCGTGCTCAGGGGCGGATTCCTGAATTGATATTAATAATTATACAATACAATTTGTCTTATGTCTACTGTGCAATTATAGTATATAAATTTAAATTTACAATTTTTCAATTTTTATAAAATCCATACATAACTTTTTAAATTTAATACTAGAACTATTAGAATTGACAAGATTAGGATATTTAAATATAAATTTGTTATATATTCTTGGGCTTAAATTACTACTATGATTAAATACTGTAACAGTGTTGCATTTTGGTTCAAACAATCTTAAAGAATTCATATCTTTTGTTTCATAACTATAAGAATACAATTCAAAATTATTTCGATTTTTATGTATGAATTTTATTAATACAATATAATAAATTTGTCTTACGTTAAGTACATTAAAGTCTAAAAACAAATTTTGAGTTGGAAAATCAATAGGTTTATGGGGCGGTATGTGCCCCTAAATTCTATCAACAGCACAGTTGAGTCATAAAGCTACGATTTGGAGATTTGCGGTTCGGTATAATCTGTTTTAAATGTCTGTAGACAAAATTAAGCGACAGGTTATGCCTCGTTTTACTAGCTCCCTACTTATATGGGAAGCATTGGTTTTGAGATACCTACCGCAAATATATTTGTAGTACGAGGTTTTGTGAGACATTACAGGCATTTAAAACAGTAAACCAACAGACTGAAGAGTATGCAAAGATGACTAGTGATCGAGTCCTTGATATAGAAAAGCAAAAATATAGGGCGTGGAATGTCAAGTGCGATGTGTGGGCTATAAAAGCTTTACAGTATTCCGAATGCTTTTTCACATGCCAGCATTATTTGCTGCGAACGTGATGCACTAAGCTCTTCCCACTTTCCCATAGAATGTTTTCATGGCTTGTGGATTTTCTTTTAGACTGACTGGACGTCTGCAACAGTACGCGTCGGTTTCTGTAAGGAGTGCGGGCCGAGGATGCAACCTGACATGTTCCTACTTCTCTCAAATGGACCAAACGTTTCTTCTGCGTTATTTTTTTTCTTATTTATTCTCTATCAAACTAAGTTGTCTGGAGCGAACCCAAAGAAAGGGAAAAACAAAAAAGAAACGCCACATCCGTAACAACTACTTGGTTCTTAACGTCACTACTGGTGTTCTTAGGATGTGCCTTCTTACACACTCACTAATCAGATGAACCATGTCAGGCGAAATGACGGGAAAATCCGTGGAAATGATGAGGCCTGGACACGAGCATTTACTGGCGCCTCTCGTGTCTGGGATTTTGTGTGGATCAAGACATAAGTGGTGTAAATGACAAATTATCAGAGTTTTTTTCTCTGGGCTTACGTAATAGTCTTCATGAAAGAAATCTCGATACATTAAAGGTAAATTTGTTTTAACGTCGAATAGCATTTATTTACAAACCTTCACCAGACCAAAATGTAATTTACGCTGGCGTGTAAACATCGTTAAATTCAAATAATTCAATACCTGTACAATATAATCAACACAACCTATATGTAAATTAAGAGTAAATAAAGAGTATATTATCTATAGTAATGTCACAAGAGGTCTGAGATTTGCCGATAAATCAACGAGCGAAGCGAGTGGATTTATTTGAGAAATCTCAGAGTTCGAGTGACATTTATTAGGACTATTTCGTGAATAAAATAAAAATGTAAATAATATATGCCTAAAATTCGCTCACAAAATGTTAATAATTGTATATTTATGAATACTTAACCTATTCAGACATTGTGAAGTCGAAATAGATGAATACTGCAATAAAGAAATTGAATGTTATTCAGTAATGCCAATTGAGAAAAACGAAATACAAGTTTTAAAATGTTAATTACACGTACTACGCTTTTCTCTGTTATTATAAGAGAAATACGTTTTTATTATCTGCTGAAATCATAATTTAATTTAAACATTTTATAGTATAATACAAATAACCTGATTAATACAATAATTAAATGAACAATTATTATGAAGGAGTGTCATTTTCTTTGGATACACTGGACATGGAATTAGAAGATGAAGGTGTAGATGTGGAAGTAGAATTTCGCACTTTATTTAGTACAATGGAGTCATGGTCATCGATTTACGTGAAAACAGTTGGCGACAGCTGACTAAAGAAAAGAACGACCATGCGATAAATTGATAGTGATAAATCGAGCTGCAGAAATTATCGCGATGTATGACTGTTATTGGTTGGAATTCATAATTTCATTACGCTTCATTGATCGAAAATGGAATGATGTTATATAAACGAAATAGTCAACGTAATTTATTTTATTCCACAATGAATATTTTACTAATTATTTCACAATTGCTGAAATCTTTCAAAATTTTGCGTTTAGAAATAACTTCAACTTCCCAATAAAAAAGATGAAAATTTCCCTTTCGTCTTCCTTTCTTGAATAATAAAAAGTTTGAGAGAGTCATCCTATATTTGATTTAATTTTAATATACAAAAATGTTCCCAATATACAGGGCGATTCACAACTAATGACCCGCGTTTTAGGAATCAGTTCTATAGGGCACTTTGAGCATAAAATGTCAAGTGAACATGGATCCGATTATCATTAGTTCGAAAGTTATTCATAAAAAATTCAAACGTCATACTATGTATGAATCGGGTTTTGACGTTGCTGGTATCGTAATACAAACATTAGAACATAAAGGTTGCACTATGACGTGAAGTACGGAGGAGAAGGGGAAAATAGGTCTGGTAATTATCAGTTACGCTCATCAGGGACAGCCGTGCCTGAAATATGGAACGCTAAGCGCTATTGACACCTGTGCGGCCAAGTTCATTGAAGTGGAAGGAGGGATATTTTAAAATGTGCTTCCAGAATGAAGTGTGTTTATTTTATAATTAATACAGTATATTGAATTAATATTTCTGTGCACTTTGAGTGAATAACTCTTAGTTCTGCTCAAAACTACTGCTGATTTCGTAGGATTCAATCAGCTGCAACTTCTTAACGGTTGAGAATCTGACCCATGTTTATATGACATTTTATGTTAAAAATGGTCTACTGAACTGATTTATAAATCACGGGTCATTATTCGTGAATCGTCCTGTATAAACGTTTGCTTATGAAATGGGTATTCTTACTCCTTTGCATAACCTAACTCCTTTGCACATTGCATGATCTTGGTGATGTTCTTTGCTGGTTATAGTTAATCCTACATCATATATACTCAGATTGCTCGACGTTATAGGCTTTGACGGTAACAACTTTTGTCAGGTTTACTATGCTGCCATCTAGTTGTTACATAAGGAGTCACATCATAACTCCCATTTGAATTGAATTAGCAACTGTACTGTCATCTCGTGTTCGTTTACGGAGGACGGGTGGCGATCCTGGCGATTGTTCTCTTCAAGTGCAACCGATTTTAACATAGGAATGAGCAATCTATATGTGATCTGGGTAGTTAATATTAAGTTATTGTAACTGCAATTTTTGGTATAGGTCAATTCACGAAGCTCGTCTCAAACTTTTACTCCTGGTTGAGTATTAGAGAAGGTCGTATGACCTTAACTGTGCAAAGTTAAATAGTAAAACTTATTATTATTAGTATTATTATTATTATTATTATTATTATTATTATTATTATTATATAACATAATTCTTTTCTATGCGGATGACGTAAATATGTTAGGAGAAAATCCACAAAAAAAGTAAACCCCGAAAAGACGAAATATATGATTATGTCTCGTGACCAGAATATTGTACCAAATGGAAATATAAAAATTGGAATTTATCTTTCGAAGAGACAGAAAAAGTGAAATATTTGAAGCAACAGTAACAAATATAAATGACACTCGGGAGGAAATTAAACACAGAATAAATATGGGAAATGCCTGTTCTATTATTCGGTTGAGAAGTTTTTGTCAACTAGTCTGCTGTCAAAAAATCTGAATGTTAGAATTTATGAAACAGTTATATTACCAGTTATTCTGTATGGTTGTGAAATTTGGACTCTCACTTTGAGAGAGGGACAGAGATTAAGGGTGTTTGAGAGTAAAGTTCTTAGGAAAATATTTGGGGCTAAGAGGGATGAAGTTACAGGAGAATGGGGAAAGTTACAGAACGCAGAATTGCATGCATTGTATTCTTCACCTGACATAATTAAGAATATTAAATCCAGACGTTTGAGATGGGCAGGGCATGTAGCACGTATGGGCGAATCCAAAAATGCATGTAGAATGTTAGTTGGGAGGCCGGAGGGAAAAAGACCTTTGGGGAGGTCGAAACGTAGATGGGAGTATAATATTAAAATGGATTTGAGGGAGGTCGGATATGATGATAGAGAGTGAATTAATCTTGCATAGGATAGGGACCGATGGCGGGCTTATGTGAGGGCGACAATGAACCTCCCGATTCCTTAAAAGCCATTTGTAAGTATATAACATAAGTTACTGTGAATGCATGCCAAAATGCTGGTTGCTTCTGAGATAACGTTTCTCGTTTAACCACGCGCGAGCTCCGACAAATGCAGTTTCAAGCGGATTTTTCTTGAAGTTATTGTTATGGTAATAACGTTAGATTTTGTCTTCAATATTGTAAGCTATCTTAAAAAACTGAAACAGTATTGGCATGTAATAAAAATAAGTGGGGAAATAACAAATCAATGCAAGTAAAAAAATTGTTATTCATGTAAGAGCGAATAACACATTGATAATATTTCATAAAAGTCACAGCAAGATACTGGTTGCCTATAGCAACGACCAGGCACGGCCTCCTTGTTTACTTCATCTCTCATCTTGGTTGAAAGAGAATATGCGTTGCCCATTCATGTAGTCCTCACAGCGGGCATTGCTCTTTCGCATTGACTGCTGGTCGCCCAGTTCTGCAGCAGGGGATATCCGCTACTGGACGCCCATGTGGGCGGACGGTTGCTCGACGCCGGAAGCGAGTGGGGGCGCCCAGTTCCGGCGGTGGTCGTCGGACGGTACACAGATTGCGTGAGGGCGGGAGAAAAATAATGGAAGAAAAACAATGCAATACCAGAAAAAAGGCTGCGCTTAGTGACGAATACAGACAAAGAAGAGGAAACAACAGATAAATTTAAAGCGCGGTATAACCGGAGTAGTGACCTGAAGATGAAGGAGGAAGCCATGCATCAAGTCATGGTGGTAAGAGAAGTAAACACGTGAAAGAGTACAGGAGCAATTGGACGCCGTGTTGTAGCAGACTGACTGTCCATGGAAGTGTTCACGCTTTCTTCTGTCGCAGCACTGGGAACCACATAGCCCATTGCATTGGAACAATAAACTATCGAAGCTAACTTAGGTGGTGTCATGGTCAATGGAAATAAAAGATGAACATTGGCCCTACGACGGTGATAGTAAAGGCATTAACTGAGGTAATTCTGAATCCGCTTCTCCACTTCTTGTGTATATTCCTTCTTTTCGTGTTGTACTTGAATTTATTAAGTGATGGTAATCACTACGCTTGTAATGTTACAGTGGTTTCAAGTTGACTATCCGTTCACCAGTCAGTACTATTGCATGAGTAAACAGTGTACCTGTTGAATACTCCGTTCACCAGTCATTACCAAAGACGTTGTATAGTAGGCCTGTACTAGACTCACACGGAGCGGTGGTGTTCTGTCCAAAATTGAAACCAGTTTGCGCATATTTACGCCGCCATATTACTGGTAGAAACAGCAGTAAACACGATAGTTTCATTCTTGTGCTTTGTTTTGTCTAGGGTGTTTTTTGTGAACGCTGTGAAAGTGATGTAAGTTGATGTGGTAATAGTATGAAATTTGATGTTTTGTAAATATTATAGTTGATATGAAGTGATGTGCTTTGTAAATAATGTACAATGGTGCTTTCCTGTGCGGCGTATAACTGCAATAACGCTTGGCTTAGAGGGTCAGGAATTTCTTTTCACAAATACACAAGTTTAAAATAATAAAATTGAATTCTGGAGGCTACATTGAAAGTGTAACATACGTATATCTTAGATACCGTAGTTGAAAAAGTTAATAATTAGGCAACAATCTATCTTTACAGGTTCCCTTTGACGAAGCCCGAGCTACTTTCTAAGTGGCTTGTTGCTATTAAAAGAGATAAATTTGTGCCTTCACTTTATGTAAAATTGTGTTCGTCTCTTTTTAATGATACAGTTCTTTTGGGAAAGTGATGGCAATAGAATTTTGAAAGATGATGCTGTACCATCCATATTTAATTTTCCAAGCCATTTGCAAAAGATACGATACATTATCTTCGTTGTTACACTATCAATATCATTAAAAATAAATCAGTAGTTTACGACAATAAAGAATTGTTAGTACACGTATATCAGACTGTAGAGAAATCCCACTGAGTGAATTATTTAGATTTACACATCAGATGTTAAACACAATTACAATTACATTACTTTCAAGCCTCAAACAACATGTAAGAAGAATGGAAAATTCAAGAATCCCAAAAATTATGATGCAATATAAACCTAGAGGACATCGTCGACCAGGAAGACCTTTAAGAAGACTGCTAGATGGGGCCGAAACAGGTCTACAGAGGCCTAATTCGTGAAGGATGATGATGATGATGTTAAACACAATTAGTGGAAAGATAACTTTTTGTTTTTATTATGTAAATTAATTTATCTGCAAGATAATAAACATCGATTCAAAATCCATATAGGGATAAATAAATAAATAAATAAATAAATAAATAAATAAATAAATAAATATATAAATAAATAAATAAGTAAATAAATAAATAAGTAAATAAATAAGTAACTAAGTAAATAAATAAGTACCATAAGTGAATAAATAAATAAATAAGTAAGTAAATAAATAAATAAGTAAATAAATAAGTAATAAATAAATAAATAAATAAATAAGTAAATAAATAAGTAAGTAAATAAATAAGTAAGTAAATAAATAAATAAGTAAATAAATAAATAAGTAACTAAGTAAATAAATAAGTAAGTGAATAAATAAATAAATAAATAAATAAATAAATAAGTAAGTAAATAAATAAATAGATAAATAAATAAATAAATAAATAAATAAGTAATAAATAAATAAGTAAGTAAATAAATAAATAAGTAAGTAAATAAATAAGTAAGTAAGTAAATAAGTAAGTAAATAAATAAATAAGTAAATAAATAAATAAGTAACTAAGTAAATAAATAAGTGAATAAATAAATAAATAAATAAATAAGTAAATAAATAAATAAATAAGTAACTAAATAAATAAGTAAGTAACTAAATAAATAAGTAAGTAAATAAATAAATATCTAAGTAAATAAATAAGTGAATAAATAAATAAATAAATAAATAAGTAAATAAATAAATAAATAAATAAATAAATAAATAAATAAGTAAATAAATAAGTAAGTAAGTAAATAAATAAGTAAGTAAATAAATAAGTAACTAAGTAAATAAATAAGTAAGTTAATAAATAAATAAATAAGTAAATAAATAAATAAATAAGTAAATAAATAAGTAATAAATAAATAAGTAAGTAAATAAATAAATAAATAAGTAAGTAAATAAATAAGTAAATAAATAAGTAAGTAAATAAATAAGTAAGTAAATAAATAAATAAATAAGTAAATAAATAAATAATGAAGTAAGTAAATAAATAAATAAGTAAATAAATAAATAAGTAAATAAATAAATAAGTAACTAAGTAAATAAATAAGTGAATAAATAAATAAATAAATAAATAAATAAATAAATAAGTAAGTAAATAAATAAATAAGTAAATAAATAAGTAATAAATAAATAAGTAAGTAAATAAATAAATAAATAAATAAATAAGTAAGTAAATAAATAAGTAAGTAAGTAAATAAGTAAGTAAATAAATAAATAATGAAGTAAGTAAATAAATAAATAAATAAGTAAATAAATAAGTAATAAATAAATAAGTAAGTAAATAAATAAATAAATAAGTAAGTAAATAAATAAGTAAATAAATAAGTAAGTAAATAAATAAGTAAGTGAATAAATAAATAAATAAATAAATAAGTAAGTAAATAAATAAATAAGTAAGTAAATAAATAAGTAAGTAAATAAGTAAGTAAGTAAATAAATAAGTAAGTAAGTAAATAAATAAGTAAGTAAATAAATAAATAAGTAAATAAATAAATAAGTAACTAAGTAAATAAATAAGTAAGTGAATAAATAAATAAATAAGTAAGTAAATAAATAAATAAATAAATAAGTAAATAAATAAGTAAGTAAGTAAGTAAATAAATAAGTAAGTAAATAAATAAATAAGTAACTAAGTAAATAAATAAGTAAGTGAATAAATAAATAAATAAGTAAGTAAATAAATAAATAAATAAGTAAGTAAATAAATAAGTAAATAAATAAGTAAGTAAATAAATAAATAAGTAAATAAATAAATAAGTAAATAAATAAATAAATAAATAAATAAGTAAGTAAATAAATAAATAAGTAAATAAATAAATAAATAAATAAGTAATAAATAAATAAGTAAGTAAATAAATAAATAAATAAATAAGTAAATAAATAAGTAAGTAAGTAAATAAATAAATAATGAAGTAAGTAAATAAATAAATAAGTAAATAAATAAATAAGTAAATAAATAAATAAGTAAATAAATAAATAAACTACTATAACTACTTTCTTACTCCAAATCGAACTCCAGTCCTTCAGATTCATAGCCGCAACTACCACGGCTCGAGTCAGTGTTTAAAATAAAATTTCAATTGAATGAAAATTACTTGGATGAAAGACAATATTTTCTTCGATGATATTCTGCAACAGTGAGAAGAGGCTCGAAGTCCACGTAAGCCAATAATAAAGTCTGATACATCAGATTGCAGTGTGCGCAGCTGTTATCATCCCTCGTGTTCTTAGTTGGAGAAAACCTGAAGCCACAAAGAGGGATATAAAGAAAGACTGGAGGCCTCGAAAGCGTGTTTGTGCCAGAGACTAGAAAGGGAACCACTCTTTTCTTTTATAAGTCATGTACGTTTGACCAAATGGATTTGGACGGGGATGTTTCTTCACAGATTGTATCTGCGACGTCAGCCCGCCCACTTCTCACTCTGAGAATCTTCGCAGCACCACAATGAACTCCTTTCTTCTGCGGCACGTCCCGCTTGCAATCTCTGTAGGCTTTATCCCAGTAATCCTTAGCCCAGAGCGATCAATATGTGATGTTTTATTTTGTTCTTACCGAAAAATCTGTTATTAAATATCTCTATCAGTAATATATAAAGCTGTCCACACCTGTGGAGTAACGGTTAGCGCGTCTGGCCGCGAAACCAGGTGGCCTGGGTTCGATTCCCGGCCGGGGCAATGCCTGGTCGAGGTTTTTTCCGGGGTTTTCTCTCAACCCAACTTGAGCAAATGAGGGTATTCCGAATCTCAGCGCTGAGCAATCTGATGGCATCACGGTGTTCCGAATTTCACCGATGGAGTCACCGGTGCCATCAGCTTGCAGAGGTAGTGGCAGTCTCCATCAGCGGCCATCAGTGAATCTGATTGGTTCTTGTATAGGGCGGGAATTAGCAGACGAATGACGTGCACTGTTGTGTCATGGCGGTGTGTTCTGCTTTAGTTCTGCTGAATTGTTTGTAATGAGGACAACGTAAAAACAATATGTTAATGGCTTATGAGCAAGCTTGTCAACGGACCAATTATTACTACCGGTTCAAGAAATGAATTGTTTATGTTCTCTTTTCTTTGAACGAGATGGCAGTACGGGAATTTCGCAAAATTTTGCTAGCGTAGCACAGACAACAACTTATACAGTCGCCATGACAGCCATCGATCCTTCCAGCAGTTGAGCGTATTCCGAATCTCACCGGTGAGCAATCCGATGGCATCACGCTGTTCCGAATTTCACCGATGGAGTCACTGATGCTCCACCGGTGTCGCACCGGTGCCATCAGCTTGCAGGGGTGGTGGCAGTCTCCATCAGCGGCCATCAGTGAATCTGATTGGTTCTTGTATAGGGCGGGAATTAGCAGACGAATGACGTGCACTGTTGTGTCATGGCGGTGTGTTCTGCTGTATTGTTTGTAATGAGCACAACGTAAAAACAATGTGTTAATGGCTTATGAGCGAGCTTGTCAACGGACCAGTTATTACTACCGGTTCAAGAAATAAATTGTTTATGTTATCTTTTCTTTGAACGAGATGGCAGTACGGAAATTTCGCAAAATTTTGCTAGCGTATCACAGACAACAACTTATACAGTCGCCATGACAGCCATCAATCCTTCCAGCAGTTTTGTTCCTATTTCGCTGCAGCGTGACGTCATTGTTGTCCACCGGTCCGGTGAGATTCGGAATACGCTGAATGCTGTGTAACTTTCGGTGCTGGACCCCGGCCTCACTTCACCAGCATTATCACCTTCAAATCATTCAGGCGCTAAAGAACCTAAGATGTAGATAAAGAGTCGTAAAATAACCTACTAAAAAATATACAAAGCTACTTTGCTATTTTATAGAAAAACATGTGTTATAAAGATAACATAATATTTCACTTCTTATTATACAGGGTTAATCGTAAGTACTATAATTTCAGAGGGATATTCTTTGATATTTTTCAAACAAAAAGTTTAATACAGTTTTGCTCGTTTTTACTTCCTTTAAGAGATAAAAATTGTTTTGGAAAAGCCATTGATTTAATTCCCAATATGCTGAGTGAATTTTACGGAGACGGTATTGCTGCTAATACAGAAGAAAAATAATGCCAACAAATATAAGCAGTTCAGGACTATCAGCCTGATACAGCACTCGGCGAAGATTCTCCTGTGAATGTTGAATCGAGTTTATATTCTAAGATTGAAGGACAGTTGGAAGAAGAGCAGTTTGGCTTCAGAAAAGAAAAGGGTCCGCAGAAGATGCTCCTTTTTCTATTTATTATTGCTATCCTCCTTTTGACTTCCTGGCAGCAGCTCATGTTACTGCTTATAATACACTCCAAGTATTTGAAGCAGCCTACTTGTTCTACTGCTCCATTTCGAATTCACGCGTTCACCTTCTCTATTTTTCTTCCGATAACCATGGTCTTCGTCTTGTTTGCATTTGTCTTCACCCCATACTGTCCAAGCTGTTATTTAGCTACAGTAGCATATACCTTTAAATGACTGTATCAATATAAGTAAACCGACGGCCCAGTTGAAAAAGAGTAACAACTAAAAATCTAGGGTGCTCTTCATAGACATTTCGCAGCACGCGCTACGAGCGTACTAAGCTAGCCCCGGCTATCCACTGGTTACTAGTACAGAATTCAAATCATATCCTATCGCTAACACTGGTTTATGAATACGAAAAACGCTGATCATCCACAGGAAACCCGCGCTAAAAATGTCTATGAATAAGGCCCTTAAAGTTTTGAGAAATCTGAATTTTGAAGTTTCGTGCTGTTGTGAAAAATCCTGTTAACAAACTCTAATTTGAAAGCATCATTAACAGAATTTGACAAATATATCTGTCAATTCTATTGAAAAACTACAATGTGTTCATAAAGTGTGTGTCCGCTTCATCTGCAATACTCGTAAATTTGACCATATAACGCCATCTTTTGAAGTTCTTTCTAGGGTCCGCCTAAAGGAACGTAGAACAGCACATTCTTTATCTGTTCTGTTTAGAGTATTATTCACTTTTACTCCAAAATATCTGGGAACTCGCTTTGAATATCTTACAACGTTACGGAATCAACATCAGGCCTTATTATCCATTCCTCGTCAGCGTACCTCTTTCTATTCATCCTCTTTCATCAGTTTTTCGCCTGTGGAACTCCTCATTTCGTCATGTCAGAGATTGCCGAACAGTTAATCAATTTAAATTAAAAATTAAGAATTACATACTTTTACATGGAATTGATTTGTGAACGTTAGCCGATTTTTATAGTTTATTCTGTATGTTATATATAAATTGTCATTTAGGCCTATCATAAAGTAGAATTAGGATATAAATTGTAATTACTTAATTATGCATCATGTTTAGTCAATATTTCATTATATGTAACCTTGTTAATGTGCATGAAAATTATTTTTATGCTCGACCATGCCGAAATGTAGTAATTATACACCTGGTAGCAGTCCTTTAATGCATGTCATTAAAGTATACCTACTCATTAAAGTACAGGTCTTCAGCCAATCAGAAGTCAGCTTTGTACCGTTATATCGATTATTCTCGGATATTCAATCGACAGAAAATTAGCGAAAAGTCACGAAGGCTGGAAATCCAATACTGTCGCAGAAGGTTATGTTCTGTTACTATAATAATTAGCGTTAATTGTAAATATTATTCAAATAAATTCAATTTCTCATCTCCTTTTTCAATTCTAAATCAATTTCCAGGTTATATCAGACTAATGTTCATTCTTATTCTGTGCCAAGGTCAATGACATTCGGCCTCGGAAAAAATCAATACTTTCCCGTCTGCGCACATCTCACAATTCAGGTCAGTTCGCGCATAACCATAAAAAGACCTAATTTTCAATACTTTCAAGTTAGAAATATGGTTGAGCATAAAAAGTGATATGAAACTTGCCTATAATGGTAATTAAGGCGCTCGTTTCATAAACAATCATACTTGCGTCTTAATTACTACCATTATAGGCTCGTTGCATAATGTACTATTATATTTAAGTGTGACTTTACTATTTTTGATAAAGACATAATATATTTTTTTGTTTATTTTCTGTCTTGACTTATTACGATGTTATTTATTTTTATTTATTTTTTTTAATCACTCTATTACATTTATTTGTGTCGTTGGTTATTGGTTGTGATTTATTTCGTGTTGTGATCAGGTTATCTAATTTCTTATTCAATTTCTTGCATTTTATTTGCGTTAGATCATTTATCTGTTCATTTATTTGAGTTATGATTAAATTCCACGTAGTTCCAAAAGTTTTTGCTGCTTCTAAGTGTGTGTCGTATAACATGTAATTAATATTGTCTTTTTTCTTGTATTGTAATTTGATTTCATTTTTAACCCAACAAAGTTGTGCAATATGTTTGGTTTTGTTAGCTGTCCTGGACTTTGATTTTATTCTAATTGTTGCATATTTTGGTATGATATTATTTTCTAAACATTTCTTATTAAAGTAAATATTAGCTATGGTATTATGCAATTTTGTTTTTAAATTAAAATATCTTCTATAAGTTCTTGTGTGACTCACATCAACGAATTTAAATGTTGAATACATTTTAAAAAGATTGTCAAATAAGTCGGAATATGATAAACAAAACAATTATATTATCTCTTTATCATATTCCGACTTATTTGACAAAATTTTTAACATGTATTCAAAATTTAAATGTACTATTTTTTGTCATTGTTTCATTGTGTATTTCACTTCTGGTAGTGTGGAAGACAAGCCCTTATGCTCTTAACTCTACCAGAATAAATAAGTAAATAAATAAATAAATAAATAAATAAATAAATAAATAAATAAATAAATAAATAAATAAATAAATAAATCTATACTAATAATAAATCTGTAGCCGATATTTTTCTGGTAATTTTCGATTTTCCAAAAATAATTGGTCTTAACATATATAATTAACCACCCTGAAACCGAAAATCGCTTTTTTGAAATTTTTGTTTGTATGTCTGTCTGTCAGTCTGTCTGTCTGGATGTTTGTTACCTTTTCACGCGATAATGGCTGAACCGATTTATATGAAAATTGGAATATACATTAAGTTCGCTGTAACTTAAATTTTAGGCTGTATAACATTTATAATACATTATTTAAAAGGAGGGTTATAAGGGTGCCTGAATTAAATAAATCGAAATATCTCGCTTATTATTGATTTTTATGAAAAATGTTACATAACAAAAGTTTCTTTAAAAATCATTTGCGATAAGTTTTATTCCTTGAAAAATTTTGATAGGACTGATATTTAATGAGATAAATGAGCTTTAAAATTAAAATAACTGCCATCAAAGGCCGTGTAATGAATTAAAAAACAAATGACTTCGTCTATAAGAGGCCTTGGACAGCAACAATCGAATGCTATGAAAGATAGCCTACAGAGAATGTTTCTGTGTTTGTATGAAGTAATATCGGAAGCTAAATTAACCGATTTGTATAATTAATTATTATTTCACCATTGGAAAGTGTAGTTTCTCTAGATGTACAGCTGTCAAAAAAAAAAAAAAAAAAGTGGCCGCACTCGTGAACAGCGAATATTTTCAAAGTCCACTTTGGGTCGCGGCGATGTTACACGATGCATGTGCTTGTACAAGCAGTTCCGGAACTATGAAAGTGTTCCATATCTGCTCCTCGCAGACCAGCGGTAGAGTGCTTGTTTAATGGTTCAAAGGTTCTGGGTTTGGGCCTTCTTTAAGTTTTCATTTTATTTTTAATCGTTCTTTAGCAATGTAAATGATATTCAAATTATCATTTATATCCAGTTATCCTTCTTGATGGATATCACGTTATTTATATTTTGTTATCGTTGTTTAGAGATATGAATAAAATTCAACTCATCATTTGTATTCTGTTATCGTTTTATAACTATATGAATAATAATTATTACTATTGTAGCTACAGTATCTCCAATGGGGGTTAGCCCTATTTTACATATGTATGTTAGGGCTATAGTTTTATACATAAAAAAGATAAGCATAAAGAGATATGGAAAAGAAAATTAAATTAGCTTACGCGATGTAAACAAAACATAAACAATCCGTAAATTAGGCATTGCGATTGCAAAACAAATATCAGTTATCAATTTGAAACATACAAAAACATTAACAACACACATACGTAACACTTCGATAACACAAATATGCAGATTTCCGTACCATACATAATAAATTAATACACAATAATCACACAAACACAATCAAACTATAATTACGACATTGCGACGACATCAAGTATCCCATAACTGACTCACATACATAACAAATCAAGCATCCGTTGCAACACATACACTTCAACATAGTAACCACACTTTTAAAAGTTACAAATTTGGCTCCAAGAAGAATAAATAGGACACTGTTACTAATTACTATTCTTCTACAATTTCTTAAATACATCTGTAATAAATCTGTGAAATTCCGATATGAATAATATTCACGTTTTTTATATTGTTATCGTTCTTTAGCGATATAAATAATATTCAAGTTATCATTTATATTCTGTTTTCCTTCATTAGCATTATAAAATAATATTCAAGTTATTTATATTGTTATTGTTCTTTCGCAATATAAATAAACTGCATTTTATGTAAGTAATTATTATAACACAAATAAACATCTTTCTTCGTAAAATAGGTTATTTTATTTAGATAATTAAATACGTATTATATAATATCTTATATTAATTAAACAAACCGATATTTATCATTTATATTGTGTTATCGTTCTTTAGTGATACTGTATAAATAATATTCAAGTTATATATTTTGTAATCGTTCTTTAGCGATATAAATAACATAAATTTAATATTAGGTTTGGAAAAATCCAGTTGCATAATACTGCTATTAGTTTTTCTTTTTGTATTATTACATTACAGACGGAGCAAGGACGAATTAGATTTTAATACTTACAAAGTTTTAAGAAATAAGTGTAATCAAGCAGTAAGAAATGCTAAATTACGCCATGCACATTCCCTTATTATACCTTCGGTCAGTGCGAAAGAATTGTGGCGTAACCTTAATAACCTGGGTCTAACAAAAGCAAAGCCTCGGGTAGATAACACCAACTTGTCACTCAATAGTCTAAATGAACATTTCGTCACTGCTCCACCTGAACCATTACATAAAAAAGAGACTCTTGAATTTCTCAGATCTTACCCCCAACCTGTATGGGATAAATTCTTCTTTAAATACATTAACCCGACTGACGTAATGAAGACGCTGCGATGTATGAAATCTAAAGCCCAAGGTGTAGATAATATAAATATCACTCTCCTGTATAAAATAATAGATGTGATTCTGCCGACCGTCACCCATATATTCAATGCATCTATTATGACTGGGTCCTACCCCTCACTCTGGAAAATGGCATTAGTGAAACCTTTACCTAAATCTAACACACCTTCTACAGTAAACCAATACAGACCGATATCAATTCTTCCCACTCTTTCAAAAGCATTAGAACATATTGTACACGGACAACTTACGAACTATCTCGACGAACACAAACTCCTCGATGACTATCAATCGGGTTTTAGGCATGGACACAGCACTACTACAGCCCTACTTAAAGTGACCGAGGACATCCGTGAAGCTATGGATAGGGGTGAAGTAACGGCACTAACTCTTCTCGATTTCAGCAATGCCTTTGGTTCTGTTGATATCGACTTGCTTCTTGCAAAGATGAAGGCTTTGCACCTGTCAGACAATACCTTGAGCTGGATGGACTCCTACCTACGGGACCGCCAACAGTGTGTTTCACTTGATAATCAATTCTCCCAATGGCGATACACAAAGGCGGGAGTGCCGCAGGGCTCCGTATTAGGACCACTACTTTTCTCTATCTACATTAATGACGTATCAAAGAACTTACAGTATTGCCGATATCACCTCTATGCCGACGACCTACAACTTTACATACATTCCAGACCCAATACGATCAATGAATCGATTGACAAGTTAAATTGTGACCTAGCCACTGTCTCCACTTGGGCGGCCAATTTCGGACTCGCACTTAATCCAAGTAAGACTCAAGCCATAATTATTGGACATAAGCGTTTAGTTAACTCCCTTAATAACAGTAATCTTTCAGTTGTTACCCTTAACAACACGCTAATCCCTAATTCATCTGTCGTAAAAAATCTTGGCTTCTTTTTTGATAATAATCTAAGTTGGAATTTTCAAGTTAAAGAAACGATAAAAAAAATCTGTTCCTCCTTTCACTCTTTGAGTCGCTTGAGAAACTTCTTGCCCCAGCAACTAAAACTTACCCTAGTACAAACCCTAGTAATGCCGCACCTCGATTATTGCGACGTTTTGTTAAGTGATCTAAGTTCTGAACTGTCAGTCAAGTTACAGCGAGCTCAGAATATGTGCAAAAGATACGTGTGCAACATCCGACGATATGATCACATATCACCGTCCTTCGCAAGTCTCTCGTGGCTCCGACTTAAAGAACGCAGAACTTTACACTCTTTGTCTTTACTCTTTCGAATTCTGCACACCTCAACACCAAATTACCTTTCGTCTCGTTTCTCTTATCTATACTCTAACCACGACGTAAATACCAGATCACTTATCTGTGGCACGCTAAATATACCTCTTCATAAAACATCTTGTTATTCCTCATCTTTTACAATATCCACCTCGCGTCAATGGAATTACTTGTCACAAAGTATTAGGGGCTGCAAGACAACAAACACCTTTAAGAACAGCTTAAAAGATAACCTTATTAGCATTTCACTCCAATCATACTGATTTAAAATATTACAGACTACACTGTTGCTTTTTTTCTTTAGACATCATCCTGATTGTGCTGCATTTTCAAAATTGTCTCATAATAATCTCTTTCTATTATCTAATATAATTTGAAATATATTAACATTCTATGTATTTTAATTTAATTCTGCTACACAGTTTATTTCAGTGTTTAATTAATAGTTCATAGTATTTTGTTGTTTATTTCGTAAATAACTCTTGTATACATGTAACTCTCATCTAAATCAAATTGTTGAATTCTTTGTAAGTTCATGCATATGTATATACACTTTTTGCTGGTTGTGTGGAAGAGAAGGCCTTACGGCCTTAACTCTGCCAGCTAAAATAAATCATTATTATTATTATTATTATTATTATTATTATTATTATTATTATTATACTATCTTGAACCACAATAAAATGAAAAGGAGAAACGAGGAATTGAACCTGAGACGTTGACATCTAAATTTCGACGTTCGTCCGCTGAGCTACGAGGGCAAAAGTGTGGAAACATTTTCGGAAAAATTGGCCCAATCACACTCTAAGATTTTCTGATGATTCGTAGAAGCTAGTCCAGGATGCGGGGGGCAAAGGCTAATTGAGATTTCCCGATCTCTGATAGGGTCAAACATCCTGATAGAATTAATATTTAACCCTTGCCGTGACTTTCGGTGAAGTCCGGAGGGCCCAATTAGTCAAATCCACTCTCCTCATCTCCACGCTTGGGCCCCCTGGAATTTAATAAGATGCGAAAGAGATAGTGGTGTGCGGAAAGCAACGGGATGTTACCGCATTTAGGCCTATCCTTCCCAAGAAAAACTGCAAACATGAACAAAGGAACTTTAAATAGAAGAAGAAGGATCTTCTGCGGACCTCTGGAAAAAGAACTAAGGAAGAGACTAGTGAAGTGCTTTGTGTGGAGTGTGGCATTGTATGGGGAAGGAACATGGACATTACGACGAAATGAAGAGAAACGAATTGAAGCATTTGAAATGTGGATGTGGTGAAGAACGGTGCGTGTGAAGTGGACAGACAGAATAAGAAATAAAATTGTGTTTGAAAAAGTGAGTGAAGAAAGAATGATGCTGAAACTGATTAGAAAGATAAAAAGTAATTGGTTGGGTGTCTGGTTGAAAAGAATAATAAACGACATTAGGATATGTTGATCATATGCGGAGACTAAGAGAAAGGCAGAAAATAGGAAAGATTGGAGATTGCTGGATTTGCAATGAAAGACCTGCCCATGGACAGAACACTTATGTATGTATGTTCAGAATGCCTGGAATATCGTGTCTAAAACAGTCGCTATTTGCAAAGACTAGTCAATTTCATGCCCACTCGACTGCAAGATGATCGAGATAAGAGGAAGATAGACTAAATATTGAATTGTGGCTTTTTGTTTTGTTTCTTGAACGCTTTTAAGGCCGACGCCAGTAAATTTGTTTTGTTTATGCCACGAAAGATATTTTTATTGAGAATAAAATCTTTTTTCTTTCCATTTGCAGCCACAATATCATAATGATAAAGTCATGGCATAATATATTAATGAACCTGTTGGTAATTACTAAAATAATCGTAAAAGAGAAAGGTGCCATTATGTATAGTTTGTCTCTCTCAAAAACAGAACAAAAAAGAACATAGAAAGCATGTGGTTGTAGTCGAACCCAGGACCTCATGAATAAGAGGCCTGAACGCTACCATTACGCTATCGAATCACAGGGAGAATACTTCAATTATAACTGTAGATATCAGGCAACGTGGTCCAACAACATGTAACATCGCCTGTCTCCGAATTGTAGCGAAGATACCCGAAGGGAACTTTGTTTCAGGAGAGCGGCCACTTTTTCTTTTGACAGCTGTACATAATGCTGTAATGTTATCACAGTAACTTCTGAGTGAATCGAGGAGTGGTAAGATTAAAATAGCTTCTTATACACAGAAAACTTGATAGGCTATTCTGTACATTCGTTTCCTGTATTTCCTAAATTAATTTTTATGATCAAATGAGTGGTCTCTGGATCAAAATGATCGCATTTTAATTTTTTAATTCAATTTAAATTAAGTAACATAATAAACGATTTATCCTTCTGTCAAACACGAATGTTCCCTGGATCAAATGTCCTATTTTAATTATGTAATTACTTTATATTTATTTCTCAGGGGTGCAGCGGAGCGCACGGGTATGGCTAATTATAAATAAATAAATAAATAAATAAATAAATAAATAAATAAATAAATAAATAAATAAATAAATAAATAAATAAATAAATAAATAAATAAATAAGTAAGTAAATAAATAAATAAGTAAATAAATAAGTAAGTAAGCAAATAAATAAATAAATAAATTTGGGGTCATTTCAATGATCCTTTGATTTTTCACAGCAACATAAAGCTCTAAAATGAAATTTGTTGGACCGTCGATTTGAAGTTCCTTACATAAAATTTAATATTGTTAGAATCGCAATGAAGAAAAGTTTCCCGTCACGCCGATAGTTCCAATTCGTGATAAACTTGTCGTGGTGTCGAAAACAGATCCCAGCGGCGGCGTATCATTCACTTGTGAAGCATGTTCTGTAGCAGGGGTGGGATCAGACAAAAGAGAACATAAAGAAGGACTAAAACTTGCGGTAGAAGAAAGGCGGGAAGATAGACCGCCCGCATTCCTCATCAGGCACTGAATCCAAGTATAAATAAAACTCATCAAGTTCATTTGAAAGATGAAATGAAACGGAGAGCGCCCGCCGATTGTAATGATCATTAGGCTGCTACGTGAGCTCTCGTTCCTCTCAGTTAATCAAGATCTGACTGGCCTCAAACAGAAATAATAATGAAGATGATAATCACGTCCCACTCGCTCTCGCTCGCTCGCTTTGTCTGACAAACGAGTAACACGTTTTGGCGGAGCTTGTGTTGAAATGATTATACGAGCCACTACACGCTTCCCATTCTTCATTATACACGATATTCATAAACTCTTGCATTGTATTTCAACACCATTTAGCAATGTATTGCATAGGTATACATGTTTGTAAATGTCGAGTGCCTTTCTAAATTCTATAAACTTCAAGTTACTCACATTTAGTTGCGTTTACAGCTTAAAGAGGATATAAGAATGATTAATTACTTGCGAAATTAAAATCATACAGTCTTTTTGGGTGGTCTGATGTAGTGCTTTTCAACCAGTGGTGCACCTTCCTCTGGATACTACAAGAAAATACCTTACTGCAGCCGTGGCGAAAATGTAACTCAAGAGCACATTGTGGCTCGCAATGATAGCTGTGCATGTCTCTTGCTCCCCCAACCCCCACCCTCTCACTCACTGGAGTCAAGCTCCGTTCCATTTGTATTTGTCTCTGACCTGCGAGTGGCGTATCGTCGCAATGTCTCTCTCGAAACCATGTAGCTCTAAAAGAACGAAAGATTCAAGTAGGATGGGAGGACGCATTTTTTGCTGCCAATATGGTGAGAATATTAAATGTATGATTTGTTTACAAGTATTACGAGGAAAACGGATGTATAACATAAAACACCATTATACTACATGTTACTCATGAAAGAATAAAGGTTAAGTGTTGTTATTATTATTATTATTATTATTATTATTATTATTATTATTATTATTATTATTATTATTATTATTATTCCGATCCTTTTTCAGCAGATGTACGAATAATGCGGTTAGGTCTTCAATTTAAACTCACAGATTTACAAAGTTATGTTACAATGAAAGCTAGATGTAAGGACTTGACAAATGTTGAACTTTTCAAATCTTTGCCAAAAAATAAATATCCGAAGCTTCGTTCTTTCGCTTGCTCTGTTGAAGCCATGTTGACTACAACTTACGTTTGTGAAAAATTATTTTTAACAATGAAAATAGCAAAAACCTAATTTAGATTACGACTGATAGAGAAATACCTTCGTGACTAACTACGACTGGCAATAAGTGACATAATTCCTGATTTTGAAACTCTGTCGCAGAGACATTTTGAAGACAGTTAATTTTAGGTTGTGATATTGTTCATTTCTTTCTTCGTTACACGTACTAAACATAGTTTGTAACCTTGTACTGTATAAAATTATATTTAAGTGCTTGACGTAAGGAAAATTAAAATCCGTTAATAAGTCAGACAATTGCTTCATTTCCCCTTCGGGTGTCCGCCTCCCTCCATAGGTGCTATGCACGTTGCAGGTTACACAGTGGCTCGGCGCATGATTTCAAGTCAATAAAAGACGTTTATAAAGTATCATAAATTAAGATAAGCTTTCTATTTTCCCATTTGTCATTTTTTAATTTTTGAAACATAACTAATCAAGTTATTAATTTTTTTTTTTTTTCGTTTTGCAGTCGTTGTAATTAGTCACTGAAGATGGAGAAGCATCTCCGAAACATGTCTGACTAACATCTTCAATAAACTTATTGTACTTATTAGTGTTCATATAACTGTAACCTTTAGGTCCGGTTTCTTCAACCTTTGTTAACATAACGTTAATTAACTGGAAGGTAAAAGTATGAATTACTGTTAAAAATATTGCGTTTCTTCGACTTTACATTTCACATTTTAACATTCTGTTTGTTCACTCTCTGTTAGGACCAGAGATTCTAGAGTTTAACCATAACCTATAACCAAGTATAGGCTCACTTCTGTTTTCTAAACTCTGACAATTTCGATTCTCGCTTGTTTCCGTTGTTTGATTCAGAGAGGATAGAAGTCTTTCTATTCTCTCAGGTTTGATTTCTGCTTCTTTCCTCGTCTGTATCACAATAGCGTGGAGCGGCGTATTGGTATTGCTGTTATGAAATGGAAAACACTGGAACAAAAAGAAATCGTGGGACTAATTTCTCTTCGTTCGAAAGAAGCCTTCTGCTGGAAATTATTTCGCAGTATAAACCAATTAAAGAGAATAAACAAATAAATGGATCTACGAGTAAGTTGAAAGCGAAAGGTGAGGCTTGGCAGAAAATAGCCTATAGGCTACTTTTGTATGAACTTCTGGTCTGTCAAATCACAGAAATCATCCGCTCTGTTTATATATTCATGGATATCATTTTCTAAATAATCCAGATATATAAGTTCAGCATCTAATGCACCAGCCATATTGGATACTTCTATGCTAACAGAGAGTTAAATGATTTAACTGCATGAAATTAGGCAGTTAAATTAACATACGTTTTAACATTCTGTTAGTACTAACAGTAGTTGAAGAAATGCTTCAACTGTTAAGTTTACAGTTAAAATGGAATAACACACTGTTATAATTTAACAAAAGTTGAAGAAACCGGGCCTTAATATATTTCATAGTAAAATTATATTAGCGAAAGGTGTACTCCCCCCCCCCTCTTACGATATATGAAGCATATGCGAAGACTAACAGGAAGGTGAAAAATAGGAAATATTGAGGAATGCAGGGTTTGCAATTAATGACCTGCCTTTGGGCAGTACTATGAATAAAATGTAGTGTACGATAAAAAATCCAGTGTGAGAAGTGTCAAAATATTAGAAATTCTGTAACCATCGTATTTAAAAAACCGGAAAGATACATTGTAGTTTCCTAGATGCCTTGCACATATTTTCATCAATGGGAGCAATACAAAGAAAATCCGTAGTAGGGCCTACATGAATTTAGTACGGTGCTAGCTTCGAATACAACCATAACTTCATTTGCTGTTTAATGTGTCGCCGATAGGAATACCGAGGGTTAAGTGTTTTTGAATAATCAGGAAGCTGTAATAACAGCGCCCATAAATGACAATTTAGTAACTACATCAGTCATTTGACGTTTGTTTCGTGCAAAGTGGCACAAAATCTGTGTATGTGAGTAATGCAATTAACCTTGTTTAACCCTTCCAGAGGGATTTTCTATGCATATTGTATCACCATGTATAAGCGCTTATTTTGGCTTTGTACGTATTGTTTTACACAGACTATGCTCTGCCATTGTAAGTTTTATAATAGGGACATAAATATACTGAATAGGCCTACACCTGTTACATAATTTTATTGTTTTCACGTTAGTTGAATAGCTCTCTTATAAAGTGCTTGTGTTCTAACGACCATGTTTGCTTTGTTGAAATGTTTGTGTGAACGAACTACAGGGACATCATTTTATTTTTACTTCAATTTTTATTGTACCTGAGTTTTTGAATGTACTTCACTCCCACCCCTTCTACTAAGGAAGTTCCAACTCCACACAGAACCAAGACCGCAGATAGTAAGCAGTACTGAGTTACTGAGTGTAGTACGTTCCAGAAATATGTTCGCGTTTTCCAGTGACGAAAGAGCTTTCAATATTCAATCATATTTTCGCACAGGTACTGTCCGTTTGCCTACGTCGCATCCCGATTTCCCCCACCTGCTTCTGCTCGCCCCTCTGTAAAAGCTGGGCTGTCTTAGCTCTTTTCTGAAAACATTAATTTCTCTTAGGAATTGGACGTTTACGTAATATTATACAGCTGTTTAATTTAACTTAAATAAAAGGGCCTCGTTAAGTAATTAACTGTCACGTGATTTCCTCCCTTTCTACAATCCTGCGGCATAACCACTTGGACGGACAGTAGATAGCATGTCTGAGTAATTTTATATTTTCGGGTCGGGCAGAAGTGAAGATTGAATTTACAGTACGTAAGGTACTCTTTTATAGAGTAGCTACAGAATTATTTCAACATGAGTTACTAGTACGAAGGACGAAACTGGCAATTAGAATTAGATGCAATAGTCTATAGTGCGATAATATGCACGAAAGAACTGAAGCCTGTATCGAAATGAACGGCCACCATTTTCAAAAATGTGTTTAAATATCCATATTATGATTATTTTTCAATTGAACTTCATTCTCTATATTGTAGGCCTATGCTAATGTGCTGTAGACAGTATAATATACACTGCATAATGAATACGTTCGCATGGATAACTCAGGTCGTGAGTAAAAACACTTATTCTTAATACAGTACTGCATTTTGATTAAACAAAAACCTAATGAAAATTATCGAACTGAAAATCGCGATATTTCCTAGTTTACGTAAACGGATTGCGATATTTCCTAGTTTGCGTAAATGGACGAACTACTTTTCTTCCCTGCTATACCTAGTAAAGTGATGTGTTTGTGTTTTACGCCAGTATCATCGAACTCCAGTCGTGGAAGGGGATAGCGAACGGTGTTTCCGGTTCTCTTAAGGTATGGACAGATTAATATTAAAAATGTTAGTAAAAATAAAATGATGGCCCTGTACAAAATTCCATTGTGACTCTTTATTTTTATATGAATATGTTAGGAAAAGAAAACTGCAATCACTTCAGATATTAAAATAAGGAAAATCTGGAAAGGTTCCCAAAATGCTGGCTGCGTTTCCACGTTGGATGGCTATTCCTATTCATTGCCGTAGGTAATTGGTGCAGTGAGGGTCTCCAGTAAGTCACCAAACTTCTGCCAATTTCGGAAACCAGGTCTTTTGCTTCTTTACACCAGGAGCCTATTGTTTCGACAGCAAAGACGATGAAGATGTAATTGTCAACTAGATGTACGATTTACGACGTTTACTGCGTACGGCAGATTCTGCTGCAGAGCTTGCGATTTTAGAAGTTGATGGCAAGTGGGATGGAGCTAAGGTATCCACGCATGTCGTATCCCACATTATAAATAAATAAGTGAATAAATGAATGAATAAATAAATAAACAAATAAATAAATAAACATGACCTATTCGCTCTAAAGATATGCAGGGCTATTTCACTTCCACCCTGTATAATTTCTATTCCCTTGTTCTATCGTCAGATATGAGCCGTTTAAGTGTGAGTGAAACTTCATGAGTCAATCTGTAGATGAAGGCAAGTTTTCGGAATTTTGGTACAGTTGTCAGAACTTGTGAAACACGCCGGTAGAATGTTAAAAATCCTCAGCTTGGTATGACCCGAAAATTATAAACTTTAGAAAGGTAGAGAACTTGTAGTCGTTCGTAGTAAAGCTAGCAAAATTCTAAGCAGTTGTTATTCATGCATATAAGATTTTGCGGCACTTTTAAAGAAATAAAAAAAAGTGATGGTCTACTTCTTTGTCTTTTGGAATTTAAACTTTATAAACTGCTGTACACTCCAGACTTTTTCCTCTCGTCTTCTTTCTCACCGGGTTGGTGCACGCCGAGCCTTACACGTCTGCTTTATGGCTCTATTCCTGCAGCCTTTGCTAATATAGTGTACAGGCTGCGCGACTCACGTTTGCTGGCTCTACCTTAAAGTTCTCGCTAGACGGAGAGAGATGTGCCGGCCGCTACGGATCGTCATTCTGGGCAAATAACTACCGCGTTCTCTTGCTCCTTCGCTGGCTGGCTGGCTTGCGTGAGCATCCTTCTCCTCCGGAGATTTGTTGAGCTCTGCCCCTGAAGTCCCGGTAGAAAATAAAAAAGATGACAGTCGCACGGCGCACGAAACTCTTTTATACTGCAAGGTAGTGGAAAGATCGAAAAATGTGCGACGTTTACGCCAGCGTCTGAGACTACATTACGAAATGACGAAAAGATTTTAGGCACTGTAAATGCAGATTTATATTCCAATTTCCGTAAAGTAGAGAAAAATTACGAAATAGGGGAGAAGTGGGTACAGTAAGACAGGGAGAACAGTGAGACATTTTTTATTAGATGGTAAATTTTGATGTTGAGATGTTGGTAACAGTGGAGTTGTATGTTGCATGAGCAAAGTAACAGTATTTTCATACTCGATTTGATTCTAGTTATAAAGGTGAGTGATGAAAAAATAATTCGTAATTTTTCACTCTAGAAGTAAAATTTTGGCTTGTGTTTAATGAAGGTTATATTGGATATACAAATGAGATATAAATATGAATGTTTTGTTACTTAATACTATGGTATTTGATATTATGTTTGGCAAAGTTTCGTCTTTCTTGTTTTAATTTTGAAGTGATGGCATCATTTTTAAATTAACTATGCGTAAAAGGAACAGTTAGACATGCCATTGAAGGGTACACTGAGACGTCTCACTGTTCCCATGTACCAATGATTTGCAAAAACAAACTGTAATTATATTACATTTACCAGTAACTAACATTAAAAATGAACATACTAGTAACCAATTTAGGAACTGTAGTTAAAATAATGGATACATTACATTTTAATGGTTTCATAAATAAAAAATTATTCACAAAATTTAAGAAAATGTTAAAAAATAAGAAAGAATTACGGTACATTAAATTCTTATAATTATAAGCTTTGTTGTCACCAAAAATTCATTTAATTTTTTCGCAAAAGTTTGAAATGTCATGGAAAATTCACTTTTCCAAATGTTCCAGATGTTTCCATGGTTTCGAAGTCAGACATCAAAATGATTCTAAATAAGTCTACAGAACATGTCAAGATAAAGAGACAGCAAGTTTTTGTTTTCTTTTGAAATAAATGTAAATCATTTCAATGTCCGTTAATAGACACTGGTGTCTCACTGTACCCTCCTGAATGGGAACAGTGAGACATTTGCATTTTTTTTACAAACACGTATTGCATATTATGTCCTTTATCTATTAATATTTTTGTTTATGTATTATTATACTCCATGTTTTAATGTCCATTTCTATTGCACTTCATTTTAAAAATACTTGAATTATCACTTGCATACATATGTCTTAATATTTTGTGTCTCACTGTACCCACTATTCCCCTACTGTGAAAGCCGTATTGTACGTAACTGGTGTGAATGATTTAAATCACGCATAACTCAGAACTACGTATAAATATGGTTTGAATATAATAATTAGAAAAACGCGTAGGAATCAGTTTAACACAACACAGAGAGCTAGGAGTATTTAAGGGGTCATGTACATCTTGGCAAGTCGAAAAAGTGATTTTTTTTCATATCATGTAGCGAAGAGCATTTCACTTCGCTATAAACATGTTTCTTATCGCAACTTTCCTGCTATGCAGTGCTCTCATTCTACATGTGGATCGAAGAATACCAAAACATTCTAAGTCACTTTTTTTTTTAAGGAAATTAAGTTAATGGCGGGAAGTCGTTCTTTGAAGGTGAATACAACTATCAATGCACAAATGTTCTAAGTCTCTATACCAGAATGCATGAGGCAGTATAATCGTAGAGCAAACAAAAACATTCTGAGTCTTGACTTGGAATCTTTTTGTTTACATTGGAGCGTGTTTCTATGTTCATGATGCTCTGAATTCTTTCCTCTGTCTCTAGGTTGATATTAGAATGCTTTCTTCGGTAGAAGAGCTGAATTTATTCTTTGGAAGTGATTTATCCTATTCTTTTGTTGTGCCTAAATATTTTCTACTATGATAACGTTGTTGGTCTTAATAATAATAATAATAATAATAATAATAATAATAATAATAATAATAATACATACCTATATACAAATGGCGTTTAAGAAACCCGCAGGTTCATTGCCGCCCTCACATAAGCCCGCCATCGGTCCCTATCCCGAGCAAGATTAATCCAGTCTCTATCATCATATCCCACCTCCCTCAAATCCATTTTAATATTATCCTCCCATCTACGTCTCGGCCTCCCCTAAGGTCTTTTTCCCTCCTGTCTCCCAACTAACACTCTATATGCATTTCTGTATTCGCCCATACTTGCTACATGTCCTGCCCATCTCAAACGTCTGGATTTAATGTTCCTAGTTATGTGAGGTGAAGAAAATAATACGTGCAGCTCTGCGTTGTGTAACTTTCTCCATTCTCCTGTAACTTCATCCCTCTTATCCCCAAATATTTTCCTAAGAACCTGATTCTCAAACATCCTTAATCTCTGTTCTTCTCTCAAAGTGAGAGTCCAAATTTCACAACCATACAGAACAACCGGTAATATAACTGTTTTATAAATTCTAACTTTAAGATTTTTTGACAGCAGACTAGATGACAAAAGCTTCTCAATTGAATAATAACAAGCATTTCCCATATTTATTCTGCGTTTAATTTCCTTCTGAGTATAATAATAATAATAATAATAATAATAATAATAATAATAATAATAATAATAATAATAATAATAAAATATAATAACATTGATGATAATAATAATAGTAATAATAATAATAAAATATAATAACGATGATAATAATAATAATAATAATAAATAACGAATCCACCGAGTTAGCTCTGTGGCAGCGCGTCTGCCTCAAGGCTAGCCGGCCCGCGTTCGATTCCCGGCGGGGTCAGAGATTTTTATGTAAATTTTCTACTTCGGGACTAGGAGAGATGGCGGTGCACAACTTCTATCGCTAGATTGTGCACCAATATGCCTGGGTTAAATCCCAAGTCTCTCCGCAGTGCATATGAAGAGAAGGCATATGTCACTGTTGATAGTAATTAGTCCGTCGGATGGAGACGTTAAGCCTGGAGGGCCCCTTGGTGCTATTCGATAGGAGTAGGCTACATGCCATCACCGTTTCCCCTTCTCCCTTCCACACCTTCATCATCATCCTCCCTACGCTACATTTACACGAACACTTACACGTTTAAGTTAGAGCGTATTCCGAATCTCAACGCTGAGCAATCTGATGCCATCATGCTGTTCCGAATTTCACCGATGGCGTCACTGATGCTCCACCAATGTCGCACCGGTGCCATCAGCTTGCAGAGGTGGTGGCAGTCTGCATCAGCGGCCATCAGTGAACCTGATTGGTCCTTGTATAGGGCGGGAATTAGCAGACGAATGACATCGTGCCCTGTTGTGTCATGGCTGTGTGTTCTGCTGTATTGTTTGTAATGAGCACAACGTAAAAACAATATGTTAATGGCTTATGAGCGAACATGTCAACGGACCAGTTATTACTACCGGTTCAAGAAATAAATTGTTTATGCTCCTTTCTCTTTGAACGAGATGGCAGTACGGAAATTTCGCAAAATTTTGCTAGCTTAGCACAGACAAGAACTTATACAGTCGTCATGACAGACATCGATCCTTCCAGCAGTTTTGTTCCTATTTCGTTGCAGCGTGACGTCATTGTTGTCCACCGGTCCGGTGAGATTCGGAATACGCTGATACTCACCCTAGTACACGACATAACTCTTCACAGATACACATCATGCATAACCTGGCCCGCCGAAGTGGCGTGCAACTTGAAAATGAGTCACAGTCCTGACATCTGTCTGCAGTATGCGGAACCCGAATCACGCAAAGTGAAGTGAGTAGGCATCAGTCACACACACACACATAATAATATCCATTGCTTTGGAGTAACACGTTTCACTGTGGAACGAGCGGACACGGGTTCAAATCCTGGTTGGGACAAGTTACCTGTTTGAGGTTTTTTCCGGGGTTTTCCCTCAACTCATTAAAAGCAAATGCTGGGTAACTTTCGGCACTCAACCTTGGACTCATTTCGCTGGCATTATCATCTTCATTCCACTCAGATGCTAGATAAACATAGCAGTTGATAAAGCGTCATAAAATAAACCAACTAAAAAGAATAATAATGTATAAATGTATTTATTTACACTGCAAGTGGGCATGCACCCGGTGGCAGTGGTATACACAATATAAACAATACACAATAAAGAAATGATAAACAATATTTACAATACACAATACAATTATACAATACACAATAGGTCTACAATTTTATACACAATACAATAAGAATACACAATATAATTTAACACAATCATAATAAAACATAAATAAAATACCTAATTTTACATTACAACCTACATTATTATGTACAGGCCCTACATAAGTTTCAATAGTCTTTCACTTTATTCTCATCTCACTCACTGTAGTGGCACTATGACGCATTTCACTGACACTATAGAACACATTTCATTGACGCTATAAATTATCACTGATCGGAACTATTCACTGTACTGTAAAACCATAACTTCACTGACTCACCTCGCTTCACTGATACAACAGTTCAAATAAGTCAAATAATTACACCCTTATGCATACTGTACTTATAAACAGAACTACATTTAAACTAAACATTTCTAGTCTAAGACCCACTTACACGTTATTTTTAAATAATTTACAATTCAAACCAAGGAAGTAACTCGTCAGGCTATTTAAATACATGTCACCTTAAAAAATTAAATGTTAAATGTCGCCTTAATTTTAATTTGCACTTTATACACAACTTTTTAAATTATTCTTGAATCTCCTTAAGGAAGGACAGCCCTCAAAGACCGCTGCAGGTAGGTAATAATAATAATAATAATAATAATAATAATAATAATAATAATAGTAATAATAATAATAATAATAATAATAATAATAATAATAATATTGGAGTAATAACAGAGACGTATTTTTGTATTCCTTTCGCATTCCTCACCTTAGAGATTAGTGCCATTCTGTGTTGATTGTTTAAATTGAATTGAGTTCTGAATTGGATACGGTTGTTGTCGATGTCATCAAGAGCAGGTATTTCTGTTGGCTTGCAAAATCACTTAGAATCGTGTTGCGGAGTCAGTGCTTCCTTCTTGTTTGATCTGTGGAAAGATCGATGTAAGTGTATAGACGAGACGAGACGAGACGGCGGGTCGTCATTCTATTGAAGTGGTTTAGGTAGCATTCGAGTTGGTTCCTCTTGACTTCAAGCAGCCGCAGATATGCCAGAGATTTATAGACTTCTCGTTTAGCTTATTTCATTTCAAGTTGCTAACACTATTGTCGAATACTCCTCGTGTCTCAAGTAACTGGGGAACAAGGATGTACAACAAAACACGTCGGGTCATTTATTCATTCGTAACTTACAGGAACCTGCAGGCATTTTAAGAACGTATGCACCACAAAACTGTTTTCAGAACGTAGAAGGGATGATAGTAGCAGGAAGAAGAATGAAGTACGTAATATACTGTACGCCAGCCGTGGCGAAAATGTGACTCGCGAGCACATTGTGGCTCGCAGTGATGGCTATGCATTTCTCTTGCTTCCTACCTCCCCCAACCCCCACCCTCTCACTCACTGGAGTCAAACTCCGTTCCATTTGTATTTTTCTCTGACCTGCGAGTGGCGTATTGTCACAATGTCTCTCTCGAAACCATGTACCTCTACAAAAATGAAAGTTCAAGGAGGGTGAGAGGATGCATTTTTTGCTACCAATATGATGAGAATATTAAATGTATGATTTGTTCATAAGTATTACGAGGAAAACGGTTGTATAATATAAAACTACACGTTATTCACTCATGAGATTAAGTGTTATTATTGTTGTTGTTATTATTATTATTATTATTATTATTATTATCTCTGTACGTCGATCCTTTTTCTGCAGATGTACGAATAATTCGATTAGATCTTCAATTTAAACTCACAGGTTTACAATGTGATGTTAAATGAAAGCTAGATTTGTCTTATGAGTGATGCCTTATTGGTGTCACTCATGAGGTTCAAACTTGTCTTCGGACAGTTGACTAAATAATAAAGAATGTAGGCTTACATTGATGAAACATAATATACACTATTATAAATTATTTACAAAATAATTAGATTATAGTATTATAAAATAAAATGCCTTGCATTGCAATAAACAACAGTGTACATGTACTGGTTCTCAGTCAATAAATTAGTACTAAATTGTAACAAAACTAACACAATTCAATTTAAATCCTGTCCAAATTCAACGTCGCAAATTTCTAGCGCAATAATTAACAATAGATCCCTATTAGAAACAACAACAACCAAATTTCTTGGCTTAAAAATCGATAATGTGTTAAATTGGAAAAATCATATTAAAGACATTACCCCCAAACTAAGTTCAGCTTGTTTTGCTATTAGATCTATGCAAAAGATAGTAAATATCAATACCTTAAAAACAATATACTTTGCATACTTCCACTCGGTAATGAGTTTTGGAATAATATTCTGGGGAAATTCCACAGATAGTAACAATATATTTCTATTACAAAAAAGAGTAATTAGAATAATAGTAGGTGCGAAATCTAGGGAGTCGTGTAGGACTATTTTCAAAAAATTACAAATAATGCCCATGGCTTGTCAGTATATCTTTTCATTAATAATCTTCCTCGTATGTAATCGTGAAAACTTTGTAACTAATTCAACAGTTCATAGCATAAATACACGTCAAAAATGACTTTCATACTCCATCAGCAAGTCTATCGTGCTATCAAAAAGGAGTGCGTTATATGGCAGTACAAATTGTTAATAGCCTCCCTATCGATATAAAAAATGAAACTCAAAACATAAGATTATTTAGGGCCAAATTAAAGAAGTACCTAATTTCTCACGCCTTCTATTCTGTAGGTGAATTCATGACATTCAATAACACTTCATGATATTGATAATAAAACTTTGTGTTGTACTAGTAGACTATATTGTAAATCTCGTCTGTATATATTTCATCTAGACTGTGACTATAAATTAAGATTTTATAATAGTATTAAGTTTTTTGACTTGTTCCATATTCTAGCTGTAAGCATGTATGAATACCATGGAATGTTAATAAATACAATACAATACAATAAAAGTGTAAATAGTGTGATCATAGTAGGCCTACATTCTTTTTTGTAGTGTAAATAGTAATGCGTTGGTGAATTTCATTTGGAACAACTGGATAATACACACGGTAGAGCAATATCGATAGTCGACGTTACTCGTTGTCCACTAGTCACCGGGCCGTACCGAGCCGTGTACATTAGATATTAATTTTGTGTAAAGTGGCTCACACTGAAAGAACATTGAGGTCATTATTTGTAGAATTAAAAGAGAAACTATTTTCAAGTTGGACGTACGAAATAAAATGTGCTTACAGAGATAGGACATCGACTACATATTTACATATTAAAGTAGAGCATGGAGGAAGACAAAATAGATATTTTTAATTTCATGATATAAGAAATATTCTCGGCTAACAGGGTGATCTGAGAGAAATAAGTTATATTGTTTTACCTGTATTCTGTCTGGGGGTGAAAATGAGTGGTCATCATCATCTTCTTGTGGGGTCTGTGTGATAATAGAGTTTAATGGAAACTCCGATAAACATCTGCTGTATAAAAAGATACAAGGTAAGCAGATTTTTTTCAGCCTACCCATCCGACGATATGATCAAATATCACCGTCCTTCACAAGTCTTTCGTGACTCCGACTTAAAGAACGTAGAACTTTACACTCTTTGTCTTTACTCTTTCGAATTCTGCACACCTCAACACCAAATTACCTTTCGTCACGTTTCTCTTATCTATACTCTAACCACGACGTAAATACCAGAATACTTATCTGTGGGACGCTAAGTATACCTCTTCATAGAACATCTCGTTATTCATCATCTTTTACAGTATCCACCTCGCGACAATGGAATTCCCTGTCACAAAGTATTAGGGGCTGCAAGACAATAAACACTTCTAAAAACAGGTTAAAAGATAACCTTCTTAGCATTTCACTCCAATCATACTGACTTAAACTATCGCTGTCTACATTGTTACTCCTTCCTTTAGACATGTATCCTGATAGTGCTGTATTTTCAAAATTGTCTCATAATAATCTCTTTCTATTATCTAACATTATTTGAAATATATTAACATTCTATGTATTTTAGCTTAATTCTGCTACATAGTTTGTATTTCAGTGTTTAATTAATAGTTCATAGTATTTTGTTGTTTAATTCGTAAATAACTCTTGTATACATGTAGCTCTTATCTAAATCAAATTTTTGAATTCTTTGTAAGTTGATACATATGTATGTATTCTTTTTGCTGGTTGAGTGGAAGAGAAGGCCTTACGGCCTTAACTCTGCCAGCTAAAATAAATCATTATTATTAATTTTATTATTATTATTATTATTATTCTTATTATTATTATTCTTATTATTATTATTATTATTATTATTATTATTATTATTATTCTTATTCTTTTTATTATTATTATTATTATTATTATTCTTATTATTATTATTATTATTATTCCATGATCATGTGCAATATATTTATACCCATTCGTTAAGAATGCTTGGTCTAATTAGGTCTATAACTTATTCTTTTTCCACTCCTATGTGTTTATTAATTTTATACTATACGTTGGTTAGATCCAAGCTTGAATATGCATCTGTTGTATGGAACTCCATTACTTCCACTGACTCGGCTAAATTGGAGAATATCCAAAGAAAATTTATTTCCTTGTGTTCTTATAGATTTTTACCAAATTCCGATTATAACTATGAGATTAAATGCAATTATTTCAATTGCGGTAGTTTGTTCACCAGACGTCAGGATCTTGATTATTTATTTTTTTGCAAAGTCATTAAGGGTGATATCGATTGTGAATCTTTCATAAGCAATATCAGTCTTCGTATTCCTGCTAATGGTTTAAGATTTCATAAATTGTTTTATAATAAGAATCCTAAATCTCTCTCTCCGGTCTGCAGATGCATTAAATATGCTAATTTGCATGGATTCAACTTGGATCCATTAATGTGTAGTATATCTTTGAGTTTTAACTCACTGATCTAATTTTAATAATTATTTGTCCATATATTTCTTGCATTTGGTCTATTGATTCATGTAGACCATTCCATTATTTCAATTCTCATTGTACTAATTTTATAATTTTATAATTATTATTAGATCAATGATTGATGTAGACCATTATATTGTTTGTATTTCATCTCATTGCCATTTTCTATCATTCATTCTCATCATCATTTGTTGTTTTGTTCTGTTTTGTATCGTGCAAAACTGTAATTGGCCTTGTGCTGTTGTTTTTGCACGTTAATATTCTAAGTAAATAAATAAATAAAAATAAATTATTCTTATTATTATTATAATTATTATTATTATTATTATTATTATTATTATTATTATTCTTATTCTTATTATTATTATTCTTATTATTATTATTCTTATTATTATTCTTCTTATTATTATTATTATTCTTATTCTTATTATTATTATTATTATTATTCTTATTATTATTATTATTATTATTATTATTATTATTATTCTTATTCTTATTATTCTTATTCTTATTATTATTATTCTTATTATTATTATTATTCTTATTATTATTATTATTATTATTATTATTATTATTATTATTATTATTCTTTTATTATTCTTATTATTATTCTTCTTCTTCTTCTTCTTATTATTATTATTATTCTTATTATTATTATTCTTATTATTATTATTATTATATTATTCGGTCGTCAGCCATCATGCTGAACGGTTGTGCTAGTGAGTAGCTGCCTGAATTGCTTAGTCAGTGCCTCGCTGCTTGTATTGCTATGGCGCCAAGCAAGGATATCTGTACGATTTGTAATTCGGCCTTCTTCGGGAGACAAAAGTTCCTTAAATGTGCGGGACCCTGTGGTCTTCGATTTCATCTCGATTGCCTTAACATTGGCGAAGCAGAATTCGACATTTTCATGCAGAGTGGAAGTTCTACTTATAAGTGCCGGAAATGTTTAAGTGTTTTGAAATCTTCGCAAGGAGACAACACACCAGTGCGATCCACTCAACCTGGGGAGAAGAAGGTGATCTCGCCTACCCGAGAACTGGTTCTTCCGAACTTTCCATCGTCATACGATGGGCTTGCTGTACAAATTGAAACAGTAAGACTTAATAGTGTCTCGCTATTGGACATGGTGAGTGATATATTGGTTTATGTAAAGAATCTGGAGAAAGACATGAACGAGCTGAAAAGCGAAAATTTTGTTCTCAAAGAGCAATTATCTGAATTATTATCTAAGGGTGGCTGCCCTTTAATCCCTAATCAAATTAAATCTACTAATTCTGTTCGATCTAATGACCCCATTAAGAAGTCATACAGTAAGGTTGTGTCAGAGAACAAAGCTGCTGACAATCCACATACTTGTAATTCTGATGCGTCAGCAACAAGGAAGTCTGTGTCCACAACTCCTCATGTTACAGGTAGACATAACAATCTTGAACTTAATCAGGCCACTGCTTCAACATCTGCCAACGACTCTGAAGGTTTTCAATTGGTATCTCGTAAGAAATATAAAAAAAGAGAACCCAAAGTTGGAACATTGGCTACGAGCTACATTGAAATGGCCCCTGAGAGAATAAAAACTAAATCTCTATTTGTTTCGAGATTTAGTTCAAAAGTCAGCACAAGCAATATAGAGGACTCTCTGAAGAATCAACTTCAACTAAGATCTCTCGCTGTAACTAAACTAAAAACTAAATATTGAAGCAGTAATTAGGAGAGGGAGAGACCGATTTATTAGCGAAGTGATATCTCCATATTTCTATTACATGTATTCGCGGGGATGTTCTGGCGACTTCGTTAGAATTAGCTTCCTCACACAGGTGTTTCGTCACTTGTCAGCATCGGACAGATTTAGGGCCACGTTGAGCGGGGTTTCATAGAGACTCGATGAAGCATAAAGCCGGAGTTAGACTGGACCCGTGGGAAAGATACTGCCAAGCTTGGGTTTTCCAAAGAACGGGTATTCTTGTGAGATATACAAACTAATTTGAGGTTATGGGAAATCCAAAGTCTAAATTTAGAGATGACATATTTCGCGCCCAATAAGAAGAGATCTTGGTCCAGCTTATGAGGTCACTTTGGACCAATAGGGAATAGATTTTAGGCCAGTTAGTGACGTAGTTTTTAACCAATAGAATAGTTAGTTTTAGCGTAGGATAGGTTTTTATAAATAAGGGTGACGGGGAGCGGAGATGACGACTACTATTCCGCTTCGGAGCGGAGATCATCAAAACAACTTTACTTCGTGTCGGCGGCCCTACATACAGGGCAGAATAACTACTTCGTTTGGCGTCGACAGGACTACTATTTCGCTTCGTGTCATAGTGTACTGGACAGAATATTGAATTTGTAGTATCGGATAGAGCTTATTCAGAGCCGCCATAGAGTCGATACAGAAGTGCGACCAACGATTGAATTATAAGTCAGCCGGAAATACATATTCTAGGGTTTACCAAGTGGATACTACAATAAACTTATAGTTTTGAAGTTTACGCTGCCTTTTATTTAAGTAGCCGGCTTGGTATTATTCCCGACATCACCCTATACCACAACAGTACCTCGGCTACCCTGAGTGAATCTCATGCAACATCGAGACGCACCCACCCTCAAATGGCGCCCAACGTGTGGTCACAATAACCACTCAACAACGATACCACCCTCAAATGGCGTCCAACGTGGGAAAACAACAACGAATCCACCCTCAAATGGCGCTTTCCAACGTGGGAACTCAACAACGACACCCACCCACAAATGGCGCTTTCCAACGTGGGGCTCGAAGGAAGACAGCTGTTCCAGTGACCGGCCCCGGGTGCGAACACACACCAAACAACGCGGAGGACCGGACGGAGCATTTCAGCCCTGCATAGCCGAGGAACGACGCTGGAAGGCGGGAACAGAACCAAGCCATCGCGACATCACGACAACACTAGAGAAGACAACACGGGGACCACCAGAGAAGGCGACTCGGAGAGGCGGTGGCAAGTATGAATAGAAGATGAATATGTGTATATATGTATATGATATTTTGGGGGAATAATTATAAAGTGTATATGTTTCAATTTCTGGTGTGATAATTTGGGTATATATATATATATATATATATATATATATATATATATATATATATATATATATATGTATTTTTTTTGTGTGTGATATTTTGGGGGAAAGAGTGAAATAAGTGTATTGCGTAATTTGTTGGAAGTGAGCAGAGGGCAAATACAGGCCTAGTTAGATTATTATTGGGAAAGCGAGCGTCGGATAGATGACAGAGTAGCATATAGATGATACTACGTAGCCATAGGAGTAAGGTAGTTAGGAAAATACGAGAAAGACGAGGAAATAGAAACAAGGGAACCATGGAGCAAAGGAAGGACGAGGAAATTATGGAAATTAGGGAGGAGGTCGAGAATAACGCAGGACAAGAAATAGAGGGAGAGCGAACGGTGGAAAAGCAACAGAGTAGAGACAGTGGCAAAGGGGAAATGACGCTAGAACAGTTATGGGAGCAGATGAGACAATTCATGGAAAATAACTCAAGGGAAAGTAGAGAGCAGATTCTGAGGGAAAGTAAAGAACAAATAAAGCAAATGGAGAATAAATTAGACAACAATTCAAGGGAAAGTAGAGAACAAATAAAACAAATGGAAACTAAATTAGAGAATAACTCGAGGGAAAGTAGAGAGCAGATTCTGAGGGAAAGTAGAGAGCAGATAAAACAAATGGAAAATAGATTGGGGGAAAGTTCGAGAGAGATTAGAGATCAGATTGCAAAATTAGCGGAAAGAGGAAACAAGATGGAAGACAAAATAGAGAAGCTAGAGGGGAAATTAGCCGAGAATGGGATCGGAATGGAGAACCAATTGAAGATAGCTATGGATAGGATGTCAGAAAGTATGAAGGATTTAGAAGTTAGGGTTAGAGATAGCGCTACTAGAGAGAATAGCGATCTAAAATCAGCTGTTGAGGAAACGATAGTGGAGAAGGTTCGAGAAATTCAGAATTCGGTGGAAGAGAAAATAGGTGAGATGGATCAGGAAGTGGACGGTCTCAAGCGAGCCATAAAGAATAAAGAAAGGGCGGATAACGAATGTTTGGAAGAATTAAGAAGTAAACTAAACTCAATAAACGACGTACTAAATGGGGGTAGTCCCGCAAATTTAAGCGGACATAGCAGCTCGGACCGTGCAGTTTCTAGACAAGAGGGCACAAGCGAGAGCCCGGCATCAGGTAGCAACATAAATGTAAGACATGTTAACAATAGTGTTGGTGAGGAATGTCAGACCTCACGTGATGACGTGCGTAGTGAGTTGATAAATGTAAACGACAAGGCATATTTAGGCCGTCCCCAGTACCCCACTCACATTTTGAATGAGATTGGTTACCCTATTTTTGATGAGGTTGAATTTTCAAACCCACATAACTACATAAGTGAGCTAGAAACGTACTTTAGGGTAAGAGGGGTGCCGGATGACTTAAAAATGACTGTCGTACGAAAGAGCCTAAAGAGCCGACCACTCAACTGGGCGCTAGTGGCCCTAGGGGATAATGTCACTTATGAGGAATTCAGAGAAAAATTTTCGGAGAGATACTGGGGACAAAGACAACAACAAAGAATTAGGAAGGAAATTAATCAGAGCAGGTTTGACGCGGGAAGAGGCGTCTCTATGATAGACTATTTTCTTGAAATTGTTAAGAAAGGGAAAAGCCTCAATCCGCCAATACCGGATTCAGAGCTGATCCAAACTGTGATTTCGCAGTATCCCGAGAACATAAGATATAATCTGATCGTAGCAGGGCCCCGAGACTTCGGGGAAACAATAGATTTATTGACTGCGCTGGATGGTTCGGACGCCACGCACTACGAATGTAGTGGACAGGCAGATTATGAACATGGCAAAGGAATGGGTTCAAGCCCCACCGACCAGAAAGCGGGGAAGGGGGCAAGTACGGCCTTTTCATCCCCGAGGACAGGAGCCCAAAATCAGAGTAACTGGGGTGGTGACAGGAGCCCCAACAATGCACATAGTATGTACCATAATGGCCATAACGGAGGGAAAAGTCCCAACAGGGAGAGAAGGAGTGACCCGCCCTTTGGGGGTCCTTACAATAATAGTAGGAATAACCAGAGTAGTCATAACAGGATGAGGAACGATAGAGGAGGTGTTGGTCCCGTGCGTAGGGTTAACCACATACGATGGTACACGGGAAGACAAGAGAACGGAAATAGTAGGCTTAGAATCCAACCACATTGGCTTCGAAACAGAAATTACCGACAGGGGTTCTGGCAGCCTAATTTTAGCAGGGGACCGCAACATCGAGGTGATTGGAGGAGACAGGAGCAGGAGAGAGATAGGCGAGACGTCCTACAAGAAAGGGCCTCACAAGGGTGCAATAGGCCACCTACACAGTGTAACGTGGGACAAAGTAGGAATAGAGACATGAACGGACGTCAGCAAAGTCCGGTGAGAATGAGTATGGGCCGGGAGCCTATAAATTGTAGAAATAGAGACGAGATAGCAGTGGAACCGACTGCATCGCACTCGGGAAACTGCTAGACAGAAGTCTCAAGGGTTCGGGGATTTCTGTAGCTAAGTGCAATAAGTCACTATCCAAAGAATCCACCAACGCGGTAAGCGTAAAGAGACAGAGCGAGATTACTAACCCAGAGTTAGAAAATAATGGGACTTATGTATTGCCTTATATAGATGCTAAAATATTTGGGATAAAGTGTTGTGTGTTGTTGGACTCGGGCTCCACAAATAATGTATGCAGCTTGGAATTTTTTCAAAAGGTTAGGGATTCAGGAATAAAACTGCAAACGTTACCCATATGTTCACTGTACTGTGCAGGCGCCCTAAGCAAGAAGAAGGAAAAGGTAAAATATCAAGTATGGTTCGAGTTAGAGTGCGGAGAAGTGAAATTAAATGCTATTTTTCTTGTGATACAAAGGTTGACTACCGACATCATTATTGGAGTAGAAAGCTTCTATGAATGGCACGCGCTATTAGATTTCAGGGAAAACAGACTAGGGGTTACGGCAGGTAACGGCAGTGTCGGCCATGTCCCATTCAGTAGCAATAACGCTCGAGCTGAGTTAGATGAGAGAACCGCGGGAGAGATAGAATTACAGGAAGAGTTATTTTTTGTAGAGCACCTCAAAATTTGTAAGAATGTAATTATAGAGGTTAATCCTTGGGAAGGTAACGAGGTAACTAGGGGAGTGTGTCAAGTAGGCTGCGGAGAATGCGAGTTGTGTATCGGCGAATTAGTCCAGGCGAGACAATTAGGACGTAATCTCGTTAGCGGTAGGGCCAGATATTGTAATGAGATTTCGCCGGGCGATCTTAGACAGGTAGACGCGTATAACAATAGGAAGACAGGTACTTTCGAAATAGTGAGAGATAAAGTTAACCAGGCACACGGCCTGAGTGAGTGTGAAAGAAAACGCCTAATGGATGTTGTAGGTAGCCATTTAAATGTCTTTTCAGACGCGCCGGGTCTGTGTAGAGTGTATACACACAAAATTAAGGTGGTAGGAATGGAGGAATTTCGGCATAAATGTAGACCCATCCCCCTATCCTTAAGGGATCAGGCAGACGAAGTCATAAATGATATGTTAAAAGACGGAGTTATAGAAGTATCGGACTCGCCTTACGTAAATGCATTGTGCTGGGTTAGGAAGCCCAATGGAAGCTTAAGAGTAACGATCGATGCCCGACACGTTAACTCGTTTTCAGTTAAAGATAATTTCAGGACGGAGTCAGTGGACACTTTGTTAGGCCGTATCAGTGACTGTTCTATATTCACTAGTTTGGACTTGACCAGTTCGTATTGGCAGATTCCGCTGGACGAGGACTCGAGAAAATTCACAGCGTTCCTACATAACGGGAAAGTTTATCAGTATACCCGATGCCCATTCGGCATCGCGAGTTCTGGATCTGCGCTACTAAGGGCACTTGACATAATTTTTGGTGATTCGACGAAAGGTTTTCTGGCACAGTACATTGACGATTTTCTTATATATGGCAATAATGTTGATAGGCATATTAGGGATATTGATTTTGTACTTACTAAATTGAGAGAGGCTGGTATGACAGTCAAGCTGGGGAAAACAGCATTTTTTAAAGTTGAGACAGTTTTCCTCGGTTACGTAATTTCGTCTGACGGAATTAGACCGGACCAAGAGAGAATTCAGAGCATTTCGAGGATCCCGCCGCCGCGGAACCGGAAACAGGTTCGTAGATATCTAGGTATCCTACAATACCAGAATCGGTTTCTCGTCAATTATGCTAAGCATGTAGCCCCACTCAGAGCATTGTTGAAGAAGGATACACCCTTCAGGTGGGGGTCGGCAGAGCAGGAAGCATTCGATCGAACGAAACTGCTTTTCGCCGACTCAATTCTGTTGGAAAGGCCTAACGACAGCCTACCTTTTCAGATTTATACTGATGCGTCTTCATATGGATATGGAGCAATTCTATGTCAGACCGATGTAGATAATAAGCGACATGTGATTGCCACAGCTTCTAGGGGACTGTCGCGTACCGAAAGCAACGCATCAATCACGGAACTTGAGATTTCTGCTGTGTACTTCGCACTACAGAAGTTCCGTCAGTATATCTTTAATAGGCAGATCATCATATTTACTGACCATGTAAGCCTAGCGTTTCTGAGTAGATGCAAATTGACGAACTCTAGAATATCTAGATATGTGCACGAAATTTTGGCTCATGATGTGACGATTAGACATATTCCGGGGGCAGACAATATCTTTGGTGATTGTCTCTCTCGTTTGAATTCCAAATCGGGGCTACCGGAAACTATCACCGCCCCCGCGTACGAAATTGCCGTGATGAAAATTGATTCCACGAGGAATGGAGCTCTGACGGGAAAATTTCGGAAAATTGCAGATTTGCAGCAGGAGGATTCCACGATAAGGGCCTTAATGGACAAAGCTAGAGAAATCTCACAGGTGAAAGACGAAGTGTATGGATTGCGCTCTGGTATCTTGTATAAATTGCATGGTAGGGATATCCAGAAGTGGAAGATATACATACCTGCGAGTATGGAGAATGAACTTATAAACAACTTTCACCTATCTATGTGTCACTCTGGGAGTGATAGGATCATTTTAACTATGTCAGAATCATTTTATATTAAGCAACTGTCAAAGAAGGTTAGAAGGGTAATATCTCGTTGCGAGGTCTGCCAGAGGGCGAAACCTCTAAATGTAAGGTATGACAATGTACCACAGGTCATTATCAGGGGTAAAAAGAATGAACTTGTAGCAGTGGACGAACACGGTCCAATGCCCACATCGTCCTTCGGACACAGGTACATATTTGTTACGTACGATGTCTTCACAAAATTTGTAAAGATTTACCCTTTAAGAAAGATCTCTAGTAAGTTGTGTGCTGACAAGCTGGTTAGAGATTACATACCGACTTACGGTCCGGTAACAGCGGTGCTCAGTGACAATGTGTCGGTACATAAATCGAAAGTGTTTTGCAAAAGGCTGGAAGATGCGGGCGTGAAACTATACAATTGCTCCGCATACTTTCCCAGCGGTAATCCCTGCGAAAGAGCGCTTAGGGATATATCATTGTACCTCCGTATTCTGTGTCACCGAAACCATAAGGACTGGTTTAGGCAATGTGAGGTGATTGAGAGAGTCATGAACCACTCTATCAATCCAACGACCGGAATAGCTCCGATCAAACTTATGTTAGGGATCGATCCCGATCCCATGATAAAGAGTTTGCCGCAGGCAATACAGGAGGGTGAGCCTCCTAGTGATGAACTACTGTGTAAACTAGCTTTCGACCGAATCAGGAAAAAGGCTGAGTATAGACTCGGTAAAGTTAAAAGATATCGCCACAAATGGGAGCCCTCACCCGGCGATTTGGTATTGCTAAGGGACGTGAAGTTATCTTCCGCCCTTAGAGGACGTTACTCACGCATGGAGCTACTGTACAAAGGGCCCTACGAAATTAGAAGTAGATATGGAGACCATACTTTCGAATTGGTAGAAAGGGGAAAAAGTAAACCTGTTGGAAGGTACCACAAGCAACTCTTGCGGCCTTTCAAACAGGAGAGGCTAGGAGGCAGGAATGAGAAAGAGTAGGATGGTTAGTCTCACGCGTACAGCTAGGTGAACCTGTACAGGGCGGCTGGTACAACCAAGCACGCAGAGTGTGTAACTGATCAATTAATAAATAAATGTAAATATGTGAATGAATGGTATTGTACATATGTAAATGTGGATATAAATTGTACATTGTTGTGCTTATTGTGTGAGAGTTGTGTACATAGAAAGGCTTGTGAAGATATATGTAATATTTATTGTAATTGTTTGTAGTGACATTATAATCTCACTGTATTGTAAATAATGTGTTACCGGCTGATATCGCGTGGGGGAACTATGAGGCTAGTTATAGGCAGAAAGCGGGGACATCTCATAACATTGGAAACTCTTTCGGGAATTTCCAATGGTTATGTAGATGGGCATTTTGAAGCAGTAATTAGGAGAGGGAGAGACCGATTTATTAGCGAAGTGATATCTCCATATTTCTATTACATGTATTCGCGGGGATGTTCTGGCGACTTCGTTAGAATTAGCTTCCTCACACAGGTGTTTCGTCACTTGTCAGCATCGGACAGATTTAGGGCCACGTTGAGCGGGGTTTCATAGAGACTCGATGAAGCATAAAGCCGGAGTTAGACTGGACCCGTGGGAAAGATACTGCCAAGCTTGGGTTTTCCAAAGAACGGGTATTCTTGTGAGATATACAAACTAATTTGAGGTTATGGGAAATCCAAAGTCTAAATTTAGAGATGACATATTTCGCGCCCAATAAGAAGAGATCTTGGTCCAGCTTATGAGGTCACTTTGGACCAATAGGGAATAGATTTTAGGCCAGTTAGTGACGTAGTTTTTAACCAATAGAATAGTTAGTTTTAGCGTAGGATAGGTTTTTATAAATAAGGGTGACGGGGAGCGGAGATGACGACTACTATTCCGCTTCGGAGCGGAGATCATCAAAACAACTTTACTTCGTGTCGGCGGCCCTACATACAGGGCAGAATAACTACTTCGTTTGGCGTCGACAGGACTACTATTTCGCTTCGTGTCATAGTGTACTGGACAGAATATTGAATTTGTAGTATCGGATAGAGCTTATTCAGAGCCGCCATAGAGTCGATACAGAAGTGCGACCAACGATTGAATTATAAGTCAGCCGGAAATACATATTCTAGGGTTTACCAAGTGGATACTACAATAAACTTATAGTTTTGAAGTTTACGCTGCCTTTTATTTAAGTAGCCGGCTTGGTATTATTCCCGACATCACCCTATACCACAACAGTACCTCGGCTACCCTGAGTGAATCTCATGCAACATCGAGACGCACCCACCCTCAAATGGCGCCCAACGTGTGGTCACAATAACCACTCAACAACGATACCACCCTCAAATGGCGTCCAACGTGGGAAAACAACAACGAATCCACCCTCAATATCAATCATATTCTTCCTTTCACATCACTGTTGATGTGAGGGATTTCGATTCCATTAACAATCCTGAAGTTTGGCCTGCAGGTTGCCTAATTGCACCTTTTTATGGTAAATTAAAGCCTGAGCAGCATTTTGCGCATTCTGCCAATTCGAATTCCGTTGATTCTCAGGGAAATGCCTCTTAGTCTTAGTCTTGCTCGCTCTCACTTTCAATGTTCAGTTCTATTAATCATCTTGAGATTTTCTACCAAAATGTTCGTGGACTTAACACTAAAGTTGATGAAATTTTTCAAAATATAGTGAGTAATAATGATCTCATTATCTGTCTCACTGAAACATGGTTATCTGAGTCAGTAATTAATTCTAATTTATTTCCTAATAATTATACTGTGTTTCGTGCAGACAGGCTGTTTGAAGACACTAACAAAAAAAGAGGTGGTGGTGTCCTAACAGCGATTAGCAACCAGTTACCTTTTACTAGAAGGCGTTTTGACTTAGAAATTATTAGTGAATGCATATGGGTTGAAATTAGAATGGCTGATGGTTTTAATCTGTTAATTGGTAACCATTATTTCTCTCCTGATACAGATCACAGTCACTTAAAATCTTATCTTAATTTTCTTGAAAAAAATCTTGACACTCAAAATTTTAGAGTAGTAATCCTTGGTGATTTCAATACTCCGGGTATGAACTGGTCAACTGGTTTTAATCTTAATGATACTCATTATTACTCTAAAATTAAGGCTAAGGATTTATATTCCTCCTCCTGCCTTCTTGGATTAAATCAAATTAACTCTACCGTTACGAGTAAAAATCTTCTTGATTTGGTTTTTACTAATGTCAATAACAGTACAGTTAAACTTGCCGATCACTCTCTAGTTTTAGAGGATATTTATCATCCATCTATCTCTATTTATATTGAAGTAAATTTATCGTTACCAGAACACTGTCATATCAGTTCATATTTAAATTATTCTCAAGGTGATTATTTGAATCTTTATTCTATTCTATACAATTATGATTGGACTAGCATATATCAGACTACTGATGTAAACACTGCTGCAAATTCCTTGTCTCAAATTATAAACAATGCTATATCTTTTTGTGTCCCTGTCACCTTTGTTAAAAAATCGCACTATCCTAAATGGTTTTCAAACGAATTACGTCAGCTTATTAAGAAAAAAAATAAAGCTCATAAAAATTACAAAAAATATAAAACTGATCATCATTATCAAATTTTTTCTAAATTTAGAAAACAAGTCAAAGCCATGATTAAATCCGATAAATTCAAACGGTTACAATCAATTGATGATAGCCTAAAGCATGAACCAAATAAATTTTGGAAATATGTAGAAACGTTTCGAAAAACTAATAGCAATCCCACAGAATTAATAATAAATGGTGTTCACATCACAGATGAAAAAGAAATTGCAAATGCATTTGCTAGTCAATTTAAATCTGTTCAACAAAATTGTAACTCTAATTTCATTACTTATGATTTTAATATTGCTGACTGTTTGCCCCTGCCTAAAATTACATCTGATGATGTAACTAAAGCCATTAAAAAGCTAAAGCCTAATAAATCTAAAGGTACAGATAGCATTCCTAATTTTATAATCAAGGGTTGCTCTAATATTTTCATACCCATTTTAACTTTTTTATTCAATCTAAGTTTAAAAACAGGAATTTACCCGTCACTTTGGAAGGAAGCGTCCATTATTCCAGTTTTTAAAAATGGTAATAAAAACAGTGTTACTAATTATAGACCCATTTCTATCCTAAACAATTTTTCTAAAATTTTTGAAAAAATTATTCACAAACACATTTCATTTTATGTCAAAAATAAGATCAATTCGGCCCAACATGGATTTACTAGAGGGAAATCTACTACTACAAATTTAGTTTCCTATCTCAATCTCATTATGCCTGTTGTCGATACTCAAGGTCAAATTGACTCAATTTATTTTGATTTTAGCAAAGCATTTGATGTTGTTCCTCACAAAATTTTATTAAATAAATTAAGTAATTTTGGTCTCTCCACTAACTATGTTAATTGGTTTGAAAATTATTTAACAGATAGACAGTCTTGTGTTCGACTAGGTAATTCTCTCTCGGTTCCATTTAATAGTGTATGCGGAGTTCCTCAAGGGTCTACATTGGGACCTCTCCTATTTTTATTATTTATAAATGATATAAGTAAAAGAATAAGTTCTAGCTGCCTTTTATTTGCGGATGATCTCAAAATCTTTCGTAAAATTAATAGTTCGGCTGATTGTCAAATTCTTCAAAATGACATTAATTCAATTTTACAATGGTCTGTTGAAAATGGAATGAAAATTAATCAATCCAAAACTTTTGTTATTTCCTTCTCACGGAAAACTACTTCCCAAAAATGTAATTATTATCTTAGTAATATCGTAATTACTAAGAAAGATTGTATTAGAGATCTTGGTGTCTTACTTGATTCAAAATTATATTTTCATGATCATGTGCAATATATTTATACCCATTCATTAAGAATGCTTGGTCTAATTATATCTATAACTTAATCTTTTTCTACTCCTATGTGTTTATTAATTTTATACTATACATTGGTTAGATCCAAGCTTGAATATGCATCTGTTGTATGGAACTCCATTACTTCCACTGACTCGGATAAATTAGAGAATATTCAAAGAAAATTTATTTCCTTGTGTTCTTATAGATTTTTACCAAATTCCGATTATAACTATGAGATTAATTGCAAATATTTCAATTGCGGTAGTTTGTTTACCAGACGTCAGGATCTTGATTATTTATTTTTTTGTAAAGTCATTAAGGGTGATATTGATTGTGAATCTTTCATAAGCAATATCAGTCTTCGTATTCCTGCTAAAGGTTTAAGGTTTCATAAATTGTTTTATAATAGAAATCCTAAATCTCTCTCTCCGGTCTGCAGATGTATTAAATATGCTAATTTGTATGGAATGAACTTGGATCCATTTAATGTGTAGTATATCTTTTGAGTTTTTATGTCAGTTTTATTAATTTATGCCATTTGTTAAAATATATGTATCATACTATTCTTGTCAATTGCATAACTTTACAATATTACTTATAGACTGTTATATTGATTGTATTTCATCTCACTGCCATTTTCTATCATTCATTCTCATCATCATTTGTTGATTTGTTTTGTTTCTTGTGCTAAACAGTAATTGGCCTTGTGCTGTTGTTTTGCACGTTAATATCCTAAATAAATAAATAAATAAATAAATAAATAAATAAATAAATAAATAAATAAATAAATAAATTATTATTCTTATTATTATTATTATTATGATATTGATTGTGAGTCTATCATAAACAATATCAGCCTTCGTATTCCTACAAAAGGTTTAAGATTTCAAAAAAATTTTTATAACCGAAATTCAAAATCACTTTCTCCAGTCTGTAGATGCATAAAATATGCCAATTTGCATGGGCACAATTTAGATCCTTTTAAGGTTTAGTTTCGTTTTGATTATTAGTTTTTACTGTTTGTACTCAATTGTATTCATGTATGTTTTTGTTATTTATGATATTATTTATTTTTGTTTTGCACCTTTGTGTCTTCTGTTTTGTATTGTGCTGAACTATAATTGGCCTCTGGCTGTTGTTCAGCACACAAATATTAATAATAAATAAATAAATAAATTATTCTTATTATTATTATTATTATTCTTATTATTATTATTCTTATTATTATTCTTCTTCTTCTTCTTATTATTATTATTCTTATTATTATTATTATTATTATCCTTATTATTATTATTATCCTTATTATTATTATTATTCTTATTATGATTATTATTATTATTCTTATTATTATTATTATTCTTATTATTATTATTCTTATTATTATTATTATTCTTATTATTATTCTTATTATTATTATTATTATTCTTATTATTATTATTATTCTTATTATTATTATTATTATTATTATTATTATTATTATTATTGTTTACACCTCAGCTTCGCCACTGTAGACCAGCTATAATGGCTTGGTGTGAAGGCTGATCTGTACATCCCTGGGCCACAACTTACGACTGGGGCAGAATGTCTGGCGGTGAGGCCGATTGTTAGGGAGATTGAGAGGGAACCTGCCAAATGGAATGCCGAAATGCCATCTACTGCCAACACGACTGGACTGCTTCCAACTGATGGACGTAAACCTCTCTGCTATCATATTGACGAGTGCAGCACTGGACTATGATTGATATGGATGAACTTGCTTGCCGCTCCAAGAAATTCGGTTTATGGGAACCCATTACTTGTGATTCGGTCTACATGAAATTGGAGTTCATTTCTTATTCTCCAGACATTTGCAGTGCAGTGTATGCGTCTGGAAGAGCGCTTAAACGGTTCGCATTTATTTTAACAGTTCCCTGTTATGAGGGACTAACTTAGGAAGCAAACGAATGCGTATGCAATGTCCTTTGTCGTTTGCCTTAACCTCTCAATTGAATACTACTGTATTGTTACTGATACGTAAAATGACGTAATAGGCGAAACAATTGTTTTTAGCTCTATATTCGTTTCAGAAAATAATTTTTATATTTTTCTTTGTACAGTGAGCTCTGGATATAGTGAACTCGGTTATAGTGAACATTCGGCTATACTTACCTACTGGCTTTTAACGAACCCGGAGGTTCATTGCCGCCCTCACATAAGCCCGCCATCGGTCCCTATCTTGAGCAAGATTAATCCATTCTCTATCATCATATCCCACCTCCCTTAAATCCAATTTAATATTATCTTCCCATCTACGTCTCGGCATCCGTAGAGGTTTTTTCCCCCCGGCCCCCCAAGTAACACTCTATATGCATTTCTGGATTCCCCCATACGTGCTACATGCCCTGCCCATCTCAAACGTCTGGGTTTAATGTTCCTAATTATGTCAGGTGAAGAATACAATGCGTGCAGTTCTGTGTTGTGTAACTTTCTCCATTCTCCTGTAACTTCATCCCTCTTAGCCCCAAATATTTTCCTGAGAACCTTATTCTCAAATACCCTTAACCTATGTTCCTCTCTCAAAGTGAGAGTCCAAGTTTCACAACCATAAAGAACAACCGGTAATATGACTGTTTTATAAATTCTAACTTTCAGATTTTTTGAGAGCAGACAGGATGATAAAAGCTTCTCAACTGAATAATATTATTCTGTGTTTAATTTCCTCCCGAGTGTCATTTATATTTGTTAATGTTGCTCCAAGATATTTGAACTTCTCCACCTCTTCGAAAGATAAATTTCCAATTTTTATATTTCCATTTCGTACAATATTCTCGTCACGAAACACAATCATATACTTTGTCTTTTCAGGATTTACTTCAAAACCTATCTCTTTACTTGCTTCAAGTAAAATTCCCGTGTTTTCCCTAATCGTTTGTGGATTTTCTCCTAACATATTCACGTCATCCGCATAGACAAGCAGCTGATGCAAACCGTTCAATTCCAAACCCTGTCTGTTATCCTGGACTTTCCTAATGGCATAATCTAGAGCAAAGTTAAAAAGTAAAGGTGATAGTGCATCTCCTTGCTTTAGCCCACAGTGAATTGGAAACGCATCTGACAGAAACTGACCTATACGAACTCTGCTGTACGTTTCACTGAGACACATTTTAATTAATCGAACTAGTTTCTTGGGAATACCAAATTCAATAAGAATATCATACGAACATTCGGCTATAGTGAACCTAAATCGTTGGTCCCTACCCGCATACATTAAAAAGTACTTTAATATTTTCGTTTATAGTGAACCCTCGCTTCGGTTATAGTGAATCTAAAACTATAACTTCTCCAAGAAAATGTAATTTGAAAATGGCCAAAATGGTAATTTAGAAATCTCTTTTTCCTATAAACTTCCAAGAATATGTTCAGGACAAATTCTCAAACCTTCTACTCCTTAAGTGCATTGAAAGAAAAGGGATTTGTTTAGCTTCCTGGACAGCTTGAAACATGTTAAAGATAAAAGTGTATGCAGTGAGAGATAAAAGAAGGATTAGTTCTGACTCCTTTAAAAGAGGTGCTGGGCCATCAGTGCCCCCCCCCTCAGTTAAATTCCATTCCATTCTTACAACTTAAATTATTTGTTCATTTGATTTATTTTTGCTGGTATTGGAACAGTTAAGTGTTTGTCAATAATTAAATATCTTTGGGGAATCATGGTAATACCACAGTCTAGTATATACAGTCACGAAGCTTGAGTTGTTGAGGGTACTAGAAACAATAGACTGTGCAGGTACTATTTCGCATTGTCTGTGATGAGGCGATAGTAGCGATCCCAGTGGTTAGCAACTATCTATGGATGCATATTTACTACGTATTGAGCTTCGTGACTGTATATGCTAGTCAGTGCTAATACTCTGGGAAAGTTATTCTAATGTTTTTAACTTTTGAATCCGTTTTGAAATTCTTCAAGTTACACAAGAGATATGGTGTGACTCGATTGTGAGGAAATAGGACGTCGACTCATAAAATGTAAAGAAATATTGCTTTATCATCTCTTTACATCTCATGTAATTTGTATGGTTTTTCTTTTGCATCATGGTGGTAAATATGCGTGATAATTTGGTGCAATTTGAACTTGATCAATCGATTACAGTGATCAGCACTTGTTATTTTAGGAGATGTAGATTGAAACCCTATCGGGAGTCGAACACAGTTGGCCATTATTTAACCAGCATGCAATTCTCTTCCGAGTGTAATCTCTCACTCATGCATGCATTGCTCTAACGCGGAGCATTACATGTGGACCCAGGAGGCTAAATCATTTACCTCATCTCCCAGGCGGTTGTCACCAAATAAGCTCTTGGTCATCCAGTAGCAGCGGAGAAGCGGCATTCTGTTATTTGGGATTATTTCGCTTTATATATTACATGGAATATTGCTGAGAAACGTTTAGGATTATGTTATAATTTTGTTACAATCAGTCGTTGTCATTTACATTTGAACATTTTAATCGTAAGTTTTTCTTTTGTTATTTTTTTCTGCGATGGCTGCAATTCTATTATTAACTAGCCGTACCCGTGCGCTCCGCTGCACCCGTTAGAAATAAATATAAAGTAATTACATAATTAAATTAGGACATTTGATCCAGGGAACATTCGTGTTTGATAGAAAAATAAATCGTTTAATATGTTACTTAATTTAAATTGTATTTAAAATATTAAAATGCGATCATTTTAATCCAGAGACCACTCGTTTGGTGCAATGACAATTCCTGTAACATGTTTCTTAATTGTTATTACCAATTATTTTTGGGAAAGCGAAAATTAACAGAAAAATGTTGGCTACAGATTTATTATTATGTTTATATTATATTATATTATATTGTATTATATTATATTATATTATATTATATTATATTATATTATATTATATTATATTATATTATATTATATTATATTATATTATATTATATTATATTATGTAAAAATGTGTTGATAACGGATGTACTCGAATTAGAAAGTTTTTAATTTGTTGTGGGAGCTCTTGAATCTCAGGAGGAACAACCTTTTACAACAGCGCAACATAATCTGCTTGGCTCATTACCCAATTTTTTTGCATTGCATTTATTGCATATATATTTTATGTATTTTAACACGATTCAATTGAGCATAGTCAAAATTTGAATTATAAAATAATGGATTGCTAAGCTAACGTACTATTACTGCATACTAAATCAATACACTCTCGTTGTTCGTTAATTCTCTGAGATAAAAATGAATGTGTTCATAAACATTATTTTAAGAAATACAGGAAATGAATGTAGAGAATAACCTATCAAGTTTTCTGTGCTAAGAAGCTATTTTAATCTTACCTGTCCTCAATTCACTCACAAGTTACTGTAATAACATTATAGCATTATGTCCATCCAGAGAAACTACACTTTCCAATGATGAAATAATAATTAATTATACAAATCGGTTAATTTAGCTTCCTATATTACTTCATACAAACACAGAAACATTGTCTGTAGGCTATGTTTCATAGCTTTCGATTGTTGTGTCCAAGGCCCCTTATAGACGAAGTCATTTATTTTTTATTTCAATACACCACCTTAGATGGCAGTTATTTTAATTTTAAAACTCATTTATCTCATTAAATATCAGTCCTATCAAAATTTTTCAAAGAATAAAACCTATCAGAAATCAGTTTTAAAGAAACTTTTGTCATATAACATTTTTCACAAAAGTCAATAATAAGCGAGATATTTCGATTTATTTAATTCAGGTCCCCTTATAACCCCCCTCTTAAATAATGTATTTTGAATGCCATATAGCCTAAAATATAAGTTACATCGAACTTAATTTATATTCCAATATTCATCGAAATCCGTTCAGCCATTATCGCTTGAAAAGGTAACAAACATACAAAGAGACAGACAGACAGACATAGAAACAAAAATTAAAAAAATGCGATTTTCGGTTTCAGGGTGGTTAATTATACATGTTAGGATCAATTATTTTTGGAAAATCGAAAATTACCAGAAAAATTTCGGCTACAGATTTATTATTATTATAGATTTGAAACTTCGGACTTTAATACATTACTTACACTAGAACGAGTTTCCACTTTGATTGTACGTCCAAGTAACATATTTCTACTTATAGTACAGAAATTAAAGAAAAAAATAGAGAATCCAGAAATATCCGGAGGGATTGACAGACAAAATGTTACGAAAGAGAATTAACAGATCTCTGAAGAGGATGATAGGATGATAGATACGATCTTGCAATGTAATCTGTAGGAAAAAGAATTGGCAGATCTCTGAAAACATTGTCACACAAAATCTTACAATATAACTTTTAAGAATTAGAATTGAATACATTAATAAACAAACGCTTACAATAAAAAATTTTGAAGAGAGAATAAACAGACATCTGAAGACATTGATAGACAAAATTTCATAATATAACTTTTAAGAAAAAGAATTGGCAGATCTTTGTAGAGCAGAGAAAATCTTACAGTAAAAATTTATAGGGTAAAATTGACAGTTCTCTGAAGACCTTGACAGACAAAATTTTACAATTTAACTTTTAGGAAAAAGAATTGGAAGGTCTCTGAAGAGATGAACAAACATAATCTTACAATATAAAATTTATAGAAGAGAATTGACAGATTTCTGAAGAGATTGGCAGAAAAAAATCATACAATATAAATTGTATTAAAGGTAATTGACAGCTCCCTAAATAGATTGACAGAAAAAATTTGCAATATAATTTTTAGGAAAAATAATTGACATATCTCCGAAGAGATTGATAGACAAAATATTACACTATAAAATTAGACGAGAGAATTGACATTTCTCTGACAATATTGACAGACAAAATTTTGCAATATAATTTTCAGGAAAAGGAATTGATAGGTCTCTGAAAAGATGAAGAAGCAAAATCCCACAATATAAAATTTAGAAAAGACAATATGCAGATTTCTGAAGTAATTGACAGAAAACAATCTTACAATCTAATTTGCATGAAAGAGAACTAGCAGGTCTCTAAAGAGAATAACAGACAAAATCTTACAACATACGAGTAACTTCTAGGAAATAGGATTGGCAGATCTTTGATCTTTGAAGAAATTGACAGATAAAATCATTCAATATAACTTTTAGGAATGAGAATTGGCAGATCTCTGAAGACATTGACAAGCAAAATCTTACAATATAACTTTTAGGCAGAAGAATTGGAACATCTCTGAAGAGACAAAATCTTACAATGAAAATTTAGAAAAGACGATTAGTATGTCTCTGAAAAAATTGACAAACAAAATCTTAAAATATAAATTTAGAAAAAGAATTGATATGTCTCTGAAGATGACGAATTACGGACGAAATCCTGCAATGTAACTTTTAGGAAAAGAGATCTGAAATGTTTACTTAAAATCGTATTGTGGTAAAAGCGTTGTTTTCTAGGTAAGCAGCTGGAAAGTAACAAAAAATTAATCGATATACTATTGAACTATTGAACTGTCAGTCAAATTACAGCGAGCTCAGAATATGTGCGTCAGATACGTGTGCAACATCCGACGATATGATCACATATCACCGTCCTTCGCAAGTCTTTCGTGGCTCTGACTTAAAGAACGCAGAACTTTACACTCTTTGTCTTTACTCTTTCGAATTCTGCACACCTCAACATCAAATTACCTTTCGTCTCGTTTCTCTTATCTATACTCTAACCACGACGTAAATACCAGATCACTTATCTGTGGGACGCTAACATCTTGTTATTCATAATCTTTTACAGTATCCACCTCGCGTCAATGGAATTCCTTGTCACAAAGTATTAAGGGCTGCAAGACAATAAACACCTTTAAAAACAGCTTAAAAGATAACCTTATTAGCATTTCACTCCTATCATACTGATTTAAACTATCACTGTTTACATTGTTACTCCTTCCTTTAAACATGTATCTTGATAGTGCTGTATTTTCAAAATTGTCTCATAATAATCGCTTTCTATTATCTAATATTATTTTAAATATATCAACATTCTATGTATTTTAGCTAAATTCTGCTACACAGTTTATTTCAGTGTTTAATTAATAGTTCATAGTATTTTGTTGTTTAATTCGTAAATAACTCTTGTATACATGTAACTCTCATCTAAATCAAATAGTTGAATTATTTGTAAGTTCATGCATATGTATATATACTTTTTGCTGGTTGAGTGGAAGAGAAGGCCTTACGGCCTTAACTCTGCCAGCTAAAATAAATCATTATTATTATTATTATAATTATTATTATTATTATTATTATTATTATTATTATTATTATTGCAATACGTTTATGAAATATATGCTGCTGTGTTCATTCTTGGTTCTTTTCGGGATATATTTACCAGCAGCGATATCATTCACAAATCTGTAAGATCTCCCGATAATGTGGTGGTGTAATTCCAATAGAAATATTGACGAAGTCTGGCTGAACCACGGTTTATATTTATAGGCTGAACTGTAACAAGCTACCCATTCAAGAGCTTTGTTACGACAATGTTTACTAACCAAACAGATTTCTCTTTGTACATCCAAAAACCAGTGGGATTTACTCCTTTTAAGAGCTATGCATTTTAGATACAGACCTCCGATCGGCCGGTTAGCTGACGGTCTTGCACTAAGTGGCACGAGCTTCGATTCCCGGTAGATATTGTGATATTTATAGGAAACATAGAGATTGTAGAGCACGCTTCCTTTTTTTTTTAACGTTTCTATAAAATTTATATATTTTGAATAAACATACAAAATGACTGTATACAGATAAATCTGGAAGAAAAACAAAGTAAAACAGTATATATATGTTTTATACATTAAATCATAGAGTACATACAGTATATTCACATTAAGAAACTTTTAGTCTTACCTAAAATAGTTTCAGAATGAATACAGAATAATAGTAACTACTATATTAACAGAATCAAAACTATATATTATCTACAGTGGATAGTTTCAAGCAACTATATATATAGCAGGATGATGCATCAAGCTCTGCAATGGAAGTTAATACTTATAAAAAATTATCGTATTTTCTCGAATACCTCGCGCCCTCGAGTAATGCGCGCACCCCACTTTTGAGAGGCAAATAATAATAATAATAATAATAATAATAATAATAATAATAATAATAGTAGTAGTAGTAGTAATAATAATAATAATAATAATAATAATAATAATAGTGTAAATAAAATGAAAGAAACATAAATTAAAAAATAAAATTTTCATCAATTTTTTAAAGACAGATTAAAACAATTAAACACATATACAGTTCAGTCAACAATACACTTTATCCTGGAAGGGGATTCTCCAGTTTCCGATGTAACTTTCATTTACATCAAATTTACGTGCTGTAACACGATTTCCATGTTCCTCAGGACCTTTGATAATTTTAAATTTTTCGCTGCAAGTAAACGACCACAATTTCATACCTCTAGTGATTGAGAATTGAAAATATGTGTAATACTTACCATACTTGAACTTGATTCTGACACATATACTGCTAATCCAGACGCCATTTAACAACGTTAAAAATTGAAATACCCGCGCGGGAAGATAATGGCATGTTCTACCACCTTAGGAGTTGCGCAGGAGGAAAATCGGGCAACGTTGCCGACTTTATTTCGAATAAGCAGCGCACACGTATTTTTTAGTTGTACATTTTGGAAGAGAAGTGCGCGGTGTATTCGAGAAAATACCGTATAATCTATAAAGGGGAAAAGTAACTGGCTACACTACCCTATTATCTCCTGACTTAGTTTCCTTACGAGTGGTGCCTTATTGGTGTCATTTATGAGGTTCAAACCTGTCTTCGGACAGTTGACTAAACAAGTTATCTGACAGGTTTCCTACGAGGTTTTCCCTCAACCAATTGAAACAGAATTGCTTGGTAACTTTCGGCTTTGGATCTGGGACTCATTTCTCTGACATCATCACCTTTATCTCATTCAAACACTAAATAATCATAGCAGTTGATAAAGCGTCGTAAAATAACCAATTACAAAACGAGACGACGACTTGCATAATTTCTTTTCACTTCGAATCTCGCAGATACTTTCCAGAATCGAACTGTTGAACTTTTAATAATTTTGTCTTCTACTGGGAATGTACCTTCGTTTGCGTAGTTCTCTTTGTAATACTGTATTTCTACCTTCCTGGTTTTAAAGAGGTAAGACTATAAGAAGAACAAACCAGAGACAAATCTTTGTCTGGAAGGGAATTAATAAATTTCACGTGTTGGACCAGATCCCGCACGTTGTCTGGGATACCGGCAACCTTCATCTGTTTAGTCGACTGTCTAGAACCGAAGTCTCTACGGCGTGTAGCCAGATACAACATTTATTAAAACATTGGCTCAGAAACCACGAAAAGAGAGACAAACTACACCGTGCTCTCTAAAACAAGAGCCCCTTATCAGGTCAGATCTAATCGTTCTATTTTAGTGAATGCTTTACCACGCGGCCTATGAATCGACGTCTCGGCTAGGGGTGAGAAAATTATAACAAACAACGGTTTGTAATCAATTATCTTGTGAATAATGTACCGTAGATCAAATCTTTGAAGTTGTCCACATATTTGTATTTATTTATACGAGAGAATTGACATCACGTAACATTATATACGAATATTATACAGGGACATCATTTTATTTTTACTAACATTTTTAATATTAACCTGTCTATACCTTTAGAGAACCGGAAACACCGCTTGCTCCCCCCTCCAAGACTGAAGTTCGATGATACTGGCGTAAAACGCAAATCACTCTACTAGGTATAGGAAGGAAGAAAAGTAGTTCATCCATTTACGTAAACTAGGAAATATCGCGATTTTGAGATTGATAATTTTCATTAGGTTTTTCTTTAATCAAAGTACAGTACTGTATTAAGAATAAGTGTTTTTACTCACGAAGTGAGTTATCCATGCGAACGTATTCATTATATTATACTGTCTACAGCACATTAGCGTACAATATAGAGAAAGAAGTTAAATTGAAAAATAATTATAATAATGAATATTTAAACACAATTTTGAAAATGGTGGCCGTTCATTTCGATACAGGCTTCAGTTCTTTTGTGCATATTATCGCACTATAGACTATTGCATCTAATTCCAATTGCCAGTTTCGTCCTTCGTACTAGTAACTCATGTTGAAATAATTCTATACCTACTCTACGTACTGTTAATTCAATCTTCACTTCTGCCCGACCCGAAAATATAAAATTACTCAGACTTGCTATCTACTGTCCGTCCAAGTGGTTATGCCGCAGGATTGTAGAAAGGGAGGAAATCACGTGACAGTTAATTACTTAACGAGGCCCTTTTATTTAAGTTAAATTAAACAGCTGTATAATATTACGTAAACGCCCAATTCCTAACAGAAATTAATGTTTTCAGAAAAGAGCTAAGACAGCTCAGCTATTACAGAGGGGCGAGCAGAAGCAGGTGGGGGAAATCGGGATGCGACGTAGGCAAACGGACAGTACTGTGCGAAAATATGATTGAATATTGAAAGCTCTTTCGTCACTGGAAAACGCGAACATATTTCTGGAACGTACTATACCCAGTAACTCAGTACTGCTTACTATCTGCGGTCTTGGCTCTGTGTGGAGTTGGAACTTCATTAGTAGAAGGGGTGGGAGTGAAGTACATTCAAAAACTCAGGTACAATAAAAATTGAAGTAAAAATAAAATGATGTCCCTGTATTATTTATAGGGTGATAAAAATTGATTTTTTTTGTCAGAAGTCACTGACAACTAAACAATAAATAATTTATAATTATACAGTGGTACACTCTTCTCTAGGGCTGCGGATTGAAACGTGGCTGGGGTCGATGGAATTTTCAGGACGCAAAAACCGGAGTTTCATTCATTCAGTCATTCATTCATTCATTTATTTCATTCCATAGATCTTACATGAGCAATGAAGCTTTAAGATGTGGAACAAGTCAAATATTTTACAATATTACAATTACAATTTTTACAAATTTTTATAGTTTTACAATTTAGTAATGTGCTGCAATTTTTACAATTTAATGCAATTTTTTACAATATTTTGGCGAGATGTAGTGAGATGAGGTGAGATCCGAGGATTCGCCAAAATATTACCCGGCATTTGCCTTTTGGTTGGGGAAAACCTCGGAAAAACCCAACCAGGTAATCGAATCAAAGGGGGGGGGTAATCAAATCAAAGGGGTCCATGCCAAGGACTCGCCATAGACCATCCGGCTTCAGTCCCACGGTTGTGGAAAAACCTCGGAAGAAACCAAAGACCAAAGGGGGATCCAACCCAAGCCCGAACGCATCTCCGGATCAGCAACCCAGCGAGTCTGCCGACTGAGCTACATAGATGGCTCTACTAAAAGTATACAATACATAGCCTATCAGATTATTAAATTTACAAACGCAAACGATCATTCATCAGTTGAGCTATATGTATAATACAAAACAAGTAGGTTAATTAAATTTAAGGCATAAACAATTCAACCTCCGGAAGAGAATTTAAGCCGTGTCTCCCGTGTCGCAGTTTACCGTCACATTAAAGACCTCCAAGCCTAAATTACTGCCTCAGGACCAAATTTCCCCTCTCTCGCATCCTAGTAATACCTTCGATGCATATTAGGTGGCGTTTGAGACGATGAGCTTACTACTTGTCACTCTCCCCTCTGTCGGCAAATAAGTGTAACTACATTCCTTGTAGATATTGAAACCTCTGCCAGGGGTTTCTTACGTTCCATCATCGGAATGATGGATTAACTACTTAATAAAATGTTCATTCAAATCTGACAATAAATTCCACTACAATCAACAAAAATCAACGAAGTGCAATACGTAATTCTATTGATACCAGTGACTAGAATTAATTCATAGATCAACATGTAAAGACTTTAAATCAAATAAAAACGCTTATCAGGTATCTGAAAAGTAATTTATAAAAAGTCAATTTGGCTCTATGTGCTGTTCTTGTCATAACTTATTTTGTGCGAGATCGTGCGTATTTGCTTGTTTTCCGCACAGAACCAATACGCGGTAAGTGTGAAATACCACATTCAGTATTCCCAACGTAACACACATAACAATTTCCCTCTTCTTACCGCTTAAGCGCGACATTAATTTTACTACTTTAGGCTTTTAACATATTATTTTTAGAGACGTTTAACATAGTAATAATTATAAATTGGAAACTTACCACTGCAATTTCACCTAAATTGCAATATTAATTATTGTTTTTAAATATTTGCAAAAATTAAGTAAAGTCTACTACTCCACGAAACTTATTGCATTCCTGATACAAGTAACATTAAGGAAGCCGTGAAAAAATCAACGAGATTCCAGATGCGGATTATATTACTGCAATATGTTATATAAATAATATTGTTAAAATATTAAAATGAAAAATAAATCATTACATAACCTTACCGTTTGTTTTAAGTTCGCATTTATAGACTGGAGGAAAAAAAGACAGACGTATGTCACGGCCTGCTGGAGTATAGTAAACACAGAAAACATTTTATAGCAACAATGTTGAAGAAAGATATTTTGGATTTCCGAAGTTGCCGTCATTAAACAGAAACCATCATGGAGATTTCATTGCAGCTAATTAGAAATTAGTCTTTCAGGTATGTAATAAACGATCTTCGCACAAAATAATGTACGATACACGAGCGGTATGTTTGTTTTCATGTTCTCGGAAATTAAAAAAGCTCAAGTACGCTTCGCTTTTTCAATCTTTTCCTCGAACATGAAAACGTCAACATACCGCTCTTGTAACGCATATTACTATAACATTCTTATCTGATTGGCGTCTCGGATGCCATTGCTCAAATAAACGAACAATTCTCACGTCCACATCTCAAACTCAACGACGACCAGAACTCACATTACTAGGCTTACCACACCTAGCAGGCGTCTAATTAAGACCAGCAACAGTAACACCTGTGGAAATGTAAGTGCTAGAGATGGGTAAAAAATAACACAACAGTTATTTTGGAACTGTTCCGGTCTCGGAACTGTTGCAAAAATGAACAGTAGGTCGGAACCTCCTGTTCCGAAATAACAGTGTTCCGACTCCGAGCTGCTCACTTGCCCAGCTGTTGCGGGCTCGCAGTACCGCGTTGCACAGAGTATGTTCCGACTCTCTCGGAACTGTTGCAAAAATGAACAGTAGGTCGGGACCTCCTGTTCCGAAATAACAGTGTTCCGACTCCGAGCTGCTCACTTGCCCAGCTGTTGCGGGCTCGCAGTACCGCGTTGCACAGAGTATGTTCCGACTCTCTCGGAACTGTTGCAAAAATGAACAGTAGGTCGGAACCTCCTGTTCCGAAATAACAGTGTTCCGACTCCGAGCTGCTCACTTGCCCAGCTGTTGCGGGCTCGCAGTACCGCGTTGCACAAGGTATGTTCCGACTCCGAGATAACAGTCGGAACGTCGGAGCTTGTTCCGATGAACCAACGACAGCTGCAGTTACACTGTTCTCGTTGTTCTTTATGTTATACTTGGAACTTCGTTGGATGAAGTTGGTACTTGAAACTCTCACGTGGTTGGAGGGGGGGCGCATGGAAATTGAAATCCTTGCGGTGGCGCGAACTTTAATATCAACATTTGTAAGACTGGCCAATCATCTGTAATGTTATAGTAAGTATTTAATAATCTGTAATATTCATTCCCGCTTTATGGTTTATTTCACCATTAGTTCACTAATTCTGTTTTATAAACATTCTACAAAGTCATAAAGTACGCATACTATTATTAATTCATTGATCAGCTGATTCTATACAAAGGTTAAAGTCGTAAATGGTAATGAGTGGTTTAGTTACAATGTCTGTATGTCGTTTGTTGAGGTTAAGTCTGACAAGCACAAGTTTTTGTGCTATCTTCTCTGTTATCAAAGAACGACAAAAATGTTGTAGCATTATTTGTTGGAAACTACCCATATAAGTACTGATTTGGAGAGCGAGGTTTAATGCGAAGTTTAAATTACACTTTGGTAAAGATGCGATTCCAACATTTTACTAACCCACTGCGGGGTTTCCAGGTTTCAGTACTGCCAATATATATCTTTTTTATTTATGAAATTGTAATATTTATTATTATTATTATTATTATAACTGCATTAAGAAAAGTAAAAATAAAAATTAATGATTTGTTTTTTTATTATGTAATAGAGAGAAGAGAAATTACTTACCATATGTTTTAAATGTTATGTTATTTTTTTTAGTTGGCTACCATGTCTTTATAACTTTATGTACGAAAACAAAGTGTTGTATTCTGTCCTTGTAGTCAACAGCTGTTTAATTACTAACATTAAGCTTTTGAGTTCTGTCCGCATGCACAGCAATTTTCCAAAATCGATTCGAATGTGCATTGCAGTGCCATCTATAGATAAGAATGTGTACTATGTCATGCCTATGAGTGCTCCAGTGTGAGTCTCATCTTTACCCCCTGTTCAAATCTCCTGTCCTCAGTCTAAGAAGAAAAGTTATGCTATACAAAATGCTGATTTTACCGATTCTAACTTACGTTGCCCCGGCTTGGTGTTATATTCCAAAAACAGTGTTTCAACCTCTTCAAATTGTTCAAAATAAAGTGCTCCGAATAATACATAATTCAGACTGGTACACAACAAATGCACAAATACACTTTGATTTGGACATGACATTTCTGAAAGACTCATTACGTGAACAAGTTAAGAAGTTTTATAACAGTGCAAATTCAAGTGAAAATCCATTCATCAAGCGTCTTGGTCAATACCATGCAAATTTCTACAAGAAACACAGAACACCAAAATCCTTTTTAAGTGAATAACATGCACTTTTCCACAACCTCTGACTTCCTTAAACCTACACTAATGTCTCTGTGCCCAATTGTTTTGACAGCTGGACATGAACAATATTTGTGCATCGTTATTTGAATTTACACTAAAATACGAAAAGGCAGAAAACATATTTGTTTTGGAACTTTATCAATAAATTGCTGAATGTGAAAAAAAAAAAAAAAAAAAAATCTAGTGTGAGTAGCATGGTAAAGAGGGAGGGTACTGTACCGTTCGTTTGAACGACTCAACGACTCATCACCACTGGTGACTGTTATTTCGGAACTGTTATTTGGAACATAGTATTTTTTCGGAACCGGAACAGTCGGAACTGTTCCGGGAAAAGAACAACTTCGCCCATCACTAGTAAGTGCGTTAACTTAAGACACGATATTTGAAACATTGACCACTGTCCTTTTAAAAGGTCGATACTGATTCAGGACATTAATGATCATTTTAAGCTCTTACGTTCAGAGATACTCCCACAGTTTATATAGTATATCTGTGTTGTTTGGGTTAAGGGAGGCAAGTCATAAAAATGAGTTTGGAGATAAACGAAAATTTAACTTGGAACCCTTATTGCAAATAATTTTCTACACAAATAAAACACATCAACTATTAGTGTTCTTTTGATTTTTGCACATTCACTTGTAAAATTTGTGTGTTCATCTGGGGAACAAAATTCAATCTGCACAAAAAAATGAAACCACACATAACAGCACAGCTACAGTGTTGCCAACATATCGCCCTACAATCTCGCTAACTTTTCAACAAAAAGTAGCTAAATTTCTCCAAAGTTTGTTAAAAATACCCAGAAATGTAGCTAAAATTTAATAATAAATATCACTAAATAAAAATAAGAAAAACATACATATGCGGAGAAAAATATAATTTCCTCGTCGTCATCCTCTTCTCCGGAGTCTGGCTGTATTGTTGACGGCTGTGATGTTGAGATGGAAGGTGTGGGAACAGCTGATTGTGAATACACTGCACTTGATCCAATTACTGACACTACATTTTCTGGCAAATTGTAGGTGTGGAAATTTTCACCCAAGCGTTTGATCACAATTTTTTATTTTTATTTTTTGTGATATCGAACACTTTTTAAATCTTATAGGTATATTAAAATATATTAAAATCAGCAAAAACCACAGATTCATTTGCTTCACACGAACTGTAGGCACAAAATTCCAAAACTCTATTGCCTCGGGTCTAGGAGTGGAAAATCTCCACGTTGCGGGGAAGAACCAAGAATTAGCTGGAGCTTGCGATTCGTGACGTATCAATCAAAGTTGCCACCGTTTATCGGTGTTGGAGCAGGAGCATTGAGAGAGAGACCTAACCCGTGAGAATCACTGAATCAGCATCTTTCACCCCTGATCACAAATATAATATGAGATCAGGGCTTCCACGTATGAATCATTAGACGACTCGGTCATGCAACCATGCCTCTTCTAAAACTAAGAAGTGCATGACTTCAGTTGAATGTTTTATTAATTGTGAAGCTTGGGCACGCCAAGATGGAGTATATTACTGGCCACTGAACGAATATTGCAGACTGTTCTTCTTCCTGAGTACGGTCTACTTCCACTAGATGGCTCCCCGACACGAGTAGCTGGGTTGCCAATACATGCAAACGAAATGATACTAAACGTGAAGAATGTTGCTACAGGTGGAAGGTTAGGTTAGGTTTTATTAGGTGTGTAGTATTATTACTATGTTGGCGACACTGAAACCCACTATGAAATTAACGAAATATGGCTGCATTCTTCATTAACAGACGACGATTTTCGTATATAAGTAAATTACCTATTTAGGGCGGGTTGGGTGGGCCCACAACTCTCCAGTGATCACATCTATTTGTACTAATGAATATTTTCATTTTATAGTTTATTTCAGCGATTTTGAAAAAGGTAAAAAGTGGCGTTCCTGTAATTTACAATTACCAATGTTTTAACTTAAAAGAAAGGAAAAATTGGAAGAATATAAAAATCAGCAGAAAAGTCGCTAATCGTATTTTACAAAATTTGTCGCCGAAACTGATTCAAAATTCCCTAGATTTAGCGACTTATCGCCAAATATGACAATACTATATCGTTTTAAACAGCAAGTTTTGTGCTTTTTTAAAGACAAAACAAAAAATCGGATATTTCACCTCTAATCACTACCCATTCCCCTTAAGATAAATATAATGCAGGAAGTATATCAATCTTCTTTTCACTGAAGATAACTCTCCTCTTCTTATTGAAGATGGAAGCTAGTTACGCTATAGGCTTAGTGTTGGAGGAATAAATTAAATATCGATATATTGATTTTGCAAACCTAATTTCGATAAACGATATATATCGCAGGAAATACATCGATATATAGAACGATTATCGATATATCGCTATTCCGTAAGCAAATTGTATTTTCTGAATCTGTACATTTACTGTATTACGATAAAATTACTAAAATTTTAATATTCCTTTTTACCATTGAAATTAACATCATAACAGTCAAAAGCATAAATGTAAAATTGTAACAATAAACAATACATTTTCAATACCATATGATGCAGGCCCTAACCTAAATCAAAATTATGGTGGAGGCAAGGGAGCTTAAATGATATAATGGGAAAGAGTTAAGTGAACTCTACATGGTTGAGTATTTGATATGGAACGCGATTCAGTTATTCTAATAGGATAAACTAGGGCCTGTTGGACAGTTGGGCATGTTGGACACTCTGTACTTTAACGTGTTACCTCGCCACTTGTGGGCACCACATTCTGCTAGAAGTCAATGACGGAAGTAGCCCCACTCGTGGCTACTTCCGTCATTGACTTCTAGCAGAATGTGGTGCCCACAAGTGGTGAGGTAACACGTTAAATTATGAAGTGTCCAACATGCCCGCTGTCCAACAGACCCTAGTTTACCCTATTATATAGAATTCAATTCAGGACACGTATACTGCTCTTTTCTACCTAACAACGTAATCATTTTTAAGTGTAAGTAAACGGAACTTGTAATTATTTTTAAATGTAAGTAAACCGTACTTAGAATGTTACAAGTTTCAACAGCCTTCACAGTTGATTTGATACAGTCCTTCTATAGTAAGTTCCCATTGCAAGTTATTGTTACACTCAAACATTTCAAAACAACAATGGTGATGATGATAGGGACAGAATTTTTATGCAATAAAAAGATATAATAAGAAAACAGAATGTCAGCACTAGGTTGTGCATAGAAATCATAGACGTAAATAAATGTCACATCGGTATTAAATCCTTGTTTCTCTTTCCATTTCAGAATATATAAATAAAAGTTTTGATACCCGTTTTGAGGTCAAACGGTTCCTTTTCAGGCTGGGAGTTGCTCCTACCTTGGAGAATATTAATAACAATATTAAAACAGTGGTAGATAAACCTCCCGTCTGTCTCACGTTCACACACGCTGCATTTTGAATTTGGTGCTGCATATTAAACAGTTTGAATTCGAATTCCAGTCCAGCCAATTATAACAAGGTATTGAGTGAGGTTGCACAATTATGTAACTGTTCACCTTCAGTAGTGCCATCTCTCGGGAATTATCGGAGTTGTCTAGTGTGGATTTTGTTGTTGTTGTTGATAATGATAATAATTTCACAAAAAAAATTGATAAATTTATGAGAAACCAATAGGGGAGAGTTGCCTTATTTGTACCATTTTACACATTTTATTTTTTCTAATTTTAACTAACAACTGTTGAATAATTTCAATAGCGACTTCTTAATTCCTGGTATGTTGGGAGGATTTTCCTAAAAAGAAAAGTTTACTTCAAGTTAACATAAAGTCATGACGTTCAGTTTTCTAGATGTCTGCAATGAGTACAAATTAGGCAACTGGTTTCCTAAATTGTATCATTGGGTTCCTAAATTGTACCACATACAACAGGGCATCAAAGTTCTAGCTGTGGATGGTGTGTCCATCAAGCAACAGCAATACTGGCCTTTCTTTGGGAGGATGGACCGAGGAAATGAATTGTTGCATCCATTTGACAAACAATTCAGAGTTGATGTAACCAGTTTCTGAAACCGTAATAGTAATAATAACCGGTGGAGCACCAACAGACAGATCATAATCATGGGAGGAACATTTTGACCAGATGCACTGGCACATCGTTGTATTCACTCCTTTTTCTCCGCTCGATATCACACCCACTTCTTTCTTGCCTTTCCTCGCTACGATTTTCTGTGTCTTCTGTACTGTGGAGAAGCCGCTTTCGTCCACATTGAAAATTCTCGTGGATTCCAATTTGTACTTTTCACTAATGTTTTCCAGCAGATCGAAGAATTCATAGACATGTTCCTTGTTGAACCCTTTCGCTCGAGCCATGGATGTTGCCTCTGTCTGCCTACAGAATTTGGGATGCCTCTTCAGATAGGCTGTGCATAATACCATTTCTTTAATGATCGGTCCTTTTCACCTTTTGAAATTAAGTGGCAGTCCATTTCTCTGAGCTATATCAAAAGAAAGTTTCCTAACATCTGTTGGAGTTAATCCAAGTATCATTTATTCATACTTTAGAATGTGATTTACAAGTTCATTTTCAATTTCTGCCGAAAATACTGTGCTTCTTCCAAACGATTTCACATCTCCATTAGCAATTACGTTTTTGTTTTTCGCATGTTTTAGTATTGTAGGCTTAGGCACATTGTACATTCGCTCATATTCATTTATTCCATGATCGCCATTCATATATGCAGCAACAGTAAGATTTTTACCATTCTGGAATTAATGTAAAATGCAATTATAATTTGTTAAGAAGGAAGAAAATTAAAAACGTCAGAACATGAAATGGGGAAATTATTCAATTAAATTCTAAATGCATAAATTATTGTGTTTATGCTATTTTTATGTCACAGTAATTTTTATTATTTGTAATCAACGTTTGACATGACTATTTTAAATTCAGAATTGAATGGGTTTTATTTCCTAAAAATAAAAATTACAGTATTATATTCATATTGAAGTGATTGGAAGTTAATAAATTATAATTGCTGATTTAAATTAGGTATGTTTTTTCTTCATACGTCACTATAATTTCAAACATATATAATGAAAGTTCCCTATATTGTACCGATACAATATAGGAAACTGAAGCCGGTACAAAATACGCAACCTCGCCATGTTTTCTTTGTTAAATTCTTGCTGCTTAACGGTTTCTAACAGAAGTCTGTAACTTAATGAGAATTACAATATATATCAATGTAGTTTTAAATAATATAAAGCATTGTGGACTTCCACTTACCTTTCGGAAGTAATTGAGGCGCTGACATGGGAAAGGTAGTAACTGCCAAAAGCAAAATTTTTCAGGGGAAGCAAAAAACAAATTTATGAACACTTTCTCACTTACATTATTACAGAAACTGCTTTAAATGAAAGGCATACACTCATGTTTGTGTTACATATGAAATTTGAAAAGTCTGGCACAGATTTATCTGTGAAATCATATTTTATGAAAATACAGCATTGAAATCACTCCTTAGCCAAACTGAGAATTAACGTTATTTATACATTATGCACGAATTTTTTGGTAAAATGCATGATACTTTTCATCGAGGAAGTCTAACATAAATAACAAGTCTCTCTTTTTGGCATCAGAGACGACTGGTCTTCTTTCAAGGCGTTGCAAGCACTGCAAGTTAGTGATTGACTGTCGTTTCTTAAAAATCCTGTGCTCTGTCCACATTTCAAGGTCATTAAATGACTGTCTTGTTTTTATTAGAGGAAAATCAGCTCTTGAGAGTCTAATCCAGTTGAGGGTGCTGATTTTGATAGGAGTTGTATTCAACAACTTGTCTCATTCTGCAGAAAAGTCGAAGAAATCCTCATCCTTCATCATTATTACATTATCAGGCCTTACCTCTTCTGTAACCATGGTCTTGCATTTTTTTTTCTTTTCTCTATGATGCCAAATTCCGTATCACATGGCATGTAGGAATGTTCTGAAACCAGGAATCAAAATGTTTCTTGGTAATAATGTAAATCAGGACCATTAGAATAATCCGATTCTTATTCTGCCCTGCACAGTTATCAGCCCATATTTGTCTAGACACACTCTGGTGTTGTAAAAGGAGTTACTGCCTTCTCTGCGCAAACAGCTGTGCACATACAACTTACAGCATCTAGTGACTACGTTTCCAACTTCGTTTCATTACATACGGACATACTACCTTCTCTGTGCCATTGGCACGGCCATTTACTACCTTCTCAATGAAAAACCTAAAAATTCGAATTTTTGGCAGTTACGACCTTTCCCATGTCAATGCCTCAATTGTTGTAGCTAGGTAGCACAAAAACTAGATTGAAACTACCTGAAACAAGTTTCTTCACTTCACGTCTGCACAAAACAACCCACAGGCTTCGTCTCTCATAAAATGGCTTATTTGTAGATGTAGTTCATAATGTTTGACGTGGATGACAACACTCATCAAGGAACTAATTTTCAAGACGGTGGTACAATTTAGGCAACGGTACAAATTAGGCAACTCTCCCCTATATTATACGATATATTGAATCAAAATTTCGATATCGATATATCGCTATATCGAAACGAAAATATCAGTATTTCGTAAAAACCGATATATCGCTCCCATCTCTAATAGGCTATAGCTAAAGGTATGCTAAGAATTAGGAATTTTATGGATATTTAAATGTTGATCTCGTGTCCTAATGTAAAAATTGTATAGGCCTAGTTCTTTGTATTTAATTAATATTTGTATAAATACGAGTAATATTCCGTGGGTGTTCGTGCGAGTTTTAAAGTTATTAAGGGAAGCAGTCGCCCACAGATGCTTTCTGTTTCCGTGAAGTAGACGGGGAATGCAAAAATTCATTTCAGATTCTGGAAACTTGGCTTTGAATTACGAACTTTGGATCTAATCTTGAAGAGTTGTGATTCATTTCCTCTCCGCTCCTCAAGGAGGAGGCCATATTTTCCTCATAACGTACTTCCTACTCCTAGCTCTATGATATGTAGAAAGATGCTCAGAGCTCCAGCAATGCCTGCTATGATTTTACGAGTTCCTCGTTCTAAAAAGTGAGCGAAGGTCAAGCAGATGTCTTCAACGGATGGATTGAATTAGCTTGAGGTGGAGTATAACCCATTTTTTGCGAGATCGTGCGTATTTGCTTGTTTTCCGCACAGAACCAATACGCGGTAAGTGTGAAATACCACATTCAGTATTCCCAACGTAACACACATAACAATTTCCCTCTTCTTACCGCTTAAGCGCGACATTCATTTTACTGCTTTAGGCTTTTAACATATTATTTTTAGAGACGTTTAACATAGTAATAATTATAAATTGGAAACTTACCACTGCAATTTCACCTAATTAAGTAAAGTCTACTACTCCACGAAACTTATTCATTCCTGATACAAGTAACATTAAGGAAGCCGTGAAAAAATCAACAAGATTCCAGATGCGGATGTTATTACTGCAATATGTTATATAAATAATATTGTTAAAATATTAAAATGAAAAATAAATCATTACATAACCTTACCGTTTGTTTTAAGTTCGCATTTATAGACTGGGGGGAAAATAAAGACAGACGTATATCACGGCCTGCTGGAGTATAGTAAACATAAAAAAACATTTTATAGCAACAATGTTGAAGAAAGATATTTTGGTTTTCCGAAGTTGCCGTCATTAAACAGAAACCAACATGGAGATTTCATTTCAACTAATTAGAAATTCGTCTTTCAGGTATGTAATAAACGATCTTCGCACAAAATAATGTACGATACACGAGCGGTATGTTTGTTTTCAGTTCTGGGAAATTAAAAAAGCTCAACTACGTTTCGCTTTTTCAATCTTTTCCTCGAACATGAAAACGTCAACATACCGCTCTTGTAACGTATATTACTATGTTTTCTGTTGCAAGTTTGTTAAAGTACATGAACATACCAACACCACGGAGGTTCGAAAAGTAACGCAAAGCCATTTTTTACGGAATACTACTTTGGTTAGGACGTTCAAAGTTGGCAGATATTTAATTTGAATCTTGTGCTACAGACAGCAATGGCTCGAGCAGGTGTCACCCTAGCGGAACGACCGGTAACTACTGAGTCTAAAAGTTAGAATTTATAAAACAGTTATATTACCGGTTGTTCTGTATGGTTGTGATACTTGGACTCTCACTTTGAGAGAGTAACAGAGATTAAGGTTGTTTGAGAATAAGGTTCTTAGGAAAATATATGGGACTAAGATGGATGAAGTTACAGCAAAATGGAGAAAGTTACACAACGCAGAACTGCACACATTGTATTCTTAACCTATCAAAATTAAGAACATTAAATCCATATGTCTGAGATGGGCAGGGCATGTAGCACGTATGGGTGAATCCAGAAATGCACTTTTCACAAACGCCTGTTGACAAATAAAAGGATATTACACATGGCTGAAAACCCTTATGTACTATAATCCCTGATTGATGTTCTGGTCGATAAGTAGGGTAAAGGTTGGTACAATTGTGAGAAATACCTTGGAGGTGGCCGAGACGTAGGTGGGAGGATAATATTAAAATGGATTTGAGGGAAGTGGGATATGTTGGTAGAGACTGATTAATTTTGCTGCGGATAGGGACTGATGGGCTTATGTGAGGGCGGCAATGAACTTAAGGATGCTCTAAAAGCCATTTTTAGTAAGTAGAATACTGTATAAATCAATACAAAATTATACAAGGGTTGGATAAAAAGTTATAACACTGCTGTCACGTGACGATGGTGCGTTCGAGAGCTGCCAGCTGTGTGGACATGAACAAGGACTGTTAGATGACTTAGTGCAGCCAGCGGCGACAGTACTCTGTCAATCTACTGCAGTGTGTAGAACGTTGACTTTCATAGGGATAGTGCGAGCGCCCTAAGACCATGTTTACAAAACTAGAGAAATGTTCCTGGATCAAAATTGAAGTGGCACAAGGTCGTGGTGCACAAGAATGTTTTCAGGGACTGCGTGAAGCACCACCACCTTCGTCCAGCGCTCAGGAGAAAACGACGTCACTTGGTGGTACAGAACCCCATTATTCTTCATGATAATGCAAGGAGTCACACCGCTGCTGCTGTCAAGGACCTCTTGCGCCGCTGGCAATGGGAGGTTCTGGAACATCCACCGTACTCATCCGATATGATCCATGCGATTACGATCTCTTCGCCAAAGTGAAAGAACAACTGTGAGGGACCCGGTGCAATACCAGAGATAAACTTATCTGTGCTATATGTAGAGCAGTCAATATGGAACGTAACAAACATGGACGCACTGATGGTGCACGGCGCCTTCCAAACATTTGGCAAAAGGTGATAAATAAGGGGGGCGACTATATCCAACCTTTTGTATAAAAATTGGAAATGTATCCTTTGAAGAGATTGAAAAACTCAAATACCTTGGAGCAACATTAACAAATATAAATGACACTACGGAGGAAATGAAACCCAGAATAATATGAAAAATGCCTGTTATTATTCGGTTGAGAAAGTTTTGTCATGTAGTCTGCTTTAAAAAAGAATAGTTATATAAGCGATTGCTTTATGTGGTTGTGAAACTTGGACTAACACTTTGAGAGAAGGACAGAGTTTAAGGATGTTCGAGAATAAGGTGCTCAGGAAAATATCTGTGCGTGTTATTATTCGGTTGAGAAACTTTTATCATCCAGTCTGCTGTCGAAAAATCTGAAAGTTAGAATTTATAAAACAGTTATATTACCGGTTGTTCTGTATGGTTGTGAAACTTGGACTCTCACTGTGAGAGAGGAACATAGGTTAAGGGTGTTTGAGAATAAGGTTCTTAGGAAAATATTTGGGGCTAAGAGGGATGAAGTTACAGGAGAATGAAGAAAGTTACACAACACAGAACTGCACGCATTGTATTCTTCACCTGACATAATTAGGAACATTAAATCCAGACGTTTGAGATGGGCAGGACATGTGGCACATATGGGCGAATCCAGAAATGCATATAGAGTGTTAGTTGGGAGGCCGGAGGGAAAAAGACCTTTAGGGGGGCCGAGACGTAGATGGGAAGATAATATTAAAATGGATTTGAGGGAGGTGGGATATGATGATAGAGAATGGCTTAATCTTGCACAGGATAGGGACCAATGGCGGGCTTATGTGAGGGCGGCAATGAACCTCCGGGTTCCTTAAAAACCAGTAAGTAAGTCAGTAAGAGAGATGAAATTAGAGGAAAATCGAAAAGGTTATACAATACAGAACTGCACGCATTGTATTATTCATCTGACATAATTAGGAACATTAAATCCAGCGTTTGAGATGAACAGGGCATGTAGCACGTATGGGTGAATGGAGAAATGCATATAGTTTGTTAATGAATCTCTAAAAGCCATTTGTTAGTAAGTAGGATAATGTATAAATCAATACTAAATTATATTTCTGATTGGATACATTGATTTGTCAGAGACAGGTTTAGATACATTCGCCGCCCCTTCTTCGTACACATGATGATTATGCATTAAATTATAATCTAATTGTTACTTTAATAAAAATGGTAGAATAATATATAGCTAAATGACTACGAAATTCAGCTTCTGATTACATACATTCCGACACAGGTTCACATTCTCTGCCTTCTGTGTGGTTGTAGCGTTAATCTCTCTCATACATCCATTACGTCGTTGACAACAGATTTTGCGCTGTTATAAAGCGCTCTTAATAAATCTGAATCTTGACGTTGTGAGTTATACCTCCTCTCTCCTCCTTTCTTTTGCTCCGTCTTGATAAATATCACCATTTAAACTCCGTTCTACCGTCTTTCAAAATATGTTCTTTCCTATACTTCACTTTTATTGCTTTCTTTGGGCAATTTGCCACCACCTATTCCTTCCAAGTGTGTGACCTAACATGTGGGACTGTTCTTGAAACCAAACATTCAATGATATTTGAAATTGAAACTCTTAGTATAGAAAACTTAAGGGGAGTGGGTAGTGATGCCTGTGCAATTAACAAATTTGAGTACACAAGCTTAGTTCAATATTTCTAGGCTTTCAGCGCTCAGAATGGAATAAAAATTTCCATCCTTATACAATCAATCATTCTGAATTCAGTGGTATAAAAGACAACTAATTAGTACCTTATCCAAGTGCAAAAGAAAGATCCTATCTGATAATCTGTTTTCCCTCTTTGCTAAGTGTACCTCATTCTTCAGGTGCACATTACTTGCTACCATCTTCACTCATATACCTTGTATTTTTTTTAAGTTATCTAGTAATGTATATTATAAATTCTAAAGCAAAATTTAGTTAAATATTTCACCCCTAGTGAAACAGAAAAAAATATTGAAATTTGTTTAACATTATTTGCAATTTTTTCAAGGTATATATATTTTTTTCTCGTGTTATGTGTGTAATATTCTTAAACCCTTAGGTCTACTATGTAGAACACAGGCTGCAGAAAACACTGTAAAAATGTCATGTAAATTGGTTAAGATGTTTCAGAGAAAAATGGATTTAAGTTTGAAAAATATGAACTTATGGATTAAATAAAGAGGAATATATAAATTACATACACTGCCAATTTAAAGAGGCCATTTAAAAGGTTTATCTGCAGAAATACCCCAACAATATTTATATTGTTTTAAAGATCACGTTTTGACCTTTTTAAAAGAAAATAAAAGATAGGATTTCTTTACCTCTAATCATTACCTGGTTCCTTTAAAATTATTGTTATCACTTCGCTCAAGTTGGAGCAAGTAGGATTAAAATTGCACTTCTCACAAACGCCTGTTGACAAATAAAAGGATTGATGTTCTGGTCGATAAGTAGGGAAAAGGTTGGTAATATTGTGATATGAGTAATATTATGATAGCTGTTTTTGAGAATTTATTACAATTTTCTGAGCGAGAGGGAGATCGGTTTTTTGCTCAACTTATTAAGGGAATGTTCGTGGACAAGTTTCTGCACAAAACCGGTCCTCCTCCCGCTCAGTAAAATTGTAATAAATTCCCAAAAAGAACTATCACAATATTAACAACTTTTACTCTACATCTGTTATCAGACAGTAGCCTACATCTCATTTGACGGTATGTGTCAGAGGAAGAACAATTGTTTGTATGCATCTAAAGTCTGATTAGTGTAAAATGTTACTAGTCAGCGATGTATGCAATGGAAGGAGAAAGGAATTGACCACCGTACTCCATTATCTCCAGGCTTAGTTACCTCATGAGTGATGCCTTATGGCTCTCAGACTTGTCGTCGGACAGTTGACTAAACAAAAGCAACAAAATATGTTTTATGACTTGAAACATCTAAATTGTATCTTATTGTATTTATTTATATTCCTTGGTATTCGTACATCGCTTCACAGTTAGAATAAGGAACATGTAAAACGAAAAAAAAATCTTAATAATAGGTACTATAAAGTCTTAATTATAGTCACAGTCTAGTTGAAATATATACAGAAGAGGTTTACAATATAGCATATTAGTACAACACAAAAGTTTAGTTTCAATACTTAATACAACACAAAAATATTCATGAATCGTTGTTGAATGTCATGAATTCACCTAAATAATCTTATGTTTTGAGTTTCATTTTTTATGTCCATAGGGAGATTATTAAAAACTTTACTGCCATATTGCGCACTCCTTTTTGATAGCGTGATAGACTTGCCGATAGAGTATGAAAGTCATTTTTTTGACACGGATTTATGCTATGAACTGTTGAATTAGTTACAAAGTTTTCACGATTACATGCGAGGAAGATTATTAATGAAGAAATATAGTGACAAGCCATGGACATTATTTGTAGTTTTCTGAAAATAGTCCTATACGATTCCCTAAATTTGGCACCTACTATTATTGTAATTACTCTTTTTTTGTAGTAGGAATATACTGTTACTATCTATGAAATTTCCCCAGAATATTATTCCAAAACTCATTACCGAGTGGAAATATGCGAAGTATATTGTTTTTAAGGTATTGATATTTGTTATGTCTTGCATAAATCTAATGGCAAAAAATGTTGAATTTAGTTTAGGGGTATATTCTATGTACAAGGAAATAAAACTGTATTTTGATATGAAAAGTCTACTTTGCCGTCACTCGTGGTGCCATCGATCGATCAATCAATCAATCAATTGATCAATCAATCAATCAATCGATCGATCAATCAATCAGGCAAGGGTGGAGCCAGATGAATTGTAATGGTAGATAGAATAATTATCTCAGGCCTCCATGTTAATTATACTGTTAGTGCACTCATTAGAACCAGGTACCCAGCTTTGAAGTCGTTAGTCATTTTACAGCTTGTAGAGTTTCTCTGATTTAGTAAGAAAAATTTTATTGCTCTAAGCATTCAATATTGAGCATTTTGATATCCACAATATGAAAGGAGATCTTTTTTAAGAATTAAGCAAATCACTATTATATGATTTAAAGTTGATATTATTCTTCCTCTGTCATACGGTCATTAAGTTCTGTAGGTACTGACATTTTTTTGAGGAGCATCGTTTCAAAACGTGATAAGTCCCGCGATTTTTTAAAATTAGCTGCTGATCCGGAACTGCGTTCGGGCTTGGGTTGGATCCCCCTTTGGTCTTTGGTTTCTTCCGAGGTTTTCCACAGCCATGGGAGTGAAGCCGGATGGTCTATGGCGAGTCCTTGGCATCAACCCCTTTGATTAGATTACTCACCTTTGATTTGATTACCTGGTTGGGTTTTTCCGAGGTTTTCCCCAACCAAAAGGCAAATGCCTTGTAATATTTTGGCGAATCCTCGGACCTCACCTCATCTCACTACATCTCGCCAAAATATTGTAAAAAATTGCATAAAATTGTAAAAATTGTAGAAAATTACTAAATTGTAAAACTATAAAAATTTGTAAAAATTGTAATTGTAATATTGTAAGATTTGGACTTGTTCCACATCTTAAAGCTTCATTGCTCATGTAAGATCTATGGAATAAAATAAATGACTGAATGAATGAATGAATGAATGAATGAATGAATGAATGAATGAATGAATGAATGACAGCTTTGCATTAAGGCAATAATTTTCGACTCTCATCACGTCTCAAATTCAAAATTTTAAACATAACGCCGCAGATTTACTTTAAAAACTGCTTGTGCTATAGCAGATATGAGTTTTTTTTTTTTTTTTTGGCTGTTCTGTAAAATCATGATTTGTGGACTTATGTCGTTTTGAAACGATACTTCTCATTTCCATTTACTGTGATATCAAAGTAGTTAGATTGTTTTTTTTTTCCTTCTTCCAGGATAAAATTCTGTGGGTCGTCCCTAGAGCTTATAGTAATACAGAATCCCTATAAATATTAGAACATTTTCAGATGCATATTTTTTCTCATACAAGTTTTGTACAATTTACGACCACGTCACGTGGGCATAAAATCTAATTTCATTTCAGATTGAATTAAGTCCTCTGTAATCCGTTACGAGGCACATTCACGTCAATATTGTCACAGTTTATAACAAATACATCATTAGCGCGGCAACCAGTATCACACAAATATTTTAAATGATCGCTGACAGATTTATAGTGCCGCTCAGCTGGGATATTACACGACCATTTTGACTTCCAAATGATCTAACGAAATTATTGTACACAGACTAAATTATGAAGAGCATGACGGCTGGAAAAATGAATTTACGACTAGCGACGAAAATAATAATGCAGTTACAGACATCTGGCACTGATTTTTAAGCCTCCCCTCTTCGTCACTCTCAACTAAAAGCACACTCAGCTATCCATAATTTAAGAAAAGGAACATGAACTATATGTAAAACATCTCCTTGGTGTGTCTCGTCCTCTTAAAAATAATAGGGGTGCCAGGATTGTAGATTATACTCCAGAAGTTTAGATGCGGCCTTCGAGACGAGATTGTTTTCTTTCAAGAAACTTTAAATCACATACAAACCCAGTCATCTTCTGTAAATTGTCGCTTAAGTTGCGGGATATTTTATATTTAACTCTGATAAAATTTCTCTTTTCCTTTTTTGCAACGAGCATTAACATTCCTTAACAGCAGACACAGAAAGATTGTCTTGGACTGCTGTTTTTCTGTTTGTCCATCTGTTTGCAGTCTTTTCTCCTAACTATTTAAATACGTTATATAATGACTATCTATGACACTGGAGAGGAAATTAAACACAGAATAAATAAGGGAAATGCCAGTCATTATTAGGTTGAGAAGCTTTTGCCAACCAATCTGCTTTCAATACCGAAAGCTAGAATTTATGAAACAGTTGTTCTGTATGGTTCTGGTTTAATTTTGAGAGGGGAACAGAGGTTAAGGGTATTCGAAAATAAGGTGCTTAGGAAAATATTTCAGTCTAAGAGGGATGAAGTTACAGGAGAATGGAGAAAGTTAAACAACGGAGAACTGCACGTGTTGTATTCATCATCTAACGTAATTAGGAACATTAAACCCAGACGCTTGAGATGGGCAGGGCATGTAGCACGTATGGGTGAATCCAGAAATGTGTATAGAGTGGTAGTTTGGAGACCTAAGAGAGAAAGATCTCTTGGGAGGCCGAAACGTAGATGAGAAGATAATATTAAAATGGATTTGAGGGAGGTGGGATTTGATTATAGGAACTGGATTAATCTTGCTCAAGATAGGGACCGATTACGGGCTTATGTGTGGGTGGCATTCGTAAATAAGTTTACTATAATGGCTCTCTATAAAATTCCCTGTCAACTGGTGTTGATGGAGTTGGTAGTAGCGAAATAGAAATTTGCCGAAATCTGCATTTGGAAAAATGGAATCGGGAAAATATTTCGATAAAATGTGGTTTCGGATAATTCGCGTCAGAAAATTAATTAGGAAAAACTGTCATTCGGAATTTTGGATTCGGGAAAATGGACGAAGAAGGAAATATATGATATACGAATTTGTTAATTGGGGAGGAATTCGTGGTGTACCGGTTTAGCCAGGCAGCACAATTAACACACAACTCATTCCATTACGGGTGCACAAAAAGCCTACTTGGGCTGAAGCACTTATGGGTACTTCATGTCCTCCGCCCCCCGATGAACAACTTTTTCTTCTATAGCCTACAGTAACTGGCACTTGAAGATGATGAGTAGAGGGATGTTCTGTGCAGAGGAATAGAGAAGATGTATGTTCTGGGTTCGAGGTAGTGAGAGGTTAACAAAAAGAGATGCTAGGTAAGAGGGTGTGGATGATATTGAATAGTAATAAAAGGGAGTTGAAGATTCTTCTTTCTTTAAGTGGATTCCGAGACAAAAATTCCAGTGATGATCGAATTTCCTAATGTTTCAAACGAAACGAACGCAGATATTGTGAACACGCTGTAATCCAGGTATGCTCAAAATTGTAAAAGCGCCGAATACACGGATGATGCTGCACTGCATAACACACACAGTGTACGGACTGGGCTCCGCAACTACATTACATTGTACTGTACATCGCAGCACCGCCTGTGATACAGTTCTTACACTCTTACAAATACGGATAATAAATTGAATTTGAAAAAAGGAAAGAGTATACACTGTAATATTCAGTTATTACATTATTTATTATAGTTATGATATTATTGTATCATAGATAATGTTATTTTCATATTGCACCATACATTGCGATCTATTCAACATGCGCATTCTTTCCTGCAAGTAATCGGAAATCTATTTCCAACGAATTTACTGCATTGCGCAGCTGGCTCAAAAGATGTTCATCTGTTAATCGGGATCTATGTTTGGATTTAGCAACCTTCATTCTCGAAAATAATTGTTCGCACACATATGTCGAGGCGAAGGTAGCTAACATAGTGGCAACGAATAAGCTCATCTTGAGATATTTCGTTTTGTTCATTTTTTAAATAATTCTATTCTTGTCAAGACATATTAGTTCTGAATTCAACGTTACTTTGTAGATCAATTAACTCGTCCTGGAACTGCACTCTCACGGACTGTACTAAATTTACTATGAAAGGATTAACAAAAAAACATTAATATCACTCTCCATACGTTCAAAATCACTAAATCTATATTCTGTGAATTCACATTTGAACTGTTCCAGTAGGCTACAGAGATATAACTATATTTTGTTCAGGCACCATACATCTCTTTACAAGTTCACCATCCGTGAAGGGTTGCAGTGTCTTAGCTAATTCCCAACATACTACATAACTTGCTCCTAGACATAGACTCTGAATTGTTCAACTCTCTTCAGTGTTTGACCTTTCTTTAAGTGCTTTCAATTCTTGAAGCTGTAGTGCATGTTGCACTCCTGAAAAATTATTTTATCACATGTATTTCTGCTGGAAAAACAATATAATAATAATAATAATAATAATAATAATAATAATAATAATAATAATAATAATAATATGAATACATATTACAGAAAACAGCTTCCCTGTTACTTCGGCATGTTCTGGATGGCAGAGCCTATAATGTTGTTTTATGTTGCTCAGTAGTATTCCTGATATTACTTAAAACATAGTAAACACTTTACGTTTTCACCGAACGCACAAGAAAAATAGCCTTCCTCTTAACTGTACGGAATTATCGTTTGTTTACAGAAGGTTTTGTCATCGTGGCATTGTCCCGCACTGTTCTACGTTTACTAAGTACTTGAACTGCCTTCCGCAGCCATCCGTCGAGCTTCGAACGAGGAACAGCACGCTCTACTTTGGAAGGTTGTGATTACAGAACGTAATCGGGAGTCAGAGAATGAGCATACCTGCTGTAATCTGTGGACAAGATTAGTATTTAGATTCGTGAATAGAGAACCGCAATAATCAAAGTGATGCGTCACTAAAGTTTGAATGAGGTTCTTTTTTAGGCTAAAGCTGCGATTTGTTTACGCACATCGCTGGCGATTGTCACCTGGAGTTGCTAGCATTTAAAATGAATGCGCACGGTGTTTTTACAGCGATGATCGCCAACGTAGATCGCTGTACGCGACGCAGATCGCTGGAGGTTGCTTCTGAAGCAAATTCAGGACGCACATCGCCGCATACATGTTCAATAATAATCGATATTTAGAGAAGGCCATGTAGAAATATTGACTCGAGTTATAGCAACAAAACAAATGAGAATTGACAGCGATGTACGCTCATAAGGAAACCATTTCCTGACGATCATCGCCGTCGATGTGCCGTAAACAAACGAGGTAGAACTTAAGGCTGGTTCACAATAAACAGGAAACGGAAACGACAACGAAAACGAGAACGGAAATATTGTTAAAATAAATGTATTTAAATGTGAGCATGCACAATTAACTATTGTGCGAGATCGTGCGTATTTGCTTGTTTTCCGCACAGAACCAATACGCGGTAAGTGTGAAATACCACATTCAGTATTCCCAACGTAACACACATAACAATTTCCCTCTTCTTACCGCTTAAGCGCGACATTCATTTTACTGCTTTAGGCTTTTAACATATTATTTTTAGAGACGTTTAACATAGTAATAATTATAAATTGGAAACTTACCACTGCAATTTCACCTAAATTGCAATGTTAATTATTGTTTTTAAATATTTGCAAAAATTAAGTAAAGTCTACTACTCCACGAAACTTTTTGCATTCCTGATACAAGTAACATTAAGGAAGCCGTGAAAAAATCAACAAGATTCCAGATACCGATGTTATTACTGCAATATGTTACATAAATAATATTGTTAAAATATTAAAATGAAAAATAAATCATTACATAACCTTACCGTTTGTTTTAAGTTCGCATTTATAGGCTGGGGGGAAAAAAAGACAGACGTATATCACGGCCTGCTGGTGTATAGTAAACACAGAGAACATTTTACAGCAACAATGTTGAATAAAGAATTTTGGTGTCCCGAAGTTGGCGTCATTAAACAGAAACCAACATGGAGATTTCATTGCAACTAATTAGAAATTCGTCTTTCAGGTGTGTAATAAACGATCTTCGCACAAAATAATGTACGATACACGAGCGGTATGTTTGCTTTCATGTTCTCGGAAATTAAAAAAGCTCAACTACGTTTCGCTTTTTCAATCTTTTCCTCGAACATGAAAACGTCAACATACCGCTCTTGTAACGTATATTACTATTGTGAATGTTCACATTTAAATACATTTATTTTTAACAATATTTCCGTTCTCGTTTTCGTTGTCGTTTCCGTTTCCGGTTTATTGTGAACCAGCCTTTAGCTACAAATTCTACCATGCATCGCGATACAAACCTATTTTATGACAATATAATTTATTATCCAAATATATTTATGTGTTACGCTAATACTAGTGCTCTGATATGTGTTATAACTGTTAAGAGTGTTATAACATCACTAGTAAATTCATCCCCGTGTAATATCGGGTTGAAATTCCCTGTGGATGTGTAATATTAGAAGGATGAATGTCTGTCATAGAGGCAAATCCGTGAAAACCCACTTCAATACATCTTCGTCAACAGAACCTAAACGCATATACTGTGCATTGGCCAGGCATCAACACAGGTACAGATGGTACCAAGCACAGTGCTTAATTATACATTCGTTAATGACAGAAGTAAATTGTAAATCGTGAATGGGGCTAAATGACGAGGAATATGGAACGTTTCCGAGCGCGATACCATCAATGGCTTTTAAATAATGGGTTAAATTGTAATATAAAAAATTGCTATTTTTTTATTTATATTTATATCTGTCTTTTATTTACATATATATATATATATATATATATATATATATATATATATATATATATATATATATATATATATATATATTTCTCTACTAGCCGTAACCGTGCGCTCCGCTGCACCCGTTAGAAATAAATGTAAAGTAATTACATAATTAAAATAGGACATTTGGTCCAGGGAACATTCGGGTTTGATAGAAGGATAAATCGTTTAATATGTTACTTAATTTAAATTGCATCCATATAATTAAAATCCGATCATTTTGGTCCAGAGACCACTCATTGGTGCAATGACAATTCCTTTAACATGTTTCTAATTTTTATTACATGCAACCATAGTTTAATGAACATTGACATCATTTAGATTTAATGTGTATACTTTATTTTACTTGTTATATGTTTCAATTGAATTATGGTAATAACTTAATTTTAACCCTTGTGTTCTATGTATTCAGTATATGGCGTTTGGCCCACTATGGTTCTGAACCCTTCAAATAACTTAAATTGTATTACATATATTATATTATATTATATTATATTATATTATATTATATTATATTATATTATATTATATTATATTATATTATATTACATTAAATTACATTATATTATATCAGAAGTTACTGTAATAACATTATAGCATTATGTCCATCTGGACAAACTACACTTTCCAATGGTGAAATAATAATTAATTATACAAATCGGTTAATTTAGCTTCCGATATTATTTCATACACACACAGAAACATTGTCTGTTGGCTGTCTTTCATAGCTTTCGATTGTTGCTGTCCAAGGCCCCTTATAGACGAAGTCATTTGTTTTTTTTTTCATTATACGGCCTTAGATGGCAGTTATTTTAATTTTAAAACTCATTTATCTCATTAAATATCAGTCCTATCAAAATTGTTCAAGGAATAAAACTTATCGCAAATGATTTTTAAAGAAACTTTTGTTATGTAACATTTTTCACAAAAATCAATAATAAGCGAGATATTTCGATTTATTTAATTCAGGCTCCCTTATAACCCCCCTTTTAAATAACGTATTTTGCATGCCATATAGCCTATAATCTAAGTTACAACGAACTTAATTTATATTTCAATTTTCATCGAAATCGGTTCAGCCATTATCGCGTGAAAAGGTAACAAACATACAGACAGACAAACAGACAGACAGATATACAAACAAAAGTTTCAAAAAAGCGATTTTCGGTTTCAGGTTGGTTAATTATATATGTTAGGAGCAATTATTTTTGGAAAATCGAAAATTACCAGAAAAATTTCGGCTACAGATTTATTATTAGTATATATATATATATATATATATATATATATATATATATATATATATATATTTGTTTTTAGTTTTCATTTGTAACATGTTTGTATTAATAGGGTCTACCTGTATCTTGCATTTATATCTGTTTTTATCTCTTTTTCATGTTCTTATCCCCATTTTTTATGTTGTAAGTCACTATTTGTACTGTCTATTGTAATTGGGAATATGTCCTCTTATAGACAAATTTTCTATTTTCTTTCTTTCGTTTGTGTTGTTTGTTTTGTTTTTTCTTATGTATATTGTATATGTATCCATGTAAGCTACCTATAATTGGAAGCTTGCTTCTGTTGGTGGTGGATTTAAAATAAAATAAAATAAAATAAAATGAAATAAAATAAAATAAAATAATATAAAATAAAATAAACTATTCAGAAGTATCATTTCTTTAATTGGCTAGTATTCTGAAGCTAAAAATGTGTTGTGAATTGCTTTGTGCGGATTTTGTTTTTCAATTTTTAACTAAAAATTACATTAATCTTGCACACTTATCACAAGAAATGTTACAAATCATACGACTTTAGGAACTTGATCCTTTACAGTTTAATAATGCGCACTAATGTACAGTCTTGAGTAGCGTGATTTGTAACAATTGTTTGATAAATGAGTAAGAAAAATGTAATTTTGTAGTTAAAAATCGAAAAAAAAATCTGTACGAAGCAACTATGAAATTCATAACACATTTGTAACTTTACAATACTAGCTAATTAAATTAATTATACTGCTGAATAGTTTAATCTTTACCTGTAACATTCTTTTACCCTTAAAATTAAAGAATAAAGGTATTTTACAAATAACTTCAAATTAGTGTAACTCTGAAAATATTAGGACACATGTTTATATGATATTTTTTGCTCAGAATGTCTTCGTGAATCACCCTGTATAATGTACAGAGGAATAACGAAACAATATTACAAAATAGTAATAAATATTAAGCTAAATCCTTAAGGGACAGAAGAAAATACTGAAATATTGTGGAACACAAGCTCATACATTAATTTAGTGTTTTCTTTTGTCCCTTAAGGATTTTAAGATGACTGAGATAGAAAATATAAATAATAAAAGAACTTAATATGAAGTAACAATTCTGTTAAATACAAAGAAGTGTAAGAGGAAGCAAAAACTGTAAATGATCCTTTCATTTTATATCTGTTTCAAGTGTTGTCTTCTCTCTGTTTACAGGTAAGTACATCCCATTACCATGACAAGTACGGTTCATTTCATCCCAGGCTATCGGGTAAGTGGATTGTATCGCTTGCTTGTTTGCTGTACTGATACATTTAATATCTTTAATTGAACGTGTTAAGGCAACCAAATGAAGTGTGTACTTGTTCGTCATCGAGCCCGTGAATTGCGTCAACAATACGAATATGTTGACCATACGAATGCTTACTTAAATTACGTTCACAAAAGTTGTAATCTGAACACATGATAAAATTTGTATATATCCACTGAATTATTATTATTTTTTTTTATTTTTTATTTTATTTTTTTTTTTCGCCACTTGTTTTGTTTCCTGTTAGGGTGTGTTCCTGTGGTATAGTGTAGAGTCAAAGAGTGTATGTGTTTTGAAGTTGAGTTGTGTGTTGAGAATTTCGTTGGGATGTGTTTTTTGTGTGTATATTTCATATTGTTCTACTGTGTTAGTTCTGGCGTTTTTGGTTGGATGTGTAATATTTTCATGTCTGTGGTGATGTCTCTGTGGGTGTGATTAGCATTTGGTATGTGTTCTGCATATGTGGAGGTGTTTTGTAATTTTGTTATGGCTGTGATGTGTTCTTTGTAACCTGTTTGAAACGATTTGCCTGTTTGTCCAATGTAGAAGTTGTTGCAGGTGTTACAGTTGAGTTTGTATACGCCTGTGTGGTTGTATTTGTTTGTTTGTGTTGTTTGTGTGTTGAGATGCTTTTGTAGAGTGTTATTTGTTCTGTATGGGATGTTGTAATTTAATTTCTTGAATGTAGGTAGTAATTATGTGCGTTTTTTTTTTTCGTATGTTAGTGTGATGTATTTTTGTGTTCTTGTGTTTGTGATGTATATAATTTAAAAATTGCTTGTGACAACAATGTTTAACGGAAAACTGTGTAACGTCTTCACAGATTTCAACCCACAGAAATTTAAACTACATTCTAGTGAATATGAGGATTAGATATTTGCTTAGGTTATAATATAGCATACATTTCATGAAACTTATTAATAGAAATATAAGATTGTATTTTAGGATTTAATTTCAACTCATTCCATTTCATTCATTCATGTGTATAACTTAAAAAACTTTGTACAGATTTGCTGAATATATAGATTTGTTAAATTGTATTAATTTCATAATTGACACGTAAGACTAATTCAATAGGAGACTTCATAAACCTATATCATATTATTATTATTATTATTATTATTATTATTATTATTATTATTATTATTATTATTATTATTATTATTATTAGCCTACTATTATGTATTTATAACCCTAACATACCTATCTCAGGTAAAATAGGGTTCTTTGTAAAATTGGAGTATAATAAATAAATACTTAAATGTCAAAACAGTGTTATCTGATTCTATCATATGCATGCACTGTAGTCAGTGCTTAGTATTCTTATATAAGTTGGTATTTCGAAGAAACTAGTTCGATTAATTAAAATGTGTCTCCGTGAAACGTACAGTACAGTCCGTATAGGCAAATTTGTGTCGGTTGCTTTTCCAATTCACTGCGGGGTATAGCAAGGAGATTCACTATCACCTTTACTTTTTAACTTCGCTCTAGAGCAGGGATGTCAAAACCCTGCACAAAGTGCAGTCGCGCAAATTGTGCACTGGTCTCTGTGCAATTTGCAGTTCCTATTCCCCTACCTGGAGGGAGTGAATCGGCTTGGAGGGGAACGCGACAGGGCTGCACAGTACCTATAGTAGCAGATCAACTTTTGTTTCAGTAACACAGATCAGTACCGGTGCTCATTGAGCTGTGATTATGAATGCGTTATGGAAAATAAAGTGAGGAGTCCACAGATATAACGAAGAAGAGAAATCACGAACCATATAACGTAACAGTTATGATGTTTTCCTCAGCCAACAGTAATTTTTTTAAAATGAAAGGTTTTCATCATATCATGTGGACCTAATAGTGATGTGAGAATTTAAATCAGATTGGTAAAGTTCTCAGAATATGATATTCGCCTGCTCTTATTTCTTAATTAGTACTCTCACGGCAAGACAAACATGACAATGATGTTGTTTTGGAGTCTGTACTAACACAGCCATCAATGGTTAGACGACTTACAACTTTTATTTGATAAGCTGATTAGTGATGAGAATATAGTGCGGAATACATGTGAAGATCTTGAGGTTGTAAGGGAAGGAAGAAAGCAACTATTTGTAAGGCGGAAAAATTTTCTGGAAAAATAATATACAATGGCGAATTTTCCATTTCACATTACTATATTATCTTAATATACTTACGTTAATAAATCTTTAAACTTGACATAAAGAAAATGTCCTCGCTTCACAGCTTGTGAAGTACTCTTTTAACTCAGTTCAGTAACGCTCTCAACTTTCTGATACTTGCTCTCAACGTTTTCCAAATAAACTATATATAAATTTGAATTCAAGCTTAATTTATCCAATTTATTAATAATAATGATAATGTGAATTTATATTAATATACAGGAAGGAAATGATTCCAGTGTGAAAGCCTCACAATGTCCTATTGCATGCAATTGGGAGTAAAATATTTTCTTTAACATTTGTGCACCAATGGACCCAATAATGCTTGAGGAACAATGAAAGAGTATTACTTTGAAATAATCAGTACCTACTACGTAAAATGAAATATTGTGTTCGTTTTTTGTTGTTTCGAAATTACTGTAATAGGCTAGTTATATTTTATTCAAATACTGTATACAAATCATGTAAATAAACGATTCTTTACAAACGACTGCATTGTGAATTGTAACTGAGTAAGTCTATTGTTTCTTGTGTTACAATTATTGTCAAATATAGACACTGACAATAGTTGTGTTTTTCCTTGTGTTAAGTATGTTTATAATGTCCAAATGTCAATTTAATTGAACACTAGAAGAGCAGAATAGCTTCTTGTACATCCCTCCCGCCAAGAACTGGTAAGAGAACACGTGAATGACGCAATCTGCACAGACCGGCGTTCCGCGCACATACACTGCACTTTCAGTGTCTGATTTCTGACATGCCTGCTCTAGAATATACCATTAGGAAAGTGCAGGATAACAGAGGGGGTTTGGAATTGAACGGGTTACATCAGCTGCTTGTCTATATGGATGATGTGAATATGTTAGGAGAAAATCCACAGACGATTCCATAGTTCTTGCATTTAGGTAAGGATTTGATGATGCTGGAAAACTGTTAATTATGTAGATTTATTATATCTTGTTTCATAACATAATAAATATAGATGAAACTATTAATCTGAAGGCTTATTTTCTAGATAAAGGCGTTAAACCATTCCAAATGGTTCAGGAACAAAGATATTTTAGCACTGAAATATGTAGGTCTCTGTCATATTTTCTTAAAATAAATTTCAAATTCTGGCAAAATTTTCTTCGTATTGCGACGGTGTCTAATATTCTCCTATCAAGATAAGCTTCATTTCGTAAAAGCTTGAGGACATGCTAGGCCTACCTACTGTTTTCTTCACTACTTAGACAAACCTGAGAAATTAGTTCCGCGTTTTTTGTCTTCATTACTTAGGACAAACTTGAGAAATTAGTTCCGTGTTTTTGTGTCTTCATTACTTAGGAAAAGCGTGAGAAATTAGTTCCGCGTTTTTGTGTCTTCACTGCTTAGGACAAACCTGAGAAATTAGTACCGCGTTTTTTGTCTTCACTACTTAGAACAAACTTGAGAAATTAGTTCCGTGTTTTTGTGTCTTCACTACTTAGGACAAACTTGAGAAATTAGTTCCGCGTTTTTTGCCTTCACTACTTAGGACAAACTTGAGAAATTAGTTCCGTGTTTTTGTGTCTTCATTACTTAGGACAAGCCTGAGAAATTAGTTCCGCGTTTTTTGTCTTCACTACTTAGGACAAATTTGAGAAATTAGTTCCGTGTTTTTGTGTCTTCATTACTTAGGACAAACCTGAGAAATTAGTTCCGCGTTTTTGTGTCTTCACTACTTAGGACTAACTTGAGAAATTAGTTCCGTGTTTTTGTGTTTTCATCACTTAGGACAAGCCTGAGAAATTAGTTCCGCGTTTTTTGTCTTCACTACTTAGGACAAACTTGAGAAATTAGTTCCGCGTTTTTGTGTCTTCACTGCTCAGGACAAACCTGAGAAATTAGTTCCGTGTTTTTGTGTCTTCACTACTTAGGACTAACTGAGAAATTAGTTCCGTGTTTTTGTGTCTTCATTACTTAGGACAAGCCTGAGAAATTAGTTCCGCGTTTTTTGTCTTCACTACTTAGGACAAACTTGAGAAATTAGTTCCGTGTTTTTGTATCTTCATTACTTAGGACAAGCCTGAGAAATTAGTTCCGTGTTTTTGTGTCTTCATTACTTAGGACAAACCTGAGAAATTAGTTCCGCGTTTTTGTGTCTTCACTACTTAGGACTAACTCGAGAAATTAGTTCCGTGTTTTTGTGTTTTCATCACTTAGGACAAGCCTGAGAAATTAGTTCCGCGTTTTTTGTCTTCACTACTTAGGACAAATTTAAGAAATTAGTTCCGTGTTTTTGTGTCTTCACTACTTAGGACTAACTGAGAAATTAGTTCCTTGTTTTTGTTCTTCATTACTTAGGACAAGTCTGAGAAATTAGTTCCGCGTTTTTTGTCTTCACTACTTAGGACAAACTTGAGAAATTAGTTCTGTGTTTTTGTATCTTCATTACTTAGGACAAGCCTGAGAAATTAGTTCCGCGTTTTTTTTGTCTTCACTACTTAGGACAAACTTGAGAAATTAGTTCCGTGTTTTTGTGTCTTCATTACTTAGGACAAGCCTGAGAAATTAGTTCCGCGTTTTTTGTCTTCACTACTTAGGACAAATTTGAGAAATTAGTTCCGTGTTTTTGTGTCTTCACTACTTAGGACTAACTTGAGAAATTAGTTCCGTGTTTTTGTGTCTTCATTACTTAGGACAAGTCTGAGAAATTAGTTCCGCGTTTTTTGTCTTCACTACTTAGGACAAACTTGAGAAATTAGTTCCGTGTTTTTGTGTCTTCACTACTTAGGACTAACTTGAGAAATTAGTTCCGTGTTTTTGTGTCTTCATTACTTAGGACAAGTCTCAGAAATTAGTTCCGCGTTTTTTGTCTTCACTACTTAGGACAAACTTGAGAAATTAGTTCCGTGTTTTTGTGTTTTCATCACTTAGGACAAGCCTGAGAAATTAGTTCCGTGTTTTTGTGTCTTCATTACTTAGGACAAACCTGAGAAATTAGTTCCGCGTTTTTGTGTCTTCACTACTTAGGACTAACTTGAGAAATTAGTTCCGTGTTTTTGTGTCTTCATTACTTAGGACAAGTCTGAGAAATTAGTTCCGCGTTTTTTGTCTTCACTACTTAGGACAAACTTGAGAAATTAGTTCCGTGTTTTTGTATCTTCATTACTTAGGACAAGCCTGAGAAATTAGTTCCGCGTTTTTTGTCTTCACTACTTAGGACAAACTTGAGAAATTAGTTCCGCGTTTTTGTGTCTTCACTGCTCAGGACAAACGTGAGAAATTAGTTCCGCGTTTTTGTTGTTAAATTAATACTAGTATTTTATTGAATTGGAAATATTATATATACATACATCTCAGCCATATGTGTTACGTGACGATACTATCGTTGTTTGAACCCTCAACCATTTGTATACGGAGAGATCTATACGTTCCACATCTGGTCCATAATCCACCGCAGAGCGATCCCATCTGCGTTACTTCACACGCTCTAAAATTCCAGTCGCATTGCTCTGTCACATAATGGCTACATTATCGTATTTTGAAAGCAAATAATATATTCTTGAAAGGTTCTATCGTCCAGGGCTTCTCTAGATGTTATAATAGGTTTATAAAATGTTATCTGAGGGCGGCAATGAACCTCCGGGTTCCTTAAAAGTCATATGTAAGTTATATTTTATCAAAGCGAAATGAGTATAGAAGGAAATAATATGATAAGTTATTGAAAGGATTGCAGTTTGAATATTCACAATGGAAAATGTGTTAATACTGAAATATATAAAATATATTTCGGGCCAGATGTTTCAACGTTCGTTCATTTAGAAATTTCTGTTTTTTTTTTTAATTGTCGTGTAACCGCCTCTAATGCTAGATTGTAGGAATTAAATATGAATTCTTGTTTTATACATAAATGTTGTAACTGGACACAGCCTGTGTATGGACACATCTAGAAATTAATTAATTAATTAATTAATCAATGAATGAATGAATAAATAAATAAATAAATTAATTAATTAATTAATTATTGATGAAAATTTCAATAATACAAAACATCGCAGTGAAAACAAAATTATTTATATTGACTACTTGTTTCTTGTTTTTTTTTCGGCATATTGATTACCTTAGTCACTGAACAGCAGATCTGAACTGTTCGTGAGGTTCAATGCCACTTGCCTATACCCCATACGTAACTTCACTGTTGCTGGTTGCTTGGTGACTCTAGGATAGCGGTGGCGAAAATGTAATCGTGCGCCGAGCCACTGTATAACCTGCAACGTGCAAAGCACCTATGGACGGAGGGCGGACACCCGAAGGGGAAGTGAAGCAACTGTCTGACTTATTAACGAATTTTCATTTTCCTTACGTCAAGCACTTAAATATAATTTTATACAGTAAAAGGCTACAAACTAATGTTTAGTACATGTAACGAAGAAAGAAATGAACAATATCACAACCTAAAATTAACTGTCTTCAGAATGTCTCTGCGACAAAGTTTCAAAATCAGGAATTATGTCACTTACTGCCAGTAGTAGTTGATCACGAAGGTATTTGTCTGTCAGTCGTGATCTAAATTTGGTTTTTACTATTTTAATTGTTGAAAATAATTTTTCACAAACGTAAGTTGTAGCGAACATGGCTTCAACAGAGCAAGCGAAAGAACGAAGCCTCGGATATTTATTTTTTGGCAAAGATTTGAAAGTTCAACATTTGTCAAGTCCTTACATCTAGCTTTCATTTGACATCACATAGTAAATCAGTGAGTTCAAATTGAAGAGTTAACCGTATTATTCGTACATCTGCTGAAAAAGGGTCGACGTACAGAGATGATGATGATGATGATGATGATAACAACAATAACACTTAACCTTTCAATGTTTCATCAATAACATGTAGTATAATGCTGTTTTATGTTATACAACCGTTTTCCTCATAATAGTTGTGAACAAATCATATATTTAATATTCTCATCATATTGACAGCAAAAAATGCGTCCTTTCATCCTACTTGGAACTTTCGTACATGGTTTCGAGAGAGACATATGCCACTCGCAGGTCAGAGACAAATACAAATGGAACGGAGTTTGACTCCAGTGAGTGAGAGGGTGGGGGTTGGCGGAGGTTAGAAGCAAGCGAAATGCACAGCTGTCACTGAGAGCCACAATGTCTCGCGAGTCACGTTCTCGCCACGGCTCTCTAGGTAATCAAACGCAGGACTCTAATCATTAGAAAGCATATACAGTCTCGATAGCACTATTTATTTACTTATTATTCACATTTCTGAGTTCGACAGTCGTTTTTCCTTCGTCTTAAGATTTTATATCTTTAAGGATACGCCAAATGTTTAGGAGTAAACCCCACAATGGAGCAACACATGTGCTGGCTAAAGTAAATTTACCTCTGAACTGAGGAGCACTTTAACTTTCAAGGGAACAAAAACGTGTTGCGCCTCTATTAGGATGTACAAGGGCTCTAAAGCCTGGCACAGTAACTTGTGGTTTTAATCTCGCTGCGGCCGGTGTCTCATAAAAAAGCTCTTTATTAACCGCCTGATTCAGAGATGCACGCTCTCGCACTGCGCATGTCACTTGTTTAAATATTCACACGCGGAGAATTTAACGTCACGAGCCTCTAGACACGTTGCAGTCTGCATGGCAGAGAGACGGATCTTCACTACCCTGCTGGGAATCGATCCCAGGAGTCTGACTGAATGACTAGTTGAACGACTGACTGGCTGAGTGGTCTGAGTGGCAAACCAATTATGAAGTGACTAAATTGACTAAGTACTGACAAATTACTGACAACTAATTTACTAAGTAAACAACTAATTAACTCACAGCTGAGTAATTGACTAACGGACTGACTAAAATTTAACTGCCTAGTTGACTAAGTGACTAATTGACCGACAGTTAACTAATTAACTAACTGAATGATTGACAATTAACTAATTGGCCAAGTAACTGGTTCAGAATTAGCTGACTAATTGGTCCACACCTGTGGAGTAACGGTCAGCGCGTCTGGCTGCGTAACCAGGTGGCCCGGGTTCGATTCCCGGTCGGGGCAAGTTACCTGGTTGAGGTTTTTTCCGGGGTTTTCCCTCAACCCAATATGAGCAAATGCTGGGTAACTTTCGGTGCTGGACCCCGGACTCATTTCACCGGCATTATCACCTTCATCTCATTCAGACGCTAAATGACCTAAGATGTTGATAAAGCGTCGTAAAATAACCTACTTAAAAACATAAAAAAAGTAAAAAAAAGCTGACTAATTGTATAAATGACTAATTGAAAATTAGATGACTGACTGAAAATAAATTAACTGACTGACCGAAAATTAACAGGCTGACTATTTGACTGAGTGACCAAAATTAAATGACTTATTGACTAACTGACTAACTAATTAACTGACTGACAGAAACTTAACTGCCATATTGACTAAGTAACTGACTAATTGATTAACTGAATGACAGGTAATTAACTAATTGACTAACTGACTGACTCAAAATTAACAGACGTATTGAGTAACTGACTAATTGGCTGAGTGACTGAAAATTAACTGCCATATTGACTAAGTAACTGAATAATGGATTAACTGAGTGACAGATAATTAACTAATTGACTAACTGATTGACTGAAAATTAACAGACTTATTGAGTAACTGACTAATTGGCTGAGTGACTGAAAATTAACTGCCATATTGACTAAGTAACTGACTACTTGATTAACTGAATGACAGATAATTAACTAATTGACCAACTGACTGACTGAAAATTAACAGACTTATTGAGTAACTGACTAATTGGCTGAGTGACTGAAAATTAACTGCCATATTGTCTAAGTAACTGACTACTTGATTAACTGAATGACAGATAATTAACTAATTGACCAACTGACTGACTGAAAATTAACAGACTTATTGAGTAACTGACTAATTGGCTGAGTGACTGAAAATTAACTGCCATATTGACTAAGTAATTGACTAATTGATTAGCTGAATGACAGCTAATTAACTAATTGACCAAATGACTGACTGAAAATTAACAGACTTATTGAGTAACTGACTAATTGGCTGAGTGACTGAAAATTAACTGCCATATTGACTAAGTAACTGACTAATTCATTAACTGAGTGACAGATAATTAACTAATTGACTAACTGAATGAATGAAAATTAAATAATTCACTAAGCAACTGACTAATTGACTGTCTGAAAATTAACTGATTAATTGACTAAGTAATTGACTAGTTGAGTGTCTGACTGAATTAAGACTCTTGAACCAAATGAACTGTGAATGTTACCTTCAGATTTCTAGCAGAAAACACACTGCCACAGAATCCATGGGACGTATTCCATTGTCCTTCCAGTAGCATTTATATTCGGTTGTTTAGACGTCATCATGCAAGCAGCTGAGTTAAAAATTCGGGGGTTCAAACCGGGCCTTATGCGATGGACTTAAAAAATAACAAAAATCTCAGCGTGGCTTTCTGCAGGAGAAAAATAATGCCAGGTGGCTTGTGTCGTAGATTTATGGCACGAGAAAGATCCTTGTGCATGATAAGGGTCTGTAGTTAAAATTTTCGGCTTTTCTTGCCAAAGTTGAATTTCAACACTGGATAACTTCTATAGTTGAAAAATATCATTAAAATAACACTACTACTGTAACTACATACTAACATGCTACTGCTACTGCTGCAGCTGCTACTACTGTCACTGCTGTTACTACTACTGCTGCCACTATTACTACTACTACTATTGCTACTACCATTGCTTCTGCTCCTATTACTACTGCTATTGCTAGTGGTACTACTACTGATACTGCTGCTCTACTACTACTGCTACTACTAGTACTACTGCTACTGTTCCTACTGCTGCTACTATTACTACTACTACTATTGCTACTACCATTGCTTCTGCTCCTATTACTACTGCTATTGCTAGTGGTACTACTACTGATACTGCTGCTCTACTACTACTGCTACTACTAGTACTACTGCTACTGTTCCTACTGCTGCTACTATTACTACTACTACCTGCTACTACTACTGCTTCTGCTGCTTCCACCACTGCTACTATTACTGCTACTACTGGTACTACTACTGCTACTACTACTGTTACTGCTACTAAGACTGCTACTGCTCTTTACTGCTATTACTACTGCTGCTGCTACTATTGCTGCTACTGCTACTACTATTACTACTAGTACTACTGCTACTACTACTACTACTACTACTATTGCTACTACTACTGCTTCTGCTGCTTCCACCACTGCTACTATTACTGCTACTACTGGTACTACTACTGCTACTACTACTGTTACTGCTACTAAGACTGCTACTGCTATTTACTGCTACTACTACTACTATTACTATTACTACTACTGCTACTACTACTATTGCTACTACTACTGCTTCTGCTGCTTCCACCACTGCTACTACTACTGCTATTACTGTTACTACTACTGCTACTACTACTGTTACTGCTACTACTACTGTTACTGCTACTAAGACTGCTACTACTACTACTACTACTGCTGCTACTATTGCTGCTACTGCTACTACTATTACTACTAGTACTACTGCTACTACTACTACTACTACACTAGTACTACTGCTACTGTTACTACTATTACTACTAGTACTACTGCTACTGCTACTACTACTATTACTATTACTACTAGTACTACTACTACTGCTACTACTACTATTGCTACTACTACTGCTTCTGCTGCTTCCACCACTGCTACTATTACTGTTAGTACTGGTACTACTACTGCTACTACTACTGCTACTACTACTATTGCTACTACTACTGCTTCTGCTGGTTACACCATTGATACTATTACTGTTACTACTGGTACTACTACTGCTACTACTACTTTTACTGCTACTAAGACTTCTATTGCTTTTTACTGCTACTACTACTGCTGCTGCTACTATTGCTGCTACTGATACTACTATTACTACTAGTACTACTGCTACTACTATTACTACTAGTACTACTGATACTGCTACTACTACTACTACTACTACTATTACTACTAGTACTATTGCTACTGCTACTAGTACTACTAGTAGTACTGCTACTGCTACTACTACTACTACTGCTACTGCTACTACTACTATTACTACTAGTACTACTGCTACTACTACTACTGCTGCTACTACTACTACTACTACTACTACTACTACTGCTGCTGCTGCTGCTGCTGCTGTCCACACCTGTGGAGTAACGGTTACGCGTCTGGCCGCGAAACCAGGTGGCCCAGGTTCGATTCCCGGTTTGGGGCAAGTTACCTGGTTGAGGTTTTCCCTCAACCCAATATGAGCAAATGCTGGGTAACTTTCGGTGTTGGATCCCGTACTCATTTCACCAGTATTATCACCTTCATCTCATACAGACGCTGAATAACCTAAGATGTTGATAAAGCGTCGTAAAATAACCAACTACCTAGTACTACTACTACTGCTACTATACTACTACTTATATTTTACCGATTTTTTGCATAAATATGTACTCGAACAAGTACAGATGCTTTCTTTGCAAGATTTCAAGAAGCTCCAATTCATTGCGTTGTTAGTTTTCCTAATTTTTTCTTTGACTATTTTATGGCTCACGAGATAGCATGTGCCGTCATAAAATGCAGGACTGAAGAGTGCTCTTACACCAGACCTGTGAAACATAGAAACATTTACCACCCATCAGCCTACTCGGAGAGGAGAAATGATGCGTTTATATGCGACACGCTCGACGGACGGAAAAAATGACGTAGGGATGTACAGATTTTTATTCAACTTTGAACGTCTTTGAAATGTAAGAGTCAGCGAGTTAGAATTTATTATTATTTTTCTTTATGATCTTTATAGTATTATTGTCAATTTCTCGAAGAAATGTTTAATTTGACTTAACAAATGCTAATAAACAGAATATTTATTTTTAAGATAAGAATTTTGTCAGCACTATTTTAGTTACTCAGCAGCAATTGGCAATGGTTTTGTACATTTAAGGTTATTTTTGTTAGTAAATTTACGATAGAAGCCACACCAGGATTGTACAAAATTTTGTCGAATATCCTTTTGAGGAGATTAACTCCATATGTAGATGAAATCATTGGGGATCATCAGTGTGGTTTTAGGCGTAATAATCGACTATTGATCAGATTTTTTGTGTATTCGACAGATATTGGACAAAAATGGGAGCATAAGGGTACAGTACATCAGTTATTCATAGATTTAAAAAAGGCGTATGACTCGGTTAAGAGAGAAGTTTTATATAATATTCTTATTGAATTTGATATTCCCAAGAAACTAGTTCGATTAATTAAAATGTGTCTTAGTGAAAATTACAGCAGAGTCCGTATAGGCCAGTTTCTATCTGATACTTTTCCAATTCACTGCGGGCTAGAGCAGGGAGATGCACTAACACCTTTGCTTTTTAACTTCGCTCTAGAATATGCCATTAGGAAAGTTCAGGATAAGACAGATGGTTTGGAATTGAACGGGTTACATCAGCTTCTTGTCTAAGCGGATGACGTGAATATGTTAGGAGAAAATCCACAAACGATTAGGGAAAACACGGGAATTTTACTGGAAACAAGTAAAGAGATAGGTTTGGAAGTAAATCCCGAAAAGACAAAGTATATGATTATGTCTCGTGACCAGAATATTGTACGAAATGGAACTATAAAAATTGGAGATTTATCTTTCGAAGAGGTGCAAAATTCAAATATCTTGGAGCAACAGTAACAAATATAAATGACAAAATGACAAAAGCACAATAAATATGGGTAATGCCTGTTATTATTCGGTTGAGAAGATTTTGTCATCTAGTCTGCTGTCAAAAAATATGAAAGTTAAAATTTATAAAACAATTATATTACCGGTTGTTCTGTATAGCTGTGAAACTTGGACTCTCACTTTGAGAGAGGAACAGAGATTAAGGGTCTTTGAGAATAAGGTTCTTAGGAAAATATTTGGGGCTAAGAGGGATGAAGTTACAGGAGAATTGAGAAAGTTACACAACACAGAACTGCACGCATTGTATTCTTCACCTGACATAATTAGGAACATTAAATCCAGACGTTTGAGATAGGCAGGGCATGTAGCACGTATGGGCGAATCCAGAAATGCATATAGAGTGTTAGTTGGGAGACCGGAGGGAAAAAGGCCTTTAGGGAGGCCGAGACGTAGATGGGAAGATAATATTAAAATGGATTTGAGGGAGGTGGGATATGATGGTAGAGACTGGATTAATCTTGCAATGGATAGGGACCAATGGCGGGCTTATGTGAGGGCGGCAAAGAACCTCCGGGTTCCTTAAATGCCAGTAAGTAAGTAGGTAAACCACACCAAGTGTATTTCCCTTCCGAAGGAAGACATACTAAATATATAGGCCTACTGTAATTATAACCTTTAAAAGTAATACGCGAATTTTGGACCTAGTAGCAAGCATAGTAGGCCGACCAGACCACCGTCAACATCCTCGACACCCTGGGAGTGTTAAGGAAAGTTCTATTCATCAGATATAATAATATTAGCTTTTTGGTAACATAGGATATTCATTATCTTGTGTATCCAAACTCTTCGCAGTTTATTCTTTGTATGTTGTAATCTTTGTGTGCATTGTACTCCATGTGTGTTGACACTCTTTGGTGTGGAATAAACGTGGCGCTGTGAGATTGGCTACTGACAGTAAGTTTGTCTCTTTATACATCACAATATGCATGGTGATAATGATATCCGGTATGTTCAAATTAGATTGTGACTGTAAATAGTAGCCTACTTTACTGACATAGCTACAGCTACAACGCGATTAAATATTTACGCCTAAGTTTCGTTATTCCATATAAAACGAGCCTTTTCTCAGGTTCTATTTTAATCTATAAAACTGGAAACTAAAATTTTCAGAAATTATTTATTTGTATTTTTACATATACTGAAGCAATATTTTTTAAATTTTGGAGATATTACAGAAGATAATATACTGAAAATCTTTGAAAAAATCGAATGAGCAAAATATCTGACGGTAAGGAAATACATTATTAAAGAAAAATTACTGTTTCAGCATACAGTCAAGTTATGAGTTCAACAGCCTAAAAAAAACCATCTGTCTAGCTTTAACACTTTTTTTATAAAATCTTCCTTATACTTACTGACTTTTAAGGAACTCGCAGGTTCATTGCCGCCCTCACATAAGCCCACCATCGGTCCCTATCCTGTGTAAGATTAATCTCTATCATCATATTCTGCCTCCCTCAAATTCATTTTAATATTATCTTCCCATCTACGTCTCGGCCTCCCCCAAAGTATTTTTCCCTCGGCATCTCAACTAACACTCTATATGCATTTCTGGATTCGCCCATACATGCTACATGCCCTGCCCATCTCAAACGTTTGGATTTAATGTTTCTAATTATGTCGGGTGAAGAATACAATGCGTGCAGTTCTGTGTTGTGTAACTTTCTCCATTCTCCTGTAACTTTATCCCTCTTAGCCCCAAATATTTTTCTAAGCACCTTATTCTCAAACACCCTTAACCTATGTTCCTCTCTCAAAGTGAGAGTCCAAGTTTCACAACCATACAGAACAACCGGTAATAGGCCTATAACTGTTTTATAAATTATAACTTTCAGATTTTTTGACAACAGACTGGATGATAAAAGCTTCTCAACCGAATAATAACACGCATTTCCCATATTTATTCTGCGTTTAATTTTCTCCCGAGTGTCATTTATATTTGTTACTGTTGCTCCAAGATATTTGAATTTTTCCACCTCTTCGAAGAATAAATCTCCAATTTTTATGATTCCATTTCGTACAATATTCTGGTCACGAGACATAATACTAGGCCTATAGTTTGTCTTTTCGGGATTTACTTCCAAACCTATCGCTTTACTTCCTTCAAGTAAGATTTCCGTATTTTCCGTAATCGTTTGTGGATTTATGTTATTAACGTCATCCACATAGACAAGAAGCTGATGTAACCCGTTCAATTCCAAACCCTGTCTGTTATCCTGAACTTTCCTATTGGCATATTGTAGAGCAAAGTTAAAAAGTAAAGGTAATCGTGCATCTCCTTGCTTTAGTCCACAGATGTAAAGAGTGCACTTATATTATAAATGCCAAAATAAATTATGAAACAATTGAGATAATGGGTAGAAGTTGTATAATTTTGAAACTAGAAGAAATGAGTGTCCACATGAGGCAAAAACATTATTTACCAAATTTTGAAGAAATTTGACAATGCTGGAGTCGATGAATACCTTAACAATAATCATTTTCGTTTCCCTGTCGTCATCTGTTTGTCGGCTGTGACAGTAAATCGTAATGTTATTTTATGTTAAATTTAGTCATCACCCGAAGCCAGAATACAGAGGCGTCGTGTTTCTGCTTATATATATTTCATGAGTGAAATGGCAGCGTGATTCTGTATGCATGCCTGTATAAATAATCATTATTTTATAAATAAGCGCTGTAATGAATATTAGAGGTGGCGAATATAAAATATACCGCTCGTGAGGGATATTTGGTTGATTGGGTGAGCTATCTGCCCCAGCAGGGGACGTCAAGCTGCTAAATAACGCTGTTTCAGCACTGTGGGTTCAGGGAAATGACATCCGTGACGCATGAAACTTTAAGAGAAATGAAAATTTAACGGCAGTAGAGATGGATATGCTGAAAACAACGCCGCTGCCAACTGAACTGATCCCTTCATATCAGTGTGACACTTGACCGATAATGTCGATAAAATTATTGAACACATAATTTCAATCTGAATTTGAGTTGAAGACGTGGATGGATTGGGACATTGCAGAGAGAGAAACCGCCAGAGCATTAGATGCAAAGAGAAAATCCAAGTGATCGTATTAATCATTCAGTGATTTGCTTCCGAAACCTCCTATTTCACTTCCAATTGGGCTATTTTTAGGGCAAGGAGAAAAATTGTTGGTTTAGAAATACACGAAAGAATAAAAAAAAAAGGCGTGTTTATTCTTATCTCATATAACTTAGTTGACACTAATAATGTCTTATTTTAGTGAGTTACATGTATGGTATATCAACTCAAATAATGAAACTACTTTTGCCTACTCGTCCCTAATCTTATATAGGTTAGTTGGCACTAATAATGTCTTATTTTAGTATCTTATATGTATGGTATATCAACTGAAATAATGAAACCATCTTTGCCTACTCGTCCCTAATCTTGTATAGCTTAGTTGACACTAATAATGTCTTATTTTGGTATGTTATATGTATGGTATATCAACTGAAATAATGAAACCACCTTTGTCTACCCGTCCCTAATCTTGCATAGGTTAGTTGGCACTAATAATGTTTTATTTTAGTATATTATGTGTGTGGTATATCAACTGAAATAATGAAACTACCTTTGCCTACTCGTCCCTAATCTCGTATAGCTTATTTGGCACCAATAATGTCTTATTTTAGTATGATATTTGTATGGTATATCAACTAAAATAATGAAACTACCTTTGCCTACTCGTCCCTAATCTTGTATAGGTTATTTGGTACTAATAATGTCTTATTTTAGTAAGTTATATGTATGGTATATCAACTGAAATAATGAAACTACCTTTGCCTACTCATCCCTAATCTTGTATAGGTTATTTGGTACTAATGTCTTATTTTAGTATGTTATATGTATGGTATATCAACTGAAATAATGAAACTACCTTTGCCTATTCGTCGCTAATCTTGTATAGGTTATTTGGTACTAATAATATCTTATTTTAGTAAGATATATGTATGGTATATCAACTGAAATAATGAAACTACCTTTGCCTACTCGTCCCTAATCTTGTATAGGTTAGTTGGCACTAATAATGTCTTATTTTAGTTTATGATGTGTGTGGTATACCAACTGAAATAATGAAACTACCTTTGCCTACTCGTCCCTAATCTCGTATAACTTATTTGGCACCAATAATATCTTATTTTAGTAAGTTATATGTATGGTATATCAACTGAAATAATGAAACTACCTTTGCCTACTCATCCCTAATCTTGTATAGGTTATTTGGTACTAATGTCTTATTTTAGTATGTTATATGTATGGTATATCAACTGAAATAATGAAACTACCTTTGCCTACTCGTCGCTAATCTTGTATAGGTTATTTGGTACTAATAATATCTTATTTTAGTATGATATATGTATGGAATATCAACTGAAATAATGAAACCACCTTTGCCTACTCGTCCCTAATCTCGTATAGTCCACATCTGTGGAGTAACGGTTAGCGAGTCTGGCCCGGTTTCGATTCCCGGTCGGGGCAAGTTACCTGATTGAGGTTTTTTCCGGGGTTTTCCCTCAACCCAATATGAGCAAATGCTGGGTAACTTTCGGTGCTGGACCCCGGACTCATTTCACCGGCGTTATCACCATCACATTCAAACGCTAAATAACCTAAGCTGTTGATAAAGCGTCGCAAAAGAACCTACTTAAAAATCTCGTATAGCTTAGTTGGCACTAATAATGTCTTATTTTAGTAAGTTATATGTATGGTTTATCAACTGAAATAATGAAAGTACCTTGTCTACTAGTCCCTAATCTCGTATAACTTAGTTGACACTAATAATGTCTTATTTTAGTATCTTATGTATGGTATATCAACTGAAATAATGAAACCACCTTGGTCTACTCGTCCCTAACCTCGTATAACTTAGTTGGCACTAATACTGTCTTGTTTTATTATGTTATATGTATGGTATATCAACTGAAATAATGAAAAAAAACTTTGGCCTACTGGTACCTAACCTCGTATAGTTTAGTTGGCACTAATGTCACATTTTAATATGTTGTATGCATGGCATATCAACTGAAATAATGAAACCACCTTGGCCTACTCGTCCCTAACCTCGTTAGCACTAATAATGTCTTAATTTATTATATTATATGTATGGTATATCAATTGAAATAATAAAAAAAACCTTGACCTACCCATATAGTTTAGTTGGCACTGTCATATTTTAGTATGTTATATGTATGGTATATCAACTGAAATAAAGAAACCACCTTAGCCTACTCGTCCCTAATCTCGTACAACTCAGTTGACACTTTATGATAGCAGGTATTTTGTAGAACTTAAAAGCCAGACGCTCATCTGAACGGTAGCGAACAGTTCATTCATTAGCTATAATTGCACGTCAGCTATTGCTTGAAACATTTCCACCTTGAGTAACATTCTATTTGATAACTTAGAACAATTTAAGTTGCCATGGCCTGACTTTTCGAGGGGCCCGATCATTGCACATACGTTGGCTTTTTCCCTTTGTGAGCTCTATATATCCAGTGATTGTCCAAATCCAACAGTGGCCACGTGAATCCCATGCTGACAGGTGGGCAATTCTACCTGAGCCCTGACAGTAACATGTCAGAGTAGTACCGGGAGCCCTCAGCCCTTCCTATGTCATCATCGGTAGCCCAAGACTTCATCCCAGTCTATTTTTAACTTTTTCAGAATATAATTATATTTAATAAGTAGGACCGTATTCTATCCCAGGACATACGGAGATAGGGTTAGTTATTCATAGACTATTGGCGTGACGTCATTTTTGATATGTTGCTTCTTTTCACTCAAATGACTGTATTTTTCCTACAGAAAAGTGGAAAACTCAACCGAACTCACAGTGATTAGGCAGTGTGTGGAGGATTGATCTCTGATTACGCAGGAAGTTAAAAGTTGAACAGTTCAATGTCATGTAGTAAATCAGCCGTGGCGAAAATGTAACTCACGAGCACATTGTGACTCGCAATGGTAGCTGTGCATTTTCTTTGCTTCCTACCTCCCACAACCCCCACCCTCTCACTCACTGGAGTCAAGCTCTGTTCCATTTGTATTCGTCTCTGACCTGCGAGTGGCGTATCGTCGCAATATCTCTCTCGAAACCATGTATCTCTACAAAAACGAAAGTTTCAAGTAGGATGTGGGGACGGATTTTTTTGCTGCCAATATGATGAGAATATTAAATGTATGATTTGTTCACCAGTATTACGAGGAAAACGGTTGTATAACATAAAACGGCATTATAAGTCACTACATGTTACTGATGAAACATTAAAAGGTTAAGTGTTATTATTATTATTATTATTATTATTATTATTATTATTATTATTATTATTATTATTATCATCATCTCTGTACGTCGATCCTTTTTCAGCAGATGTACGAATAATGCGGTTAGATCTTCCATTTAAACTCACAGATTTACAGTGTGATGTTAAATGAAAGCTAGATATAAGGACTTGACAAATGTTGAACTTTCAAATCTTTGCCAAAAAATAAATATCCGAAGCTTCGTTCTTTCGCTTGCTCTGTTGAAGCCATGTTCGCTACAACTTACTTTTGTGAAAAATTATTTTCAAGAATGAAAGTAGTAAAAACCAAATTTAGATCACGACTGACAGACAAATACCTTCGTGATCAACTACGACTGACAGTAAGTGACATAATTCCTGATTTTGAAACTCTGTCGCAGAGATATTCTGAAGACAATTAATTTTAGATTGTGATAATGTGTCCTATGTTTTCTTGTTCATTTCTTTCTTCGTTACACGTACTAAACATAAGTTTGTAGCCTTGTACTGTATAAAATTATATTTAAGTGCTAGACGTAAGGAAAATGAAAATCTGTTAATAAGTCAGACAGTTGCTTCACTTCCCCTTCGGATGTCCGCCTCCCTCCATAGGTGCTATGCACGTTGCAGGTTACACAGTGGCTCGGCGCACGATCGCATTTTCGCCACCGCTGTAGTAAATAAATGTCCAATTCGTATGATGTACACCGACACACTGCCTCATCACAAATAAACTTTATTTGATATCTGAAGAACTGCTTGACTTTGAAGATAGACATCTTTTACTGTTGTGTTTTTTTTTAATTAAAGAACATTCCAGAAAATTTGGTCGGTTTATATTTTAGACACTTTGTATAGATCTCCATTCGGCATTAATCACCTAGCATACAAATTGAGACGATACACACTTAAATTTATGGGTTATGCTGTATTAACAGAATTACACATGCTCTGGACACCCCTGGTGTGGAATGTTTTGAAAGGGCGAGTTGTTTCACAAGGTGTTGATTTGGTAACCTAGATGGGTAGAATAAGGGGCGTGGATAGAAAGTTTTTGAGAACGTTGGAAGTTCAGAAGAGATGAGAGGAGACCAAATAAAGGAGAGGTTTGGGGAAACATGTTAACAGTGGGAAGAAAATTAAAAGTGTGTGTTATTTCTTGATGTCTAAAAATCACATCGTAAAACATCTTCGGCTTCCAAGAAGAGAAGATGTTTACTTGAAACGCCAATGTAATAATGTGTGTCGGTATTCCGGAACACTGAAGCAGGACAAAAGTTGTAACGTGAAACAAAACTGTCTTTCGATGAAAGAGTAATGGAACGGAGAAAAATTCTCTCCGGCGCCGGGATTTGAACCCAGAGAGAATTTTTCTCCGTTCCATTACTCTTTCATCGTATGATGACGCAGAATATCTGCATGGAAATATCATACGTACTTCGGTACATTAAAATAATATATATGATATGCGTAAATCACTTCGTGATTTAAGACGGCGCTTATTCCGTCGGATGCCGGCCAACTAGTCACTCATATCGAGTGCACCTCAGCACATGTGTGGACTTCGGTCCTGCGTTCATAGACATCTATGACGTAGTGCAGAGGGCGGCCACTAGAGGGAACCCAAGAGTTGGAGCTTAATCTGAGACGATTCTAACCGGCGTCGGAGTTGTATCCGGTGTGGCTTAGTGGATAAAGCATCAGCACGTAGAGCTGAAAACCGGGGTTCAAATCCCGGCACCGGAGAGAATTTTTCTCCGTTGCATTACTCTTTCATCGTATGATGACGCAGAATATCTGCATGGAAATATCATATGTACTTCGGTACATTAAAATAATATATATGATATGCGTAAATCACTTCGTGATTTAAGACGGCGCTTATTCCGTCGGATCCCGGCCAACTAGTCACTCATATCGAGTGCACCTCAGCACATGTGTGGACTTCGGTCCTGCGTTCATAGACATCTATGACGTAGTGCAGAGGGCGGCCACTAGAGGGAACCCAAGAGTTGGAGCTTAATCTGAGACGATTCTAACCGGCGTCGGAGTTGTATCCGGTGTGGCTTAGTGGATAAAGCATCAGCACGTAGAGCTGAAAACCCGGGTTCAAATCCCGGCGCTGGAGAGAATTTTTCTCCGTTCCATTACTCTTTCATCGTATGATGACGCAGAATATCTGCATGGAAATATCATATGTACTTCGGTATATTAAAATAATATATATGATATGCGTAAATCACTTCGTGATTTAAGACGGCGCTTATTCCGTCGGATCCCGGCCAACTAGTCACTCATATCGAGTGCACCTCAGCACATGTGTGGACTTCGGTCCTGCGTTCATAGACATCTATGACGTAGTGCAGAGGGCGGCCACTAGAGGGAACCCAAGAGTTGGAGCTTAATCTGAGACGATTCTAACCGGCGTCGGAGTTGTATCCGGTGTGGCTTAGTGGATAAAGCATCAGCACGTAGAGCTGAAAACCGGGGTTCAAATCCCGGCGCCGGAGAGAATTTTTCTCCGTTGCATTACTCTTTCATCGTATGATGACGCAGAATATCTGCATGGAAATGTCATATGTACTTCGGTACATTAAAATAATATAAAACTGTCTTTGTCATTACTGTACTTTCTGTTGTAAACAAAATCTTTTCCTTATTGAGTAGTAGATTTCTATCATGTTCTTAAAACCGTGTTGTACAGGGACATCATTTTATTTTTACTAATATTTTTAATATTAACTTGGCTACACCTTTGGATTAACGGTTGAGAACCGGAAACACCGTTTGCTACCCCCTTCCACGACTAGAGTTCGATGATACTGGCGTGATATACAAACAAATCACTCTACTAGGTATAGGAGGGAAGAAAAGTAGTTAATCCATTTACCTAAACTAGGAAATATCGCGCTTTTGAGTTTCGTCATTTTCATTAGGTTTTTGTTTAATCAAAATACAGTACAGTATTAACAATGAGTGTTTTTACTTACGAACTGAGCTGTCCATGTGGACGCATTCATTATGCAGTGTCTATTATACTGTCCACAGCACATTAGCGTTCAATATAGAGAATGAAGTTAAATTGAAAAATAATCATAATATGGTTATTTAAACACATTTTTGAAAATGGTGGCCGTTCATTTCGATACAGGCTTCAGTTCTTTTGTGCATATTATCGCACTATAGACTATTCCATCTAATCCCAATTACCAGTTTCGTCCTTCGTACTAGTAACTCATGTTAAAATAATTCTATACCTTCTCTATAAAAGAGTACCTTACTTACTGTAAATCCAATCTTCACTTCTGCCCGACCCGCACAGATAAAATTACTCAGACATGCTATGTAATGTCCGTCCAAGTGGTTATGTCGCAGGATCGTAGAAAGGGGGGGGTGAAACACGAGACAGTTAATTACTTAACGAGGCCCTTTTATTTAGGTTATTTTAAACAGTTGTGTAATATTACGTAGACGTCCAATTCCTAACAAATTAATGTTTTCAGAAAAGAGCTAAGACAGCCCAGCCACTAGCCTTTAGTCCACACCTGTGGAGTAACGATCAGCGCGTCTGGCTGCGAAACCAGGTGGCCCGGGTTCGAATCCCGGTCGGGGCACGTTACCTGGTTGAGGTTTTTTCCGGGGTTTTCCCTCAACCCAACATGAGCAAATGCTGGGTAACTTTCGGTGGTGGACCCTGGACTCATTTCACCGGCATTATCACCTTCATATCATTCAGACGCTAAATAACCTAGATGTTGATACAGCGTCGTAAAATAACCCAATAAAATAAAAAAAACTAGCCTTTACAGAGGGACGAGCAGAAGCAGGTGGGGGAAATCGGGATGCGACGTAGGCAAACGAACGACAGTACCTGTGCGAAAACATGATTCAATATTGAAAGCTCTTTCGTCACTGGAAAACGCGAACATATTTCTGGAACGTACCATACTCACTAACTCAATACTGTTTACTATATGCGGCCTTTGTTCTTTGTGGAGGACAGTTGGAACTTCATTAATAGAAAGGATAGAAGTGAAATACATTCAAAACTCAGGTACAATAAAAATTGAATTAAAAATAAAATGATGTCCCTGTATAAGTTCTTGTTTTGTTTTAATATAGGCTAAATTCATCGCGTATTAAAAGTTCTGTATATCTCTAGAAGGTACATTATCACCAGAGCTGCGATTCCTCTAACCAAAACATTGAAAATAGGTTAGTGGTGTCTGGACTATAGTTGCAGTCTGACGTATAAAGTTACAAGCGTACACTCGCAACGAGAATACGATATCAAAGGAAGTCGTCCCGTGAAGGTTTATTTTCCTTACTCAGGTACATGGACATTTAATTTGTTACGAGCACAAGCGCTAGTCAAAACGTAGTATTATGCTACGTTTACACGGCGACAGTTTAGAGAAGAGAGCTACAGATTATAGTTGAGTATCACCGTGTAAACGGTTGTGAGTGCAGGTATCTCGTTGACTCTAATATCTAAATAGAGAATCTAAATAGAGCGGCCTTGAAAACTGCTCTCGCCGTGTAAACACCCTGAACAGAGAACTCGCATATACTGTCAGCTCTCATTATAGCTTCTCTAAATTAGTCAGCTAAGTTGAACTTTTTCATTAACTCTCGCGACAGAAACAGTATAAATGACGGCCAAAGACAATGGAGTGTCGAAGACACGAAGATTGATTGAAGCATATGAATTGGAAAGTTGTTTGTGGAATGTGGTTCACAAGAATTACAAGAATAAGGACCTTGAGAAATCAGGCATTGTCAAAATTAGCTGAGACTGTTGAGGCGTCTGAATTTGGCTTTTAGTTTTGTTAATTTATTGTAATTTGGCCGTAATTTTACCAAGGTCCATTGTTTTAGTTTTTTAATTTGTTGGTTTTTATTCTTGCTTATTTATTTGCGAAAGGTCCATAATCTCCAGTAAGTGCGAACTGTAATAATAATAATAATAATAATAATAATAATAATAATAATAATAATAATAATAAATTTATATATTTATATTTATTTATTTAATGTGCTGTACAACAGCCAGTGGCCAATTACAGTTCAGCACAAATATAACAAAAACATAAAACAAAATAATTATTACACATAAATATAATTACAATTAGTTACAATAATGAAGATGAATGGATAACTAAGAATACTATGAGACAATGATAATTGAGTATAATGCCTAAAAGAATACATAAATGATAAATCGTTGCCAAGAGCAAACGAAGTCTATACATTGAAGGGATCGAATTCGCAGCTATGCATGTTGGCATTTTTAATGCATCTGGAGACTGGTGAAAGGAATTTCGAATTTCTAATATAGAAAAGTTTGTGGGCTCTCATATCTTTTGTTGGAATACGTAAGGTAATATTGTTTAAGAAAGAGTCACAGGATATATCACTTTTGAGGACTTTACAAAGGAACAGATAATCTAGCTCATGGCGTCTAGCATATAGATTTTGACAATTAAAATATTCACATTTTCTCTCATAACTACCCGGAATTAATGGGCAAAAATCTGAATGAACATAAGGATATAAATTTTCTTTGTATATTTTCTAATTTAGCCGAATCCGTAGTGATAATTTATTTTATTTATTTATTTATTTAGAATATTAACGTGCAAAAACAAGAGCACAAGGCCAATTACAGTTTTGCACGATACAAAACAGAACAAAACAACAAATGATGATGAGAATGAATGATAGAAAATGGCAATGAGATGAAATACAAACAATATAATGGTCTACATAAATCATTGATCAAATAATAATTATAAAATTATAAAATTAGTACAATGAGATAATTGAAATAATGGAATAGTCTACATTAATCAATTGACCAAATGCAAGAAATAAAATGGACAAATAATTATTAAAATTAGATCAGTGAGTTAAAAACTCAAAGATATAATAATAATAGTAATAATAATAATAATAATAATAATAATAATAATAATAATAATAATAATAATAATAATAATAATAATAATTATCACTATTATGTTATTATTATCACTATTGTTTTATTATTATTATTATTATTATTATTATTATTATTATTATTATCATCACCATTCACTTGATGTGGAATATTTTCTATATTCCTTCAATACTATTGATAATGCATCATATTAATAATAATAACGCTCACCTAGTACATTACGAACAAATCACATAAATGGTACAATGGTAATGTGACCAACAGCCTTTCCTTTATACTAATGACCAGGGAAAGGATTTATATGTAAATACATATTTACTTATAAAGCTAATATAATTTATATTTTGCATTATCTTTATGTTTCACAATGTGTAGGGTTGAAAAATCCTACTTTTATTTTCCATATTTTTCCATATTTTAGAGTTTAGTACATATTTTCGTTAATTTCCATATATTTTCCATATTTCATATAAAACAGTCCATATTATATTAGGTTTAACAATAAAACAAAACAAAATTCCATTAACTTTTAAAAATACATTTCAACAATAGAGATTTAAACACATGTTCAGTAATCCCTTTAACATCAGAGTTATTTGAAAATTAGCAGTCCTATCAACAATGGGAAAGTAAGTTACAAAACTGTATTAATTTAATTTAAAATTTTTAACAGACTTCAGTTGTGCAGCTCAACAGTTAAATGCCAGTCAGAGTACACATAGGTTCAGTTTTGTAAATCATACTATAAAGACGGTAAATATGCCAAAAGTACGTCATTCAGTCAATTTAAAATCAAAACTAACAAGTTACATTTCAGAATTTAAAGAAGATGGTTTATCAACTGACAATAAGATATTATTTTGTAATTTGTGTCAGTGTGCAGTATCATCTACACAAAAGTTCCTGGTGCAACAACACATTACAACTAGTAAACATCAGGCCAACAAACAACTAAATTCCAAGCAGAGACAATTGTTTTTAACACAACCAACAACATCGAATGTAAGATCTGAGTTTAACATCGACCTGTGCCGTTCTCTCATCTCTGCTGATATTCCTCTCTACAAACTAAAGAATAAGGTCTTCAGGGAATTCCTTGAAAAATATACTCAACATACAATCCCGGATGAGTCAACACTTAGGAAGACGTATGCTCCATCCATCTACGATGAGACAATACAGAAGATAAGAGATGAAATTAAAGATAGTTCAATTTGGGTTTCCATTGATGAGACTCCCGACAAAGAAGGTAGACTTGTTGGTAATGTAGTTATCGGTTTGTTAAGTGAACAATATTCTGAACGAATTCTTTTACATTGTGATGTTCTAGAAAAGTGCAATAACAAAACTATAGTTAAACTGTTCAACGAAGCTATGGGTATCCTGTGGCCAAAGGGTATTATGTACGATAATGTGTTATTCTTTATTAGCGATGCTGCCCCTTATATGGTCAAAGCTGGACAAGCATTATCTGTTGTATATCCTAAATTGACTCATTTTACTTGTGTGGCGCATGCATTTCATCGTGTGGCAGAAGTGGTCAGAGACAATTTCCCTAAAGTAGATTTGTTGATTTCATCAGTGAAAAAAGTATTTCTCAAAGCTCCCAGTAGAGTTAACGTGTTGAAAGAAATGTACCCTGAAATTCCATTGCCACCAAAGCCAATTTTAACTAGATGGGGTACATGGCTAGAAGCAGTTGAATATTATGCCGAACATATAGACTCTATTAACAATGTTCTCCTTGCATTGGACTCTGAAGATGCAGTCTCAATTGATACTGCGAAAACAGTTACCTGTGACATAAGTGTGAAGAATGACTTAGCTCACATTCAGCATACATTTTCATGCATCATAAAAACGCTCAAAAGTCTCCAAAATAGGCACCTTTCACTATCTGAAAGTTTTGAAATTATAAATAGTACTGTGGAACAACTGAATCGTGGTAGAGGTAAAGTTGCAGATGCAGTAAGAGCTAAGGTGGACACTGTACTTTCAAAAAACCCTGGATATGAAGAACTACAAAAGGTTGTTGCTGTGATGAGTGGTGAATCAACAGTGAAGATTAACTTGGACTTATCCCCAGCAGACATTGTGAAATTGAATTATGTACCAGTTACTTCTTGTGACGTCGAACGCTCTTTTAGTCAGTATAAATCTATCCTCAGAGACAATAGAAGAAGATTCACTTTTCAGCACTTGAAAGAAATGTTTGTAACCTATTGTTATGGTAACAGACAATAAAAATTGTGTTTTGTTGAAACTACATTGGAAGATAAGGTACGTCCATTATATTTTTTGTTTAGTTTGATTAAAATGTACCAATATTTAACGTACATAGTCATTTTTTTATAATTTTAAGTCCATATTTAATTCCATATTTTGGTAAAAATCCATATTTAATTCCATATTTTGGTAAAAATAACTACATATATATTTACATATTTCATATATTTTTAGTCCATATAAATCCGTTCCCTGCTAATGACAATCCTCATAGTTCTGTCTTTTTTGCCAATTACAAGTCCGCTGTGTAAGCTCCATGCGTCGGCGAGATATCCAGGGTTTTTCCCACGTAGATCTATTTCTCCTCTGCCTTCTTCAATTCAGAAGAATTGCACACTACAGCGGCCGAAGAACGTGTTTCTGTCATAGTTGTAAACGCACTGACCAGCCTGTTCTTTTCTATATGCTCGCAACACTTTCTCTCACTCTAAACTGTCTGCACCATGTAAACGGTCCGGAGAGTAACATTAGAGTTTAGAGTTATATAAATCTCATGAGAACTCGCTAATGGGTTTAGAGAAGCTATATTCTGTCACCGTGTAAACACTCCTCTTCTGATACTTTAGATCTTCTCTCGCTCTAAACTGTCGCCGTGTAAACCTAGCATTACTTTGTTCAGAAAATGCCGAAAATAAGAAAACACAACATGCAACAAACACTGGTAAACGAATTTGGTTGTGAGTACTTTTGGTGTGAAATGGTGTAATATATTGTGGAAAGTATGCAGTGTGAAATGGTGTAATATATTGTGGAAAGTATGCAATGTGGAAATAAGAGCGAAAAAAATAATAAATTTCGTTCATTCACATTGTAATTCAAGAAGACAGAGTGAACATATGAGAATTCATATTAAAACGCAACAGGAAGAACTCCCTCCACCTCACGGACTACAACTACCCAACAAGATTTTTCACCCGACTGCAACTGTTTTTCTTTTGATACAATCAGAATGTATATTGTAAGTTATTGTCATAAAGATCAGTGAACAATATACTGTATTTTTTATGCTTAAAAGTACATTTGGAACAACTGGATAATACCCACGGCAGAGCAATGTCGATAGTCGACGTTACTCGCTGGCCACTAGTCACCAGGCCGTACCGAGCCGTGCCAAACAAAACACAATCGAAATGGTGGTAGTAAAATTCGCGACTATATTCTTAAATAATTCACTGCATTAGTCAAGCGCAAGACTTCTGACTTCTGTTGCATTCAAACAATTATAAAATACGATAATTTGGTCCAGGGAGCATCCGTTTTTGATGCAAAGATAATTTGTTTGGCTTGTTTCTTAAATAAAATTACGAAATGGCGTTCCTGTGCTTAACATTTAATAAAAAAAAATATAGCAAAAGTGTTTTGTCTCGAGATTCTCATCTAAGTCACGTAATAGGTCACGTAATCTACTTCATTATATTTGCACAAATATATCTTGTAGCTAACAGTGGTGCTATCTCTCAGTAATGTTCAGAACGAAGGAGGTAGAGAGAGAAAAGAAACAAATTTCTCCCTCCAACGACGCTACACACCAACGTTGTGTTCTTATGTTGGCGAGATTGCGTATTTACTTAAATTTGGTGCTAAACGTAACGGCACGGTTCAAAGATACCGTGGAAATTCTCCAGTTTAGCGGTACATTTTACTTATGTATGTCAAACTATAATTACAAGTTTTTGTTATTCATAGAAGTGTATTGTATTAATGTATTTTATTTAATCACTTTTAAAAGTTATATGATGTTTAGTATGTTAAATTCCAGGGCAAATGTTGCTCAATAATGAAAAACTTAATACACATGGAAACTTTGTTTCATTGACCTGCTAGATTTTTCTCCAGATTCTACCTGTATACACGCGAGCACTGCTTCCGAATGGGATCGTAAAGTATTCTCTGTCTCTTTCTTTTCTCTAGAAACATAGTCGCTGCGTCGTTTACAGCACCGCGCAGATTAAAGGAATCTCAGCACTGATTATCATAATTGAATCGGTTATTTTTAAAATCCCATAAGTCACTCATTTTGTCATTTTCGTTTTATGTGAGAAAATTAAAGTTGCAACTCAGACGCATCATTTTATGTTGAAGCAAGTCTGGCGTAGGGGAAACTCGGCTAATTTCTCAGTACGGGTAATTCCGCAGTAGTGCATATATGATTTTACTGCGGCTTTGCAGTAGCGTGAACGTAAGTTTTGAGAGGCTGTCAACAGGAGGCATGACCTCTACAGTGCTATAGAAAAAAAATCAAGGATATTGGTCGACACCTCTATCGGCAATACAGTGAAACAACGAAAGTTGGCTGTTTTTCGTATTTTGCTACACAGCTGTGAAGAAAGTGAGCATTGTTACATATAAATTGTTCCTTTTATGTTACTTTCATGATGTATTTCATAATTATTTACTACTGCGGAATTAGTCAAGTCCTATTGCGGATTTATCAGCACTGATGCGGAATTACCCGAGTTGTTCTTTTTCAACTGTAATGTATGTACAACTAAATATATTTGCATTTTAATAGATCTCTTTATCTAATTTGGTAATGAAAGGTTCCGTCCATGTCTACGTACTTAGATAATATTTTTCAATAAACATTTGATAAAAAAATGATAGATTTACTTCTTAATATTGCACAATTAGCCAAGTCTCCCCTATAGAATATTTGTGAGGACAAAGCATATAGTTGCTTTGGTTTTTGAAACTCCTTAAGTCACGGGCTTCTCGACGTAACCATGTTTCACTGCTATAAAATGTGTCCCCTGTAGGCAGCTGTTGATAATACGCAAGTTACTCATACAGTAAAGCAAGTCTTATTTAATTTGTTGTAGTATTTGCCCTGATTATTTATACTGTGCTAGCATGTTTTCAGCGGACGCCAATGAGATAAATAAATCCGTTAAAAAGAAAAAGGGAATAAAAAATAATCATTTATATAAGTGTGAAAAGATTAAGACTGCCATTTGGTGCCAGAAAAAAAGAGCGTAGTTGTACAGTCTTCCAAAAAAATGTAAAGAAAATGTAGGATTTGAGAAAATTTCAGGGATATTTACCTAATGAAGAAGAAATTCAAAGTTCCTCGAAGAGTGTGTGCGTTTGGGACATAACTGAAGAGAGATGAATTGAAGCTCTGCATTCCTAACAATTTCTGAGTAGTTTCATGAAATATTTTTTTCGCCTGTGCCTCAGCTCAACTCATTAATAATTTAAATATTTGTAACATTTTGTGTACTTGAATAATGTAAGTAAACAAATTATTGCAACACGTAAGTTACTTTACAAATTAAGTCTGAATTTATTGATTTTTCTTGAAATAATAACAAAATACTATGCATTAATTTTTGGAATTCCTCAAGTCATGAACATTTTAACTTGTTCAGCAACAAATTTAATATTATTATATAGACATTAATGGCATGCTTCTGTGACTTATTCTTTTAATATTTAACTTTCAGAAGCAAAAAGTTTACGAATACATCTTAGTTTATACAGGGACATCATTTCATTTTTACTAACATTTTTAATATTAACCTGGCTATACCTTTAGAGAGCCGGAAACACCGTTTGCTACCCCCTTCCACGGCTGGAGTTCGACGATACTGGCGTAAAACACAAACAAATCACTTTACTAGGTATAGGAGGGAAGAAAAGTACTTCGATAATTTTCATTAGGGTTTTGTTTAATCAAAATTCAGTACTGTATTAAGAATAAGTGTTTTCACTCACGAACTGAGTAATCCATGCGGACGTATTCATTATGCAGTGTATATTATACTGTCTACAGCACATTAGCGTACAATATAGAGAATGAAGTTAAATTGAAAAATAATCATAATATAAATGTTTAAACACATATTTGAAAATGGTGGCCATTCATTTCGATACAGGGTTCAGTTCTTTTGTGCATATTATCGCACTATAGACTATTGCATCTAATTCCAATTGCCAGTTTCGTCCTTCGTACTAGTAACTCATGTTGAAATAATTTTGTACCTACTCTATAGAAGAGTACCTTACGTACTGTAAATTCAATCTTCACTTCTGCCCGACCCCTCACAGATAAATTACTCAGACATGCTATCTACTGTCCATCCAAGTGGTTATGCCGTAGGATCGTAGAAAGGGGGGAAATCACGTGACAGTTAATTACTTAACGAGGCCTTTTATTTAAGTTATTTTAAAGAGTTGTATAATATTACGTAAACGTCCAATTCCTAACAGATATTAATATTTTCAGAAAAGAGCTAAGACAGCCCAGCTTTTACAGAGGGGCGTGTAGAAGCAGGTGGGGGAAATCGGGATGCGGCGTAGACAAACGGACAGTACCTGTGCGAAAATATGATTCAATATTGGAAGTTTTCGTCACTGGAAAACGCGAACATATTTCTGGAACGTACTATACTCACTAACTCAGTGCTGTTTACTATTTGTGGCCTTGATTCTGTCTAGAGGAGAGTTGGAACTTCATTAGTAGAAGGAGTGGGAGTGAAGTACATTCAGAAACTCAGGTACAATAAAAATTGAAGTAAAAATAAAATGATGTCCCTGTAATTATTATTATTCAGTTTTGTTTAACTTACGGGGTTTAAAAAATAACCAATTCAGTTACAGAATATCATAGCTTATTTCTTTGTGTATATAATCGTATTTTTATTTCTGACAAGGTACATTAATTTCAATAAGCGTCCTTGTAGTTGAATAAAAATTGCGGGGTGTTACTTAAAATTGTTTTATTTCTGGCTAAAAATAAAGGAATTCATTGTAAAATAATAATAATAATAATAATAATAATAATAATAATAATAATAATAATGGCTTTATTTAACCTGGCAGAGTTAAGGCATTAAAGCCTTCTCTTACACTCAACCAGGGTTAAAACTTGCTTACACAGTTGATCATAAAACTTGATCAGAATTAAGTAATTACATACTGATTACATAATGAGATCAAAAGAGGTAGTTACATAAAATTTACCTCATAAAATAAAAATAAACATAGTGAAATACATATTAATGTGTTAGAATCAGATGCGAATCACATAAAAACAGAAGCCGATAATTCAATAAAAAAAAAGAAAAATGTACACAGTAAAAATAAAAATAAACACATTAGTATACATGTCAATATTAGATTACAATTAAATAGGACTTACACAATTAAATCAGAAACCGACAATTACTCCAATAGATTAAACATTTTACCATCAATCGTGTAACAAGCTAAACTTCGTATCAATATATTTTGAAGTAATTCATATGAGTCCAGTTTTTTAATAAACGGGAAAATTAATGGAGCGATTTAATCGATGAATTCTTGTGACATCACAAATTGTTCCGATGAGTCAACGTTGGTTCCTCAGCTTAGAAACGATTTGATGTACAAAGTGAATCGTAATTAATATTATTCATTAATTTCAGAGGGTTATTCATTTAGATATTTCAAACAAAAAAGTTTAATACAATTTTGCTCGTTTTTGCTTCCCTTTAGGGATAAAAATTGTTTTATATGAAACATGTCGTAGCGTGTTAGGGGAAAGCCATTGATTTAATTCCCAGTATGCTCAGTCAATTTAAGAGTGCAGAGTATTATGATAATAAATGATTGAAAGAATTTTAGTTTTGTCCTTTAAGTGTGCAGAAATTTGATCCGAACAAATGTAAATTTTCGTACTGAAGAGGAATGTTACAGCCTAGATTTTACATGATACGACTAAGCTTAGTTCATGTCAGTGGTAGTAGGAGAAGTCAAAAAAAAAAAAAAAAAAAGTCACTGGGCACCCATTGCGCCAATGTTCAATTAAAGTAGCTATACTATAATATTTTGCTCTAGATGAAGTAGACAGTTTAAAATGTTCTTGTATTCACTGCCTTTCGTTGCTCCCTACATAAAAATCAAGTGTCAAGTCAGGAGAACGTGGTGGTCATAAGTCTCGCAACAGCACTATGAGGATACAATCATTGTCTAGCTGTAAAATTTTGTTCTCGATTAATTTCTCGATGGAAAGGTAAGAATCAATTCGTAGTAATGTAGTGGATAGTTGTTAACTTGTTTAAAGTCAGGTAGACTAATACTGTTTATGTAATTGCGTTGTCGAGATTGTGAAGGGATTTTTATTTAATGAAAGCATGTCTGGTGTTCTTACTTGACATCTAAAGCTGGAGTACATATGGGTATACTAGGTGTTATTAAATTTTCAACTTGTCGGTACTTCTAATGGTCATGTTTTCTCTGCAGTTCGTCCGCTTTTTATTTATAAATAATTCCGTATACAGAGCACGACATAATATATTCAAAGCACTGAATTTGAAATATCATTGCACACCATTTGGTTAAAAATAGCGTTTATCTATTCCGACGTCAGTGGGTCATTTCTTTTTCAGGAGTTGTCATTTCAAATTGAATACTATTAAATAAATTGCGAAAAATTTGTAGTTATTTTTTTCATTTCGGAATATTAAATAAACTTAACGATGTCCTTAAAGTTTAACATGCATCTTCTTTCTTAACATATGGAAAACAGTAAGTGATAGTGATAGATATAATTATTTACTTATTTCACCATTCCAATAAATATGACAACTTTTTTCCTAATCAATTTTCAACCAAAATTTGAGAGGATGTTTACTATATATAGGACTAACAAAATCTAAATTTTAAACTCCCAAATATTTTTGGTTTTTGATTTTTATTTTTTTTTATATTCTATTATAAAATTTTCGATGCCAAGTTTTTAAGGTTTTAGTAGAAGATCTCAATTTTTAAGCTTCGTTTTGTTTTCGGTTACATTCACGAGGTATAGAGAAACATTTCTATGCATTCATTTTATGAAATATCTCAGTTATTCACTTTGACTATTACACTCTTACTACGTCATACTACTTTTGACCAATAAAACGGTACGAAAGGACGTATTGCAACCAATCATGGCTGCTTATCGCACAATTTTATCGCGTTCCTAGCATTTGATTAATTTTATCGCGTCCCTAGCATTTATTTAATTTTATCGCGTCAATAGCATTTGTTTCTTTGTTTGCCAACATTTGAAACTGCGCTGGTCTGGACGTCAAAAAAATATATATACAGTATATAAAATTACAAACCACTCCAGTCGATGCACAGCAGTTTCAAATATGACTCGCATTGGCATTCAAGAACAAGAATTAATAAAAATCACTGACCATACCTATGCATCTTCTGAAATCCGATTTGCAAATAAATGAAGAGCACCATTCGGAAATCCTGAATAAGTTGAATACACCATGTAGGCCTAAATCAACGAGTTCCATTTCTATTTCTATAATTATTTCTTTTAAAATTATTCAAGTTTATTTTTTATGTCATCGTCGTTAATTAAAACTTTTCTAAACACTTGTGTACAGTATATTAGTTAGGTTATGTTATAGCTTCTGCTATATGATATTATGGATAGTCACGTATCAGAGATTGTTTAATATTAAGATTTATTGAAAATCATCTGTCAAGTGACGTTGATTACTGGGATTCGGATAGTTGAAGTGGAATGTTGCATTTTAATAAAAATGAAACTGAATCAACAAAGACTTCTTGACTAGTAACATTGCCATCGTGTATAACTGTATAATAGCTCGAGAACTTTTCGACGAGAAGGCATTGCTCACTACTGCCATCTAGCATGCATCTAGCGTAATATTTGTAATGTTGAGATGGTACAATAATACATTTGAAGACAGTTGTATTTTCGTAAGTCAATTAATACTTTATTGTATTGGAGTACTTCGTTGCTTCTAATCTTTATATACTTTCTTCTAATCGTGTTCCACTCGCAGATTTATCGATAAAATCAAAACGTCTAGTGAAATTACTGTTGATAAAATTGTTTGAAATTAAAAAAAATTTCTATAATTCATGAAAAAATATATTAATAAAATAAACTAGCAGCATTTCTTACAAAATAAATATACAGAAACATGCAGCTACCTCATAAATACTTGCAGTAGAAATTTAATGCAGATTGATTAATATTTGACAAAAAAGTTGGTGTTGGTGTTGAATCAAGAAAAATAAACTTACGGGAAAATAGATTTGAAAATAAAATGAATATTTATGTAAAATAAAATCCTCCTCCGCTACATTCATCTAGTAACTTCAGGGAGCCAACTTTGGAATAAAAAGTTACTAGATTTGTAATCATTTGTAATCAGAAATTTGTAAAACAGAATTGTCTTATGAAAAAATAATTTTGACAGCTCTTTAAATGCCACACTCCTTTACAACCTTAATTAAAAAGAAATTTAAACGTATTACTTACTTACAGAATTCTAAGGAACGCGGAGGTTCATTGCCGCCCTCACATAAGCCCGCCATTGGTCCCTATACTGAGCAAGATTAATCCAGTCTCTATCATCATATCTCACCTCCCTCAAATCCATTTTAATATTGTCTTCCCATCTACGTCTCGGCCTCCCTAAAGTTCTTTTTCCCTCCGGCCTTCCAACTAACACTCTATATGCATTTCTGGATTCGCCTATACGTGCTACATGCCCTACCCATCTCAAACGTCTGGATTTAATGTTCCTAATTATGTCAGGTAAAGAATACAATGCGTGCAGTTCTGTGTTGTGTATTTTATTTTAGTAGATTATTTTACGACGCTTTATCAACAGCTTAGGTTATTTAGCGTCTGAATAAGATGATGGTGATAATGCCGGTGAAATGAATCCGGGGTCCAACACCGAAAGTTACACAGCATTTGCTCATCTTGTGTTGAGGGAAAACCCCGGAAAAAACCTCAACCAAGTAACTTGCCCCGACCGGGAATCGAACCCGGGCCACCTGGTTTCGCGGCCAGACGCGCTGACCGTTACTCCACAGCTGTGGAGTGTAACTTTCTCCATTCTCCTGTAACTTCATCCCTCTTAGTCCCAAATATGTTCCTAAGAACCTTATTCTCAAACACCCTTAATCTCTGTTCCTCTCTCAGAGTGAAAGTCCTAGTTTGACAACCATACAGAACAACCGGTAATATAACTGTTTTATAAATTCTAACTTTCAGATTTTTTTACAGCAGACTGGATGATAAAAGCTTCTCAACCGAATAGTAACATGCATTTCCCGTATTTATTCTGTGTTTAATTTCTTCCCGAGTGTCATTTATATTTGTTACTGTTACTCCCAGGTACTTTAATTTTCCCACCTCTTAGAAGGATAAATCTCCAATTTTTATATTTCCATATCGTGCAATATTCTCGTCACGAGAGACAATCATATACTCTTTCTTTTCTGGATTTACTTCCAAATATATCTCTTTACTTGCTTCAAGTAAAATTCCAATGTTTTCCCTAATCTTTTGTTGATTTTCTCCTAACGTATTCACGTCATCCGCATTGACAAGCAGCTGATGTAACCCGTTCAATTCCAAAACCTCTCTTATCCTGAACTTTCCTAATGGCATACTCTAGAGCAAAGTTAAAAAGTAAAGATGATAGTGCATCTTCTTGCTTTAGTCCACAGTGAATTGGAAACGCATCTGACAGGAATTCAGCTATACAGACTCTGCTGTACGTCTCACTGAGACACATTTTAATTAATCGAACTAGTTTCTTGGGAATACCAAATTCAATAAGAACTAGTGGCTTGTGCAGCAAATACTGCTGCAAACTAAGTTCGTTAGACGTTCAAATAAAAATTTTCAGATTTATTTTCAATGAAGAATACTTGTCTTTTTGATAGTTATTTGCTTCTATAATAATGAAACATACTCCCTCTGAATGGATTTTTTTAGGCCAAATACTTTTTCTTGAACCTATCCAACTTCAGTTTTTGAGTTTCAACGCGAAAACGCAAGTATCAATGTCAGGACGATAGCAGTAGTTATTTCAGGTCATTGTGGATTGTAGGCAAAATTTAAAAAAAAAGTCAGGTTTGCTAAGCTTTCGAACAATAGCATTTTCGTATAGCTGCTGCATGTAGAACTTGAAATGTAGAGCGTAAAATCATTTTATCCTACTAATAGATTTTGCTGAAATGATCTCGAGACTACAAAATTTTCTAGGCCTCTTATTTTATCAGTAAGTAATACCTTTAAATCTTTCCTTAGGAACTGTAATTTTTGCGCTCTCTCGAGCCAATACTGGAGACAATGACACATATCAATATCGACACTACACCGCCATTAAGTATATGAAAAGACCCAACCCCACTGGGCTAATAAGTATAAAAATATTTGATTTTTAATAACAATATTATTATCTTATTTAAGTTTTGTAGTTATATATAGCAGTCACTCAGTAAATTATAGAAATGAAGATATAAATTAAGATATTCTCTACATTTACTTACATAACTTCAAAACGTTTCACTTTCGTGTCATTAATGTAGCATCAATATTATGTACAATTAATGAAAAAATAGATGCATTATGATATTAACTATAATAATATTTAATTTCTAATGGTAATAATGTCATCAAACCACCTCAAGTTTCGTAGATTTGAATATCCAATACACAGCTGTACTCAGAAAATTATACACTGCAGAATCAGTTTTTAATAACAAATTGAATTGAGCTCTAAATATGTCGGCAATCCTGCAGGTCATGGCCTTCGTGTAATAGCCTATTGTTTATTGTAGTGTGTGTTTTGATCTGAAATTCAATCAAGTCGGCCGTGATTCAATAAAATTAGTTCTCAAAACTGACAACAGATGAATTTTGGAAAATAGGAAAATTATGTAGGAAAATTGACATTTCACTGAAAACAACTACTTTTCCGAAAAACTTTGGATGCCAGGCATGAAAATGAGGGGTCACTCATTAAAATCCGTTCAGCCGTTTTTCCGTAATTTCCATTACCAGTTCAAATTATATATATAGATATCATATGAAACTTCTCTCTTAACTGAGTCATATGCCTTTTTGAAATCTATGAATAACTGAGGCACTGTACCATTATACTCCCATTTTTCTATTCAGGCCAATATTAAACAAAAATTGGAGTTAACGATTTAGATCGGTTTTCAATTTATTTCTCATCGTATTAGGTAAGAACGGGCTTTGAATGGAATTTGAAATCGCGTGTTTCGGATTGCTATCGCCTTTTAAAATCTGGGACTCTTCGCCCGATTTAAACTCGTAAAACTGCTATCTTCTGGCAGGACTGATTTCAGACGTGCTATAATTTCCGTTTAACACGGCATTCCCTTTAAGCACTGCATTGAATTAAAATTTGCAGGCACCTCACCCGTCACATTTATTGAACTGGAAATATGGATCCCATTGAAGATAAGTTGTTAACGCTTGTCGACGGTTCATTTAACCTCACACATCATCAATTCTTTTGTTTCCACCCGTGGAAGTGAATTCCGTTGAAGACTGTGAAACAACTTGTTTTGTTTGATGCGAATGTTACAACACAAAACAGAAGAAGTACTGTTTGCATTTACAAGAATGCGATGATAAGAAACTTGTGTCAAAACTGTCATTTGTTTGAGTTTCAATTACACAAACATCATTTAACCCTTAAATTGGGAAAACTTCATTTCTCTCACTAATTTATTAAACCATGTCGGACTGTAAAGAAAACACACTATCGCAATGTTCATATTTTATGTTGTTGTTTTATAATGCCAGGGGTTTGACAATATAGTAATATACGTTACAAGAGCGGTATGTTGACGTTTTCATGGTCGAGGTAAAGATTGAAAAAGCGAAACGTAGTTGAGCTTTTTTAATTTCCGAGAACATGAAAACAAACATACCGCTCGTGTATCGTACATTATTTTGTGCGAAGATCGTTTATTATATACCTGAAAGACGAATTTCTAATTAGTTGCAATGAAATCTCCATCTTCGTTTCTGTTTAATGACGGCAACTTCGGAAAACCGAAATATCTTTCTTCAACATTGTTGCTATAAAATATTTTCTGTGTTTACTATACTCCAACAGGCTGTGATATACGTCTGTCTTCCCCACCGCCCAGTCTGTAAATGCGAACTTAAAACAAACGGTAAGGTTATGTAATGATTTATTTTTCATTTTAATATTTTAACAATATTATTTATATAACATATTGTAATAATAACGTCGGCATCTGGAATCTCGTTGATTTTTTCACGGCTTCCTTAATGTTACTTGTATCAGGAATGCAATAAGTTTCGTGGAGTAGTAGACTTTACTTAATTTTTGTAAATATTTAAAAACAATCATTATTAACATTGCAATTTAGGTGAAATTGCAGTGGTAAGTTTCCAATTTATAATTATTACTATGTTAAACGTCTCTAAAAATAATATGTTAAAAGCCTAAAGCAGTAAAATGAATGTCACGCTTAAGCGGTAAGAAGAGGGAAATTGTTATGTGTGTTACGTTTGGAATACTGAATGTGGTATTTCACACTTACCGCGTATTGGTTCTGTGCGGAAAACAAGCAAATACGCACGATCTCGCACAATAGTAATATACGTTACAAGAGCGGTATGTTGACGTTTTCATGGTCGAGGAAAAGATTGAAAAAGCGAAACGTAGTTGAGCTTTTTTAATTTCCGAGAACATGAAAACATACATACCGCTCGTGTATCGTACATTATTTTGTGCGAAGATCGTTTATTACATACCTGAAAGACGAATTTCTAATTAGTTGCAATGAAATCTCCATGTTGGTTTCTGTTTAATGACGCCAACTTCGGAAAACCGAAATATCTTTCTTCAACATTGTTACTATAAAATGTTTTCTGTGTTTACTATACTCCAGCAGGCCGTGATATACGTCTGTCTTTTTTTTTCCCCAGTCTATAAATGCGAACTTAAAACAAACGGGTAAGTTTATGTAATGATTTATTTTTCATTTTAATATTTTAACAATATTATTTATATAACATATTGCAGTAATAACATCGGCATCTGATTTTTTGACAGCTTCCTTAATGTTACTTGTATCAGGAATGCAAAAAGTTTCGTGGACTTTACTTAATTTTTTCAAACATTTAAAAACAATAATTAACATTGCAATTTAGGTGAAATTGCAGTGGTAAGTTTCCAATTTATAATTATTACTATGTTAAACGTCTCTAAAAATAATATGTTAAAAGCCTAAAGCAGTAAAATGAATGTCGCGCTTAAGCGGTAAGAAGAGGGAAATTGTTATGTGTGTTACGTTGGGAATACTGAATGTGGTATTTCACACTTACCGCGTATTGGTTCTGTGCGGAAAACAAGCAAATACGCACGATCTCGCACAAAAGTCATTTGACCTCTTACACTCCAATATTTTTCAAAGATATTGTCATGGTCAGCCACTGAAGCACAGATTTTGAAGTGTTATGAATCCATTTCTTGGTTTGAGTTGCACAATGGGCAGTTAGGGGACTGATATATTCCAATTCTATGCAGGTGTTTGGCCAAACAATCATGGCCTGTTGCCAATCTAAATGCAGCTACAGACGATTTTCGTGGTAAATCGGGAATTTACTGTGGATTATGATACAGAGAGTTCCATTTTCTCCCTTGAGATTATCAAATTTTGTTTGTTGAAGTCTTAAGTATGTAGATTTAATAAATGTTTTCACAGAGGAATACGTACATTTAGTAACACGTCTGTAAGTAGCAGTGCTGCCCTTCTTTGCTAAAGCATCCGCATTCTCGTTTCCCAGGATTCCACAATGGGAAGGTATCCATTGGAATACAATTCTTTTATTGAGTGATATTAATTGAGAGAGCATTTTAGTTATTTTTGCTGTTTGAGATGAAGGTGTGTGTTTAGAGACTATTGATAGAATAGCTGCTATAACTGCATTCTTAAATTTATTGATGTGGCATAGAAGATTCCTAAGATTTTCACTTATTGCAATGATTTCACCATCAAACCTTGTTGTTCCATATCAAAGAGATCTATAAAGTGAGAAGAGGGAGCACGTAACACCTGCACAGGCACCTTGTTCTCTGGAGATCAAGGATCCGTCGGTGTATAAATGAAGCCAGTTTTGTGGAGGGTACCTAATATTAATTGTCTCTAAAGACAATTGTTTCATTATTTCAGTGTTTACTTCTGATTTCAGTATTTCTTCTGTTAAATTTAGATTATACTCTATATTTAATAGAGTTAAAGGGTTTGGTTTAATTTGTAAGTTTTCTTTTAAATTCGGGATATTGATTTTCTGTTTTAATTCTTGAACCATAGATATGAAACTTTTTTGAGTTTTTAATCTACAGAGAGGACTGTATGAATGCTAATTGTTTCCTGGTAATGTCCGTATTGTACAATATTACAGTATTGTGAAATTTTGGTTAAATTGTTTTTAATTATTCTTCTTTTTTAATTGATTAGTAGGCCGATCTATCGAACTCTTATGTAGGGCAGGTTTTGTAATACAAATTTATTATTACCATTTTTTTTATTGTTCAATTAAAATTATAGCATATAGCTTATTAATCTGTTGTATCCTATAGGATACTTTGGGAATTTAAGGGTTAAAGCTATGATCTGATGTTTCACTACACTTCTGTCTCATGAAATTAGCGACTGTATATTCAAATTAATTAAAAACTGTGAGAAAAATTAAGTCTCCACATTGAAATATTGTAATATTGTCGTGTATTCAAAAGAATAAGTAATAAGAACATCGTACTACATTTCGTACTGATAAAATCCTACAGCGTGCATAGTATTAACAAAGTGCTACCTACCACTCTCTCGCCAAAAAGTACGAGCAGCAGTTGCAATCCCTAGATCTCAGATGCATTGATGATCGGAAAATGTGAACAACAAATTATTTTTCTTCTCGGAGCACTAGAACAACCAATAAGATATTTGACAGCGAGTTTTGTGCTCAGTGCGGGAAGGGAGGAAGTCAGTGGTGGAATTACTGGCTAAATGATTCTACATAATAAATAATGAGTATCTTGTTTGGGGCAACAAAAAAACAAAATAAATTATATTTCATAGTCGATTGTAAATAAATAAATAAATAAGTAAATAAATAAATAAATAAATAAATAAATAAATAAATAAATAAATAAATAAATAAATAAATAAATAAATAAATAAATAAATAAGTAAATAAATAATAAATGAGTAAATAAATAAATGAATAAATAAATAAGTAAATACATGAATAATTAAATAAGTAAATAAATAAATAAATAAGTAAATAAATAATAAATAAGTAAATAAATAAATGTAAAAATAAATAAATAAATGTATAAATAAATAAATGAATAAGTAAATAAATGAATAAGTAAGTAATTAAATAAATAATAAATAAATAAATAAATAATAAATAAATAAGTAAATGTATAAATAAATAAATGTATAAATAAGTGTATAAATAAATAAATTAATGAATAAATGTATAAATAAATAAATTAATGAATAAATGACTAAGTGAGTAAGTAAATAAGTAAATAAATAAATGAATAAATGAATAAATGAGTAAGTGAGTGAGTAAGTAAGTAAATAAATAATAAATAAGTAAATAAATAAATATATAAATAAATAAATAAGTAAATAAATGAATAAGTAAATAAGTAAATAAATAATAAATAAATAAATGTATAAATAAGTGTATAAATAAATAAATAAATAAATAAATGTATAAATAAATAAATGTATAAATAAATAAAATAATGAATAAATGACTAAGTGAGTAAGTAAATAAGAAAATAAATAAATGAATAAATGAATAAATGAGTAAGTGAGTCAGTAAGTGAGTAAGTAAATAAATAAATTAATAAATTAATAAATAAATGAATAAGTGAGTGAGTAAGTAAGTAAATAAATAAATAAATAAATAAATAAATAAATAAATAAATAAATAAATAAATAAATAAATAAATAAATAAATATTTTACTGACTGACCTGTCCAGCGACAACAAATCAAAACTCAAAACTGTAATGTGCTCATAATAATTTTGTGTGTACGTTTTATAGAGGGCGATTCACGAGGAGTTACCGCCACTGACGGAGCTTATTCCCGAAGACATTCGGAGCAAATATGTCATATAAACATGGGTCCTATTTTCAATATTTTTGGAGTTACACTAATTTGAAGTTGTTTGTAAAATAGATACATTTTTTATTTAATTTTAAGGGCAAAAGAATATTACAAATAGAGAGCGAACTGTTCAGAATTATTAGTATTTTTTATTTCGCTAGTATTCTGAATATATTATTTTAATGTACCGAAGTACATACGATATTTCCATGCAGATATTCTGCGTCATCATACGATGTAAGAGCAATGGAACGGAGAAAAGTTCTCTCCGGCGCCGGGATTTGAACCCGGGTTTTCAGCTTTACGTGCTGATGCTTTATCCACTAAGCCACACCGGATACCCACGCCGGCGTCGGACAGAATCGTCTCAGTTTTAAGTTCCAACTCTTGGGTTCCCTCTTTCTCCGTTCCATAACTCTTTCATTGTATGATGACGTAGAATATCTGCATGGAAATATCATATGTACTTCGGTACATTAAAATAATATATATGATATGCGTAAATCACTTCGTGATTTAAGACGGCGCTTATTCCGTCGGATCCCGGCCAACTAGTCACTCATAACGAGCGCACCTCGGCACATGTGTGGACTTCGGTCCTACGTTCATAGACATCTGTGACGTAGTGCAGAGGACGGCCACTAGAGGGAACCCAAGAGTTGGAGCTTAATCTGAGACGATTCTGTCCGACGCCGGTGTGGTATCCGGTGTGGCTTAGTGGTTAGAGCTGAAAACCCTGGTTCAAATCCCGGCGCCGGAGAGAATTTTTCTCCGTTCCATTACTCTTACATCGTAGTATTCTGAAGCTAAAAATGTGTTGATAATTCCTTAGTTGCTTCGTACAATTTCTTGTTTTTTGTTTTTTTTTTTTCCAATTTTTAACTGAAAATTACATTATTCTTACGCACTTATCACAACAATTGTTAGAAATCACTTAACTTCTAGCAATTTGACCTTTTACAGTTCAATATTTCACCCTAATGTACAGTATTAAAGAGTTAACAAAAGTGGCGTGACTACTTAAGAAAAATATAATTTTGTAGTTAAAAATCGAAAAAAAAACTCTGTACAAAGCAACTATGGAATTAACAACACATTTTTAGCTTCAGAATACTAGCCAATTACAGAAATGATACTTCTGAATAATTCGTCTTACCGCTTAAGCGCGACATTCATTTTACTGCTTTAGGCTTTTAACATATTATTTTTAGAGACGTTTAACATAGTAATAATTATAAATTGGAAACTTACCACTGCAATTTCACCTAAATTGCGATGTTAATTATTGTTTTTAAATATTTGCAAAAATTAAGTAAAATCTACTAGTCCACGAAACTTATTGCATTCCTGATACAAGTAACATTAAGGAAGCCGTGAAAAAATCAGATGCCGATGTTATTACTGCAATATGTTACATAAATAATATTGTTAAAATATTAAAATGAAAAATAAATCATTACATAACCTTACCGTTTGTTTTAAGTTCGCATTTATAGACTGGGGGGGGGGGAAGACAGACGTATGTCACGGCCTGCTGGAGTATAGTAAACACAGAAAACATTTTATAGCAACAATGTTGAAGGAAGATATTTTGGTTTTCCGAATTTGCCGTCATTAAACAGAAACGAAGATGGAGATTTCATTGCAATTAATTAGAAATTCGTCTTTCAGGTATGTAATAAACGATCTTCGCACAAAATAATGTACGATACACAAGCGGTATGTTTGTTTTCATGTTCTCGGAAATTAAAAAAGCTCAACTACCTTTCGCTTTTTCAATCTTTTCCTCGACCATGGAAACGTCAACATGCCGCTCTTGTAACGTATATTACTATTACAAACAACTTCAAATTAGTGTAATTCTGGAAATATTGAGATTAGGACACATGTTTATATGACATTTTTTGTTCAGAATATCTTCGGAAATGAGCTGCGTAAGGGACGGTAAATCCTCGTGAATCACCCTGTATATGCAACGATTATCCAAGTCCGACAGATGGACTGAGTGACATTCATGAATCTGACTCTGACAGGTGGACCATCCTGTCTCAGCTCTGATAGAACTAGGTCCCATCTGAACATGAAGAGTCTGATGACCCCCAGGGGTTCGGAGCTCCAATCGCTTCCTGATAAGGCGACGCTGACAGGTGGCCCTTCTTTCCCCAATCTCTCATAAAGCCAGGTCTTATTTTCATACGAGTAGTCTGATAAACCCAGGGATCCAGAGGCCAAATCCCTTCCTGTACCCCTAAAACTTCACCCCAACTATTTTTGCTATTGCAAATGAGGGAGGTGAAGAGTGTTGGTGGAATGATAGAGGAATGCGGGAGTACCTCGGGCAAACCCTCTGTAAAGTCTGTTTTGTCTATCACAAATTCCATCACGACCTGGCAGGGATCGAACGCGGCTCGCGTGAGTGGAAGACCAGCGCATTAGCACCTAAGGCTCAAACGCGGCAAGGTTTGTCTTATTCTGACTGACCCACGGCTGGATCTACAACTGTAACCAAGCTGCACAAGCGTCTTAAAAATGTAGACGTGTCGAAGTACAAAATAGCACAACTGAAAGTAAATTTATTGATTTATACAACATTAATATGAGTAGAATACATGCGAGCAATTTCATACGAAATTGCATTTCCTGAAATTGACATTCCTTACGGACTTATTCTTGACGAGACTTGCATGAAAAAAAAGGGAATCGAGTGCATCTGTAACACAAATCGTATTGGTACCGACGTCTATTGATCGCTGCTATCTGGAGTTGAATTATTCATTTCCAATTTCGAAGCTGCGTGACGTCATAAGCAGAGGAAGGATTTTTTTTTACACAAAAAATGTATGATTGCCATGAAGATGTAGTGTACTTTATAGTTACAAGTTTTGCGTATTTGGTAACACTCCAGTTCTTTATTGTGTACCAGTGGTATTCGCGCTTAAATACATTATTTTCTTAGACTAAATAGTTTAGGCCGGCAGCATACTGCATCGGACGAATGTCTGATGTATGTTACCTTATAAGAATGCGTGTAATAATCGTCACATCGGACGGTCCGAGACAAAACCGTCCTGTCCGAGACAAAATGTCCGATGCAGTATGCTGCGGCCTCATTTTAAATATGACGCGACGGTCCGAGACAAATACGTCCTTGTCCGAGACAGAATGATGCAGTATGCTGCAGCCTCATAAAAATACGATGGTCTGAGCGACATGGAAATACTACGAGGGGGATCCAGGAAATAACGACCGTTCGCGCATACCCGCCTCGCAGCTGACTCCCCTTCCTTGTTTGAAGGTCAACTGGCTTCCTTAACATGTGTTGTCATAATGTTGTGAGTACTGGTTGCAACAAGTCGCCATTGTGCATTTTGTGTTACTTCAAAATGAACGACGTGATTGATAAACCCGCCGACTGTGAGGTGAGGAGTGTGATTCGATTTTTGAATGCCCGACATTTGAAACCTGCATAAATTTACCGGCAATTGAAAGAAGTGTATGGTGATACTGTAATGAATGAAAGAAATGTGAGAAAATGGTGCGAAATGTTCAACAATGGTTGAACAAATGTCCACGATGAAACTCGACCCGGACGCCCATCACTCATCACAGAAGACCTGAAGATTAAAGTGAACGACAGAATCTTGCAAGACAGGCGCACATCACTCGACGAATTGCATATTGCCTTTCCTGACATTTCTCGTTCTTTGCTTGGTGAAATTGTGTCGCAACATCTTGGCTACCACAAAATCTGTGCAAGATGGGTTCCACGGCAACTGAGTGACCAACACAAAACTCAGAGAATGGCCTCAGCATTGACATTCTTGATGCGATATCACACAGATGGAGACGCCTTTCTTGATCAAATTGTGACTGGTGATGAGACCTGGGTGTCTCACAACACCCCAGAGACCAAGCACCAATCACGTCAGTGGCATCATCCCTCATCACCCAAGAAACCGAGAAAATTCAAACAGACTCTCTCAACACAAAAAGTCATGGCTACTGTCTTTTGGGATCGTTTTGGAAGTGATGAAGAGTTGAAGAAGACAGTGAACACCTGGCTTAATGAACTGGCTGCAGAGGAGTATAACACGGGAATTCTAAAGCTAGTGAACAGATACGACAAATGTTTAAATGTAGGTGGTGATTATGTAGAGAAGTAAAGGAAGCTTCAGTTATGTAACAGACTTTGTTTTTTCAAATAAATATTTCTTTTTTAATTATTACAACAAAACGGTCGTTATTTCCTGGATCCCCCTCGAACACGCAATTTCCACACCAACCTTGAGCATATACTCACTGCTTACCTAACTTGTGTGAAATGTGAACGGGACGAGTAATTTTTCAATTAATTTTGATTGTAATGCAAATTTAACATTGTTTTATTACACAACCTAATATTTAACATTTTTCAACATTAATTCTGGAAGAGTGAATCATTTTTTCGTTTGTCTATTGTCTCCTTTTCTCTCTTCGTTTTCCCACGTATTATTTTGGTTTTCTTTCTTTATTCTCTTTCATGTTTTAGTCCAATTTCCTCTTTTTTGCGTTTGCTGTAGCGTGTGATGTAAATTTGTCACAGTCTCGACGTCTGCAACATCAATACCTCTGTATTTCTATACAACGAAATAAGTAATATTTTCTGCCTTTTAACCGTGAATCACTTGTCACACTGGCATACGTCACAGTAACTGAACATTAATGATGTCATGGGCGTGACGGTCGTGAAGGAGATGATGTTTATCTCTTGTGTGTGGGATAATATTACAGAGAAGAGTTGGCTCGTAGAAGTCATCGGCTGAGTGTCATTACGGTGATGCATGTCTCCAGTCCTCCTAATCTGGTGTCTGAGATTCATGACCCGTGTGGTATGATTTATGTCACGGAGTATAAGATTATTTCTCTCGTCATAAGGGAAGCTTTTTTCAAGTCGGAACATAAAGATAAGAGCTGAGATTGGTAAATTATGAAACAGGGATGTCCAAATATGATGTCATGGTCTTTCCTCTTACTACTAAATTAATCTCTAATGCCACCCACTGAAGTTAAATACATTGGAGGGTCATTGAAAATGGTGGCTTTGGGTTTGAAACTTTTAAGTTTTTTGATAAGGGAGATATGGAAATGTGGTTTGCTGTACCAAGGCCGATATCTCAAGAGATATTTAAGAATTCCTTACCAAGATTCGGTATCTCCTCCGTTCCTAGTCCTGCTATACTCTTGCTGCCAAATTTCTTTGCAGCAGTTTTAGCTCGGGTGCCGTCACATATTCAGTCATTTTCTTTTTCGGATTAGTAAAATCTTGGGGTTTCCCTGCGCAAAACATGCAGATAGTCAGCATGCAGAAACGTAGAGAGAGGGTGACAGAGTGGCAGTCAGTCAGCATGACGAGAGATAGATTAATGCTGATAAGCATAGTAGAAAGCAGGCATTAACGTAGAGAGACTGTCAGTCAGCATGGCGAGAGGTATATTCATGCTTACAGGCACAGTAGAAAGTAGGCAATAACGTAGAGAGACTGTCAGTCAGCATGACGAGACGTAGACTGATGCTGATAGGCAGAGTAGAAAGTAGGTAGTAACGTAGTGAGACTGTCAGTCAGCATGGCGAGAGGTATATTGATGCTTATAGGATAATAGAAAGCAGGCAATAACGTAGAGAGACTGTCAGTCAGCATGGCGAGATGTCAAAGTTCCCACCGACCCGAACGACTATAGACCAATCAGTATCCTGCCAGCCATTTCAAAAGCACTGGAAAGAATCGTACACAGACAAATTACTAACTACATGAACGAACACAAACTATTCGACGAGTATCAGTCAGGTTTCAGAGCTGGACACAACACAAGCACTGCTCTACTTAAAGTGACCGAAGACATTCGTGAAGCAATCGACTCTAATAAAGTAACAATACTAACACTTCTTGACCTTAGCAAAGCTTTCAACTCTGTAAATTTTGACCTGCTCACCCATAAATTGAGAAATATGTATTTGTCAGAGACTGCTGTGAGTTGGTTCGAATCCTACTTACGGGAAAGACAAAAATGTGTTGTATCCGGGAATCGAAGCTCCTCCTGGCTTGACATAACATCAGGTATACCACAGGGGTCGGTACTCGGACCATTGTTGTTCACAATATATGTCAATGATATTACATCTCTTGTAAGGCATTGTAACTATCACTTGTATGCTGACGACCTTCAATGCTACATCTCTTCCCGCTTAGACCGAGTAAATGACGCTATAGATAAATTGAACGAAGACATTGACTCGATTGTGACATGGACAAAGAAACTCCGTCTTAAAATAAATCCTGGAAAGACACAAGCAATTATATTAGGACACAAACGGCAAACCGACGCTGTAAACCACCTCGACATTTCCCCTGTTAAAGTAAGTACAGTGCATATCCCCTTCAGTTCTTCAGTAAAAAATCTTGGCATTCACATGGATAATAATCTCAACTGGGACATGCAAATCACAGAAACCTGCAGAAAAGTATATTCTATTATCCATGTGCTAAAAAGGATAAATGTTCATCTCCCCTCTTGCTTAAAAAAGTCCCTTGTGCAGACACTTGCATTTTCCTATTTCGACTATGCGGACATTTTACTGACTGACCTCTCCAGCGACAACAAAACGAAACTTCAACGTACTCATAATTTGTGTATACGTTTTGTAAGCAATGTTCGTAAATATGATCACATTACCCCATCCCTGGAAGCAATAGGTTGGCTTAAACTAGATAAGAAAAGAAATTTACATTCACTTCTCTTTCTCTTCGAAATCTTGAACTCTTCTATTCCTTCGTACCTGTCGTCTCGCTTCACTTACCTTTCTTCCCACCATAATCTGAACACACGCTCTCGTCATGAAACAATACTAACAATACCATCCCATCGCACCTCCTCATACTCATCTTCTTTCACAATAGCCCTGCCAAGACTCTGGAATTCGCTACCTGCTAGCATCAGGGACTGTCGAAATAAAATTGAATTCAAACGAAAACTTACTAGGCACTTGGTCAGTAATTGATTACTTGTAAATAGTTTCTTTAATCTATCAAAATATTTCAATATCCAGTAATTTCATCACTATAGAATTTTGTTATTCTAGATTTAATTTGTAATTCAGTAAATATAAAATATTCTTTGTTTCTCTATGATAAATTATCTAGCTTTAATTATTCAGGTAATCTTTTCGTACTTTGATTTTATTGTAATTGTAAATTTAATACTAACTGTAATATTATTTGTAATTGTAATTGTAAATTTAATACTAATTGTAATTTTATTGTTGATATTGTAGTTGGAATCTCCTGGTAGAGGGGCAGAGAAGGCCTGACGGCCTTATCTCTACCAGGTTAAATAAATAAATACTACTACTAATACTACTATATTGATGCTGATAGGCAGAGTAGAAAGTTGGCAGTAACGTAGAGAGAATGTCAGTCAGCATGGCGAGATGTATATTGATGCTGATAGGCAGAGTAGGAAGTATGCAGTAACGTAGAGAGACTCTCAGTCAGCCTGACGAGTGGTAGATTGATGCTGATAGGCAGAGTAGAAAGCAGGCTGTAACGTAGAGAGACTGTCAGTCAGCATGACGAGATGTATATTGATGCTGATAGGCAGAGTAGAAAGTAGGCAGTAACGTAGAGAGACTGTCAGTCAGCCTGACGAGAGGTAGATTGATGCTGATAGGCAGAGTAGAAAGCAGGCTGTAACGTAGAGAGACTGTCAGTCAGCATGACGAGAGGTAGATTGATGCTGATAGGCAGAGTAGAAAGTAGGCAGTAACGTAGAGAGACTGTCAGTCAGCCTGACGAGAGGTAGATTGATGCTGATAGGCAGAGTAGAAAGCAGTCTGTAACGTAGAGAGACTGTCAGTCAGCCTGACGAGAAGTATATTGATGCTGATAGGCAGAGTAGAAAGTAGGCAGTAACGTAGAGAGACTGTCAGTCAGCATGGCGAGAGGTATATTGATGCTTATAGGTATAGTTTTTATTTAACGACGCTAGTAACTTCAGAGATTATATCAGCGTCGCCGGATGTGCTGGAATTTTGTCCCGCAGGAGTTCTTTTACATGCCAGTACTGATATGAGCCTGTCGCATTTAAGCACATTTAAATGACATCGACCTGGCCCGGGATCGAACCCGCAACGTTGGGCATAGAAGGCCAGCGCTATACCAACTCGCCAACAAGGTTGACTTATAGGAACAGTAGAAAGCGAGCAGTAACCAGCGTTGTCAACTCCAGTTTGCAGAAATACACTAAATTCTTAAAAAAAAAGCTACTAAACATAGCATAAAACCCACTAGATTTTATATGTATATTGCATATTTAAAAAATAGCAATAATAGGCTATAAATAATTATTAACCACTTACAGAAACTACAAAAGAAGAGATTTTAATAATCATTAGCCTATCATCGTCTTCTTCTTCCTGTTCTTCATCCTCTTCTTCAATTTCAGCCGTAGTTGTGGAAATTGAAGCACCTGCAGATTCTGGTCTATGTGTCTCCATTGTTTCGATTTTTTAAACAATGTCTTCAGGCAAGTCAAAATCATGGCAGCATTCACCACGCCGTCTGAGTGCAGCCTTAACTGTCCAAATTGACCGTGATATCTTTGTCCCCATTCTATTTCTAATTTTGGTTTTAATTATATTCATCTGGCCTTTCTAATTCTGCATTTGTCTAGGGAAGGCCTTCCTCTTCACTACAGATGAGAGGAATGCTAACACAGCACAAAGTCAATTTTATTTGTTTAAAGAAAAAATATATTCCCACTGACCTGAACGCGAAAAAAAAAAAACTACATTTCCCACTGCCCACCGTTCAATAATTTTTCCCTACCGACACAGAGAGAGAGAGAGAGAGAGAGAGAGAATATTAGATTTAGTGGGAAAATCACCGTGTTGACAATACTGGCATTAATGTAGGGAGGCAGTCAGTCAGCACGAAGAGAGGTAGAGAGATGTTGATAGGCAGAGTAGAAAGCAGGCAGTAACGTAGAGAGAAAGTCAACATGAAAAGAGGTAGAGAGAGGCTGATAGGCAGAGTAGAAAGTAGGCAGTAACGTAGAGAGACAGTCAGCATTTAGAGAGGTAGATTGATGCTGATAGGCACAGTAGAAAGCAGGCAGTAATGTAGAGAGAAAGTCAGCATAAAAAGAGGTAGAGAGAGGCTGATAGGCAGAGTAGAAAGCAGGCATAACGTAGAGAGACAGTCAGCATGGAGAGAGGTAGATTGATGCTGATAGGCACAGTAGAAAGCAGGCAGTAATGTAGAGAGAAAGTCAGCATAAAAAGAGGTAGAGAGAGGCTGATAGGCAGAGTAGAAAGTAGGCAGTAACGTAGAGAGACAGTCAGCATTTAGAGAGGTAGATTGATGCTGATAGGCAGACTAGAAAGCAGGCAGTAACGTAGAGAGACAGTCAGCATGGAGAGAGGTAGATTGATGCTGATAGGCACAGTAGAAAGCAGGCAGTAATGTATAGAGAAAGTCAACATGAAAAGAGGTAGAGAAAGGCTGATAGGCAGAGTAGAAAGTAGGCAGTAACGTAGAGAGACAGTCAGCATGGAGAGAGGTAGATTGATGCTGATAGGCAGACTAGAAAGCAGGCAGTAACGTAGAGAGACAGTCAGCATGGAGAGAGGTAGATTGATGCTGATAGGCAGAGTAGAAAACAGGCAGTAACGTAGAGACAGTCAGCATGGAGAGAGGTAGATTGATGCTGATAGGCACAGTAGAAAGCAGGCAGTAATGTAGAGAGAAAGTCAGCATGAAGAGAGGTAGATTGATGCTGATAGGCACAGTAGAAAGCAGGCAGTAATGTAGAGAGAAAGTCAGCATAAAAAGAGGTAGAGAGAGGCTGATAGGCAGAGTAGAAAGCAGGCATAACGTAGAGAGACAGTCAGCATGGAGAGAGGTAGAGAGAGGCTGATTGCAGAGTGGCAAACAGGCAGGCAGACAGCATGTTAGCATGTAGAGAGGTAGAGAGAGTTGATGGCCGGAAAGAGGTCCTTGGATATTGGTTAAGAGGTGAATTAAATCTGGAAATTATGTGTAATTAATAGATTTTGCTTGCACATATTGCAGGCGTCGGGTTCCACGTTTTTGGCCCGAAATTTATGTAGTGAATAAAACAATTATTTTTACGGTTGCTCACTGACTGGATTAAATTGTCTTTTATCTCTGCCGATAACTGAATCGGGTGTAATTACATTTATGTTGCTTTATTAATATGCAGATAATTGCTTTGAACATAAATTATAGCAATAAACGTAAATTCATATTTTGATAATCTGAAACATGAAATACAGCTTTTTCGATGGAGCGGGATAGGAATTTAATTATCGGTGCACGAATATAGAGTCAAGCAAAATAGTTATGCACTGTAGTTGTCAATACGTGTCAGCCATAAAGTAGAGCTCTTCTTTTATACAATTATCCATTATTGGACTTTACTGTCTGAAATTTCAGCAATGAATTACTAGTGGATGTGTATGAAGTTTTGTACATTGTATTCATAGCTGGTAATCTACAGGGTTTGTCAAAAGGTTCTTCTCAAGCCGAAGGAGGTTACAGAGAGTTGGGATATAATTATTTTACAAAAATGGCTTCCGTACAAAGAAGAAATTCTGAGTCTATGTAAGCCCGTGAATGTCAGGAACTACAAACTGGACAATATATTAATAAATATTGTGACCAGACGTCCTATTTTGTCCGGACATGTCCTCCTTTTTAGGCCTTTGTCCATGGTCCGGGCGGATTTAAAAAAAAAATCAAGAAATGTCCTCCTTTTCGTTAACATGTATGCCTGATATTTTGAAATTATCTGACTTGAGGTCTTTTAAAAGTAATTTCCCTGTAGGTGGCAGCAGCATCGACTGAATGTACTCTTTGCCAACGATCGTAATAACTCTCTTTGCTCCCCTTGTTATGATCATTGCTCACAGGTAGCTAGTAAATCGAGAGATCCAGGTGCGAATGTAAATCTAAATAGATATTTTCTGTCCTCTTTACTATTATAGTTTCTTTGATTTTCATATGTAGCTAAGAAACACAGACGTTAGGTCCTTTTTATAATGTCCACAATTTCAATGTCAATTACATAAAAGTCCATTATACTATGTCCATAAATAGATGTCCTATGAGGTATATGTCAACTTTATTTTAGTCCAATTGCACAAATTTTATGTCCACATTTTTACGTCCACTACATGATTGTACAATACATTATGTTCTTCTACAAATTTACTTCAATTCCCTACATCCTGATAGTGCTGTATTTTCAAAATTCTCATAATAATCTCTTTCTATTATCTAACATTATTTGAAATATATTAACATTCTATGTAATTTAGCTTAATTCTGCTACACAGTTTACTTCAGTGTTTAATTAATAGTTCATAGTATTTTGTTGTTTAATTCGTAAATAACTCTTGTACACATGTAACTCTCATCTAAATCAAATTGTTGAATTCTTTGTAAGTTCATGCATATATATATATATATATATATATATATATATATATATATATATATATATATATATACACTTTTTGCTGGTTGAGTGGAACAGAAGGCCTTATGGCCTTAACTCTGCCAGCTAAAATAAATCATTATTATTATTATTATTATTATTATTATTATTATTATTATTATTATTATTATTATTATTAATCTCTTCTGCCTGTTCATCTTCATACAGCTTCAGATAATTAATAGCTTTGAGGTAAGTTCTGATGTGTTCTTCGTTGTAGTGGTTGTAATTCCGAACAATCTCTTCTACTCGACTTAAATTTTGTAGGTACGATCTTTTAATAGGGTGTCGCACATTCAAATGCCCGCCAAGCAATTGGATTATTACAATTTTATTATTCCTTTGGTTTTTCTTGAGAAATTCCATGAATTTCCAGACCAGCGCGTGATGTATGACGATGAGTTTCTGAAAGCGGTTGTGTCAGCCCTCGACTACGTTAGTTGTTCGATGTTGTCCTGCCAGAACCTGATTATAAGTGTTCCATATTTCAGGTGCGAATCTAGGTGGCATTGCTCTTCTTCTTCCTCGAGCAGGTGTTCCTCTGATGTAAGTTCTTTCCATGTACAATGCTAAATCCATTATATCAGGCTCAATATTATCTATAAGGCTATCAAAAACAGCCTGAATATCTTCCAGTGGTACAAAAGGATTTGACTTAAATAAAAGTGGACATAAATACAAGTGGACATAAATGAAAGTGGACTTAAATAAAAGTGGACATAACAGTCATGAACCCAAAAAAAATGGATGTACATAAAATGTGGACATAAATGAAAGTGGACAAAAATATTAGAGAACGTAAGTTACATGGACATGGTTTCAATGGACTTAACGTCTTGGAAGCGTAGCTACTGTAAAATCGTTATTATTAAGTTTTTTCATAATTATTTTGTAATAAAATAAATATTGACATACTTTAAAATATAATATAGGCCTAAGCCTAAATCTAGGTATACATATTTTCTGTCCCTTTTTTCGAACAGTGTCCTCCTTTTTGAAGCTTTGTGTCCTCTTTTTCTAACGATGACAATCTGGTCACCCTACTAATGGACTAATCGTAATTTGATCTGTATAAAATTTCAAGCAGTAAAAAAACTATATGAATTCGAACTGGCGACTACCATATTCAGTGGAAGCTTTACATCGTCGAAGGAAACTTTGGAGCGCTCTTCCAAATACCTAGGCATCTCCCGAACCATATCAGATACTACAAGTATCCTGCCTAAAAGGCTTTTGATATGCCACCAGAAGAATTAATCAAGAGGGGTCAAATCAGGATAGCGGGCTGGCCATTCATTTAGTCCTCATCTACCGATCCAACCCCGGGATATGCGTACAGCAAAGGTCGGCAAAGATTACATCATAAAATGCAGACCGAAATACAGAGCAAAGGAAAAGGTAGGAGAGGGAGGATATCAAAACTGCTTAACCGTGAATGAACAAGTGATGGCTAACGAGATAGAGATCATGACTTACCTCTCCGCCCTACTTGTGCATTAAGGGGTTGACTCGCGAGCCAAAAAATGCCGATCACTGCATTAGATGTATCTTAAATATAATAATACGAACCCAAAGGCAGATTGATCTCAGCAAATATAACATTTTAAAATTCCTTTCCAGTAGAGATGGGTAAAAAAAGCTGCAACAGTTTATTTGAAATTGTTTGACAATTGAAACTGTTTCGTATCGAAAGAGTTTCGTGATATAACCTGTTCCAACTGTTCCAAAGAGTGTTACACTGCTATAGCGTTATGCCTTACAGCAACGCTACTGCGCGCCCTATTCATGAATATACAGAGTGTAGTGTAAGTAATATTATTAATTTTAAGGGGTTATTCTTTGAAATATTACTTACTTACTTACTTACTGGCTTTTAAGGAACCCGGAGGTTCATTGCCGCCCTCACATAAGCCCGCCATTGATCCCTATCCTGAGCAAGATTAATCCAGTCTCTATCATCATATCCCACCTCCCTCAAATCTATTTTAATATCACCTTCCCATCTACGTCTCGGTCTCACTAAAGGTCGTTTTCCCTCCGGCCTCCCAACTAACACTCTATATGCATTTCTGGATTAGCCCATACGTGCTACATGTCCTGCCCATCTCATACGTATGGATTTAATGTTCCTAATTACGTTAGGTGAAGAATAAAATATGTGTAGTTCTGTGTTGTGTAACTTTCTCCATTCTCCTGTAACTTCATCCCTTTTAGCACCAAATATTTTCCTAAGCACCTTATTCTCAAACACCCTTAACCTATGTTCCTCTCTCAGAGTGAGATTCCAAGTTTCACAACCATAAAGAACAACCGGTAATATAACTGTTTTATGAATTCTAACTTTCAGAGTTTTTGACAGCAGACTGGATGATAAAAGCTTTTCAACCGAATAATAACAGGCATTTCCCATATTTAATTCTTTGAAATATTTCAAACAAAAATGTTTCATGCAATTTTGCTCGTTTTTGCATTCTTTTCGAGATTTTTTTATATGAAACATTTCACAGAGTGTTTTGGGAAAGCCATTTATTTAATTCCCAATATGCTCAGTGAATTTCAGAGAGCTGTGTGTTATGGTAATAAATGTTGTCTGCAAAGACCACGTGTAGCTGTATCATTGACCTCCAATCGAAAGTAGATATAATATCTATGTTCCATACGGCCTTAGTGCAACAGTAGCCTATATAGGATCGTGAAATTTAATTGTACGAATCAAATTCCCTAACAAATCTCCTAATTATTAGCTGTCCATTGATGGGGAATATGTTCATGGTGCCCTGACATAGTGTTAATTATTAATATACAGCGAAAAATATCATCGACTAATGCCATCGTTATTAAACTCTCCTAGGGTTATATGAGATATTTTTACTAAAATCGATTTATTTTGAATTGTAGTTAATTACTGTACCCTTAATAGTAACCTACGAAAATTATCTTTCGTTGTCATAATACACCGAACAGGTGATTTAAAGACGATTTGAGGGCCTTGAAACATGTTCTCGAAGCAGATGAGAGGTTGGAACAGTTGGCACTGATGTTGTAAACATATTCTTATGAAACTGTTTCTTTGAAACTGTTATTTTGGAACAGTTTCGCTCATGAAACAGTTACAATGGAAACTGTTTCTTAAAAAGAACAATTTATCCCATCTCTACTTTCCAGTACGAAAAGTTACATTTTTTTCAGATCAAATTTTTGCACATTTAAATAACACAACTAAAATTCTTTCAATCATTTATTACCATAACATACTCTGAAATTCACTGAGCATATTTGGAATTAAATAAATGGCTTTCCCAAAACACTCTGCGAAATTTTTGATATAAAAAAATCTCGAAAAGAATGCAAAAACGAGCAAAATTGCATTAAACATTTTTGTTTGAAATATTTCAAAGAATTAAATATGGGAAATGCCTGTTATTATTCGGTTGAAAAGCTTTTATCATTCAGTCTGCTGTCAAAAACTCTGAAAGTTAGAATTCATAAAACAGTTATATTACCGGTTGTTCTTTATGGTTGTGAAACTTGGACTCTCACTTTGAGAGAGGAACATAGGTTAAGGGTGTTTGAGAATAAGGTGCTTAGGAAAATATTTGGTGCTAAAAGGGATGAAGTTACAGGAGAATGGAGAAAGTTACACAACACAGAACTGCACATATTTTATTCTTCACCTAACATAATTAGGAACATTAAATCCAGACGTATGAGATGGGCAGGGCATGTAGCACGTATGGGCGAATCCAGAAATGCATATAGAGTATTAGTTGGGAGGCCGGAGGGAAAAAGACCTTTAGGGAGACCGAGACGTAGATGGGAAGGTGATATTAAAATAGATTTGAGGGAGGTGGGATATGATGATAGAGAATGGATTAATCTTGCTCAGGATAGGGATCAATGGCGGGCTTATGTGAGGGCGGCAATGAACCTCCGGGTTCCTTAAAAGCCAAATAAGTAAGTAAGTAATATTTCAAAGAATAATCCCCTAAAATTAATAATATTACTTACACTACACTCTGTATATTCATGAAGAGGGCGCGCAGTAGCGTTGCTGTAAGGCACAACGCTGCTAAACCGAAGATCACGGGTTCGATTCCAGATGGCTTCATGAATTTTCTCCATTGATCTAATTCTTCCGGCCACACTATGACCCTGAGTTTATTCAATCTCTAACAAATGAGTTGGATGAACCATAATAAGAGAATGAACCGTGAGAGGATACTAAGGGACTCCTACGTAGATAGACGATAAATTAACCGAAGGGTAAAAGATGAATCCTGACCGTAACAGGAGACATGGGTTGTCTGGATTATTATTATTATTATTATTGTTATTATTATTATTATTATTATTATTATTATTATTATTATTATTATTATTATTATTTTAGTAGGTTATTTAATGACGCTATATCAACTATTACGTTATTTAGCGTTGAGGCCGAGGATTCGGCGTAAATTACCTGACATTCGCTCCGAAAGCAACTCTGGATTAGTAGACAAGCGTCTCTGCCGACTGAGCTACGCCGGTGCTCATTATTATTATTATTATTATTATTATTATTATTATTATTATTATTATTATTATTATTATTATTAAAAAGTAAAACTTTCTATCTAGTCGCATCCTATTGCAATGTATCCGCAATTAGAAATAAAATTCTCGTGATTTGCACTTAAGGGGAGGCAGATGTGAATATTTCAAAATCCTCAAAATTTATCCGATTTGTTTGAAATTGATCGTGGATACTAAGTATGTTATTAGTAATGGACATACCAAGGTTCAACTTTCTAAGTACAATAGTTCTGTAAATATTAATAATTTTATAAAACTTTATATCGTTTGATATAAAATGCTCTATGCACCATAATGTAAGAAATTTTCAATATTTATTTTTATTTATATGTGCAGAGAAGGTATATAAATAATGATAAGTATTGGTTTATTGTGGGAATAATATAGTAATACAGTTATCTTGGTTTTAATTTAATACTTTCAAGGGCACAAAATAAAAAACTAACATCGGAATATCAAAATAAAGATAATAAAAATGTAAAAAACCAAATTTTCATTTTTTCTTCAATTTTGTTCGAAAATTTCACCTCTGCCTCCCCTTAATAGGTCCTTACATTTTAGCATTTTATCCTCTTGCGTATATATCAAAATGTCTAATTTCGTCGAGCGGAATTTGCAGTAACAGAAAGTAAAAATGTTGAACATATAAATTTCCCCTATCCACGAAACATTTAACAATAGTTTATGAATGTAGTGTGTAGCAAAGCTAAGCTAATATACTTTTTATATATTATTGCTGAAACGTTTTGTAAGTACCACAATGAACAAAAAGCTGTCACCAACAGAACATTTTAAATTCCATTCCCAAACTATATCACTCGTTTAGAGGGTCACGAGTGAGATGGATGCCTTTTAGAGGGCACACTTGTCCACGTGTCCAGGATGTGCGGGCCATCTACTGCGGATAATTGAAATTACAGGGACCGTCGATTATCCCGGATAACCTCAACAAAGTGCAGTCAGGAGTACCAGGCGTTTTTAACAACTGAAATCTTACAAGAAGAGTTAGATCGGACAAATGAATTACTATCGAGATATACGTATTGCCAGTCAATTACAGTATGTTTCAGGTAAAATACATTTTTGGTGTAAAACTATACAGGGTGATTCATTATTACGTGTAAATACTTTGTGTGTTTATTGTAGAGGTGAAACTAAGACTAAAACGTTCTATACAACTTTTTCTCAAAATCTTTAATTCCAGAGTTCCAGTAGACGACACCTACGTCGTAGTAACTGCATAAGCATTACCGTTCTCCCACACATTTGGTGTGGTATTGTGGGGAATCAGTTTCTCGGACCTCGAGTTCTAACTCCGCGGTAGAATGGGGAAATCCACCGCTCATTCTTGGAACGCGAATTGCACGGTCTACTACATAATATCCCTCTTGCAACGCGAGTGAACTTATGGTTTATGCACGATGGTGCACCTGCGCATTACTGCCGCAACGTAAGGGCGTATCTCAATGCTGTGTATCCGCGCAGGGCCAACTCCTTGGCCAGCCAGATCACCGGACATGAACCCTCTGGACTTCTACCTTCGGGGCCGCCTGAAGTCGTTAGTGTATGCCTCTGCTGTACCTAACGTAGAAGTACTACAACAGCGAATTGAACATGCGTGTGGAATTGTTCGTAATGAGTTAAACGGGCTGTGTATCGTTCAGAGATCACTAAGGCGGCGAGCACAGGTATGTCTTGAAGTTGAGGGACAGCACTTTGAAAATGCATTACACTAAGAATTGTGCAAATGTGTAAAGTCTAGAAGAAATTGCTTTACATTCTTTACTGTGTTTGGTTTTAGTTCACAAAATGTGCATAAATGGACTGCCGAGGATACGAGTTCAGTGACTTTGATTGTTTTTGTACTGAAGTCCAAATGCACTGTACAAAAGTGATAATTAGTTTAAATTTGGTGTGTTATCCTTTCTTTGTTTGGGAGCGCAAGTTCCACGCAAAATGGCGTTAACTCTGGAATTAAAGGTTTTGAGAAAAAGTTGTATAGAACGTTTTAGTCTTAGTTTCATCTCTACATTACACACACAAAGAATTTACACGTAATAATGAATCACCCTGTATAGGCCTATTCATCTCCAGTAGCTATGGGGGTGAAAACTGTGAAATGACTGTCATGTAAAAATGCAACCACTTTTCTTATTCCGATTGTATTTTCTTTGATCTCCTTGTATTTGTATTAGGGGCTGTAAGACAATAAGCATTATTTTAAATAGCTTAAAGGATACCCTTCTTAGCAATTCACTGTAATTATACTGACTTAAACGGTCACTGACTGTATGGTAACTTCTTTTTTTAGACATGCATCCTGTGGCAAGCGTGTTTCAACATTTTTCCTAATTGTCGAAGATTCACATCCGAAAGAGGATATTCGCTAACGGGGGTTGTATATGATTTCAGTCTTGTCTATTTTGTATTTTTTTCATGATTTCATTATTTGCTTACCAAACCTGAAGTTTTTACATATTTAAACGGGAGTGTTATTTAGATGAAATTCATTTACGAATGACAAGAAACCGCATAGTGGTAGATACAGGTGGTGGTGGTAATGATGGTGATAGTAGTAGTGGTTATTTTACAGATGGGATATAATAGGATAGGGTTTGAAGGTTCAAGTAGAACAGGATTGGATAGGTTTGATGGGATAGGATTTTATAAGTTGGATGGGGTAAGCTTGGTAAGTTGAATGGGATAGGATTATGATAGGTTGGATATCATAGAATTGGATAGGATATGATTGAATTAAAAATGTTATGTTTTATTTAACGACGCTCGCAACTGCAGAAGTTATATCAGCTTCGCCGGATGTGTCGGAATTTTGTCCCGCAGGAGTTCTTTTACATGCCAGTAAATCTACTGACATGAGCCCGTCGCATTTAAGCACACTTAAATCCCATCGACCTGGCTCAGGATCGAACCCGCAACCTTGGGTATAAAAGGCCAGCTGACTGAATTAGGTTGGATAGGATTGAATATGTTGGATAGGATAAAATTTGATGGATTGGATAGGGTAGGATAGAATTGATTAGGATGATTAGATAGGATTGGATTAAAATGGACTCTGAAGGAAGGATGGATGGATGGTTGGATGGATTGGATAAGATAGGATGGGTAGAGTGGTTGAAAGGTTAGAATGTATTGTATGGAATGGAAGGATGGGTTTGATTGGAGAGGGTGAATTGTATAAGATGGATTTAAAATGTAGGATGGATGGATGGATGGGTGGGTGGGTGGTTGTGTGGATGGATGGATGGATGGGTGGGTGGGTGGTTGTGTGGATGGATGGATGGATGGATGGGTGGGTGGTTATATTGATGGATGGATGGATGGATGGATGGATGGATAGGATGGATGAATGGGTGGGTGGGTGGGTGGGTGGGTGCTTGTGTGGATGGATGGATGGGTGGGTGGGTGGTTGTATGGATGGATGAGTGGGTAATTATGTTAATGGATGGATAGGATGTATGGATGGGTGGGTGGGTGATTGTGTGGATGGATGGATGGATGGGTGGGTGGTTATGTTGATGGATGGATGGATGGATGGGTGGGTGGGTGATTGTGTGGATGGATGGATGGATGGGTGGGTGGTTATATCGATGGATGGATGGATGGATGGGCGGGTGGGTGATTGTGTGGATGGATGGATGGATGGGTGGGTGGTTATGTTGATGGATGGATGGAAGAGTGGGTGGTTATGTTGATGGATGGATGGATAGGATGGATGAATGGGTGGGTGGGTGGGTGGGTGTGTGGGTGGGTGCTTGTGTGGATGGATGGATGGATGGGTGGGTGGGTGGTTGTATGGATGGATGAGTGGGTGGTTATGTTGATGGATGGATGGATGGATGAATGGGTGGGTGAGTGGGTGGGTGCTTGTGTGGATGGATGGATGGATGGGTGGGTGGTTGTATGGATGGATGAGTGGGTGGTTATGTTGATGGATGGATAGGATGGATGAATGGGTGGGTGAGTGAGTGGGTGCTTGTGTGGATGGATGGATGGGTGGGTGGGTGATTGTGTGGATGGATGAATGGATGGGTGGGTGGTTATGTGGATGGATGGCTAGATAGGATGGATGAATGGGTGGGTGGGTGGGTGGGTGGGTGCTTGTGTGGATGGATGGATGAATAGGTGGGTGGGTGGGTGGGTGGTTGTGTGGATGGATGAATAGGATGGATGGGTAAGTGGGTGGGTGGATAGATGGTTGGATGGATGGATGGATGGATGGATAGAATGGCTGGATGGATGCATGGGTAGATAGACATGCAGAAGGAGTGGATGAATTAAGTAGGGCTATTAGAGAGAACAAAGAGAGATGGATGGATGGTTGAATGGATTGATTGATGCATAAATGTATATGAAAGTGAATAGAAGAAATTGTGTAACTGAAAGCGGAGGTAGTGAATGGGAATAAGAAAGACACAATCTGAAATAAAGAAGCAAAATATCTAGAAAAGAAATTAACGGAAATGAAAGAAATGCAAGTATCAGAATTAAAAAGAAAAAGGAACATGTGAAAATTTGTGTTATAGCCAATGTAAGTGGACCAAAAATATATAATTGCATGTAAATGTGCAGAAAAAAATCAACTATTTAAAACATCGCGTATTGCAAAAGCTTTTGCAGTGCTAGTGGAAGCTCGCATGTACGGAGTAAATGCATGTAATGGTATGCAGTTTTATTTCAGGTTCTAATGATTGCATATAAAGGGATCTATGAATAAATGTGGCATAATTACGAGGAACATCAGAGAATTTTTTTATCTAAATAATGCTATTATTGTCGTTCACATCCACATTCAATCACGGTCTGCAATACGGATATAAATGGATTTCCGAAATCAGGCCACTTGTTCTACTATATAATAAGCCCACATGTGTAAATGCTGTGGGACCAGATGCATGCATAAACTAGTGAATAAACTCATTAACATCCATGAACTTAAAACCTCCATATGAGCACATTATATCCCGGACTGCTAAATTATTGACTGTTAGTTATTCAGCATTGAAAATACATGAGGAAGTGATCATATTATTATCTAGACCAGAAACATAGGTTGTATTAAAATATGTGGTGCAAGCGTATGGAAAACATTTTTCGCTCCTCTCGCAGAATTTCCACTACAGCTGCTTCATAGGAACATAGTTATATTTTGTGCCTTTCACGTCGAAGTCCGGAGTTTAGTTCCATGGGGGCTCTCAAAAAGTTCTGTTGTGAAAGGAAATTTTGGAACGTAATTTATCTTCATCCATTTTATATGCCCAATAAATGTGCGCAGGAGACAGAAAGGGGTCAAATGTCGATAGGGTAGAGTAGCATAAATCGCACCGCTTCCTAAATCGCTCCACTGCTAGATTAAAACAAATTACTATAGTAGTGTGGCATCTAGTGGTATTGTTACAATCTACCATATGAACTTCCACCATGTCACTTGATTTCTGCCACTTCTTTGTGTCAGCAGCGTGGTGATAGTGTATCTAATATAATCGCTCAGGTGGATGTATATTTAGCTAATATTTTGTAAATAAATAACGGATTTGTATGCAAAGGAATCCATAATCTTAAGATTTTATTGGTTAAAAGAAAAATTAAAGAACATTTAACTTAGTAGGATTTTCGAACATGTGATGATTATAGGCTAGAATGAAGGAAATAATAACTTATGACGTAATTTCTCAATTCGGTGCGATATGAGCAACTGTAGCAATTCTAACCGTACAAAAGAAGGCCACAAAAATTTTAACTAAACGAGGAATGCATCAGGAAGTGGTGAAAAGGGAGTTAATATAACAAGTGTGTGTTGTACAAGCGCACCAGGTATTTTGTGCCACCTGTGATAATGTTTAAACGTCAAACAGTGCATCCTACATTATCAGCTGGTGCTCCTCCAGGATCGTTATTTGTTTGCTGTGAGTCAGGTTACATCAACAGTGAACTATTTGTCGAATAGCTCAAACATTTTATTTGTCACTCAAACCTGGCATAGAAAAAAGTGCTGCTTCTGTATGTCCACCTATACGGCCCATTCCAAAAATTTAGAAGCTAGATTATCTCGGGAAAATGGTATGCTCCTGTTTCAGCTTCCTCGTCATAATACTCATAGGCCCAGCCTTTAGATGTTTCTATCTTCAAATCATTTCAGACAGCTAAATCATGAAGCAGTTCTTAGGTGGCTTCGAGATAATCGTGGAGAAAAGGTGACGCAGTTTACAGTCTGAACTGCCTGGTGAAGCACACGGCAAATGTATAACAAAAAAAATCGCATTCAGAAAGTTTAAATGTTACGTAATTTACGCCCTTTTTTTTTTCAATTTCATTTGAAGATGCGTTACTCTTTTTCATTAATTTCAGTAAACTTGTAATTTGCATTTATTACATTATTCATTCAAATACTCTTCAATATGTTCAATATTAAAAGCTTTCCTTCATCCTGTTCCCTGCAGGTAAAGAGGTGCGATTTAAGAAACCGCAGGTGCTATTTAGGAAACTAGTTGCCTAAATGGCACCACTGACATGTGTTTCTAAAATGTCATTTTAATTAAAAAGTATTAAATAAAATCAAAGCATTCTTTTTTACATCAAAGGTAACTGTTCCGGGAATGTATCTCTGTAAAGGAATGCAGAAAATAAAAACTGTATTGTTCAATAAAAATTATAAATGCTAAAGTGGTGCGATATAGGCAACCTTACCCTACAAGGCAAGGATTTATTGTATGTAGTATACAGGGTGTCTCAGAAGAAATGTAAAATATTTCAGGATAATGTAGTTCGAGTTAAGCTACAACGATTTAACTTGATATACTGAACGTCTTGCAGTTCCGTGTATTATACTCGTACTTGAAGTGTTGCGCCAGATCTTTAGCACTGGCAGCATCTGAGCATTGCAACGCCAGCGCAACACACACAACTAAATACACGTTCACTTAATATTTAATTCCTGTATTCGTATAGTGAATATGCAGACATACTTTCTGTTTATGGATTTTGTGATGGCAATGCATTGGCTCCTATTGAGGAATACAGACGGCGTTTTTCCAATCAAAGGGTTCCATCTAGCTGTGTGTTTTCTCGTGATTACCGGATCTTGTTTAATTGAGGTCGAAAAGAGAACCGATATCGGTACTTGATAGGCACTTACAGTTCATGGATTCCATAAGAAGCGCAACCTTAGTAATTTGTATTGTCTAATTATTTTACTTTCTTACGGAATTTGTACTTAATTATAAAATAAACTTAGGCAGCTTGGAACAGCATAAGGCGCATCATTTTCAACGTAGAAATTTGTCTATGTAAAAGTTCGCCCATCAGTAATTTCCCAACCGTTACATTCGGACAGGTTATAATGTCCATAACAAAATGTCCACAAGTACCAAAGGTCCACAAGAAAATGTCCATAAACTAAATAGTTCAACATTTAAAGTCCTACATATAATTAATTTGTCCATGGAGTAAAAAAGCCCAACATCGATGTGGTTCACCATATTATAAAGCACATCATACGAAAATGTCCATCATACGAAATCAATTCTTTCAGCTTTTCACAGTGCATGGGATTGTTTGAGGTTTTGTATTTCCTTTAGTATATTGCCTAACTGTAAATAAGACTGAAAATACTTACCGCACTACATATAACGAGATAAAAAATTATTCAGCACATTTAAATCTCACTTGCAATCCTATCTATACAATGTGTGATTTTGAAATCGCCAATATAATGCTTGTCGACTGGCATTCCATTAGGCAGTAGTGAATGAGTGTCTTTTCCACTTCAGTAAAGCAATATGAAGAAATGTAGTCAACAGGTGTCTGAGGGCACAATATTTGGATATTGAGAACCCTGAAGAAACCAAATACAAGAAATTATGGGACTGCCGTTTATTCTGCTAAATGACTCTCAATTTGTTTGGGATTTATTAAATGAGAAATTTGTGGACGATATCTTGGACTTAGCATATTACATTGAAATTACATATATTACTGGTCATCCGGCAAGAGGGCGATGGCGAGCAGTTCCCCCTAGATTTTCTCCTGAGACATGGAACGTCTATGAATTAGTAATTAATGGCGGACAGCGTACCAGTAATGTGGTTGAAGGATTCCACTCCCAATTCCAACGACTTCTGGTGGCACATCACGTGAACATTTCGCGATTCGTTAGCCATTTGCAACAACAGAATCGGAAACAGAACATTTAGTGGGCATACAAATATTAAGCGGCCAGTAAATAAACGATAGCTTATATCAATAATCAAACGAGAATTTTCAACATTGTCGCTAATTACCAAGATTACAAAGTTAGGAATGAAATTTTTCGATATCTTAGAGCGACATCATACCATTTGAAATTATATAGTGACCCACAAGATGTACAATATACTGTATGTATATTTTGTATTATGTAACATAATTGAAATGATAATAAATTTCTCGGCACTTTCCTTGCAGTTTTCCTTTTCAGACATTTTAGGGACATGGACGAATTTATTTGCAAGCGTAGGACATTTTTAAGAAGAGGACTTGCTGACTGTGGACCTTTTCAGGTAAGGACATTTTTATGGCATGGACGATTTTTCTATACGGACATTTCTAAACGTCGGACATTTCCGTAGAGAGGACTATTGCAAAGTGGACCATATCTCGCTTAACCATAGCTATATCAGGTTAAATGATGTAAATTAATCCAAACTATATCATCCTGAAGTATTTTACATTCCTCCTGGCACACCCTGTATATTGATAAAGAGGACGCGCGATATGATCGCGGTTAAGACATAAATCTGATAAATTGAAAGGCCACGGCTTCGATTCGAGATGGAGTCATCAATTTTCTCCCATTGATCTACTTCCGGCCACACTATGGTCTTGGAGTTTCGTCAGCCTTTAACAGATATGAGTACCAGGGCTATTTCTATGGTGTTAAAGGCAGCGAACACGTACCGACATGCTTGTGCCATTAATGCCGATTGAAACATGGGAGCCATATCCTCTCATCATCATTTGGGCCGATTTGGCCTTTAATGGGATTGACTTTACATGTATAAGGACAAAAATATCGCGCTTTCAATTTCTTACAACTCTTCGAAACCGACATCAAGCACTTTTTTCTATCCCTCATCATAGAACGTCTTTATACTCATCTTTCTATACTGTAGAAATACCTCGCCTCTGGAATTCGTTACCTAATGACGTCAGGGACTGCCGGACTTTATCACATTTCAAAATGAAAATGGAAAATTTTGTCTTAGTTAATGTTTTTAGGTATTGCTAGAAGTATTGATTTGTGGTTTTTTTTCTTTTTCTTCTTTAATCTAGATTAAAATTGCAAGTTTCTTGTTTATGTTAGCTAATTAGTTAGGATACAATTAATTATGATACATAATCACTCATTTAAAGTTTGTGTGACTACAACCTGTGTATATTTTTGTGTGGCTTTACTTTGTTTATAGTGTTTTCTTCTCTCTCTCTTTATTTCTTGTGTAGCTTTACTTTGTATATAGTGTATTTTTTTTCTGTTTATTTCTATTATTGTATTTGTATTCCTGGTGTTTTGGAAGAGAAGGCCTGATGGCCTTCACTACACCAGAATAAATAAATAAATAAATAAATAAATAAATAAATAAATAAATAAATAAATAAATAAATAAATAAATAAATAAATAAATAAATAAATAAATAAATAAATAAATAAATAAATAAATAAATAAATAAATAAATAAATAAATAAATAAATAAATAAATAAATAAATAAATAAAATATTTTATTAATGGGGACTGATAATTTTTTTATTAGCTTAGCATACATGGGACTGAATTTGCATGGTCAACAGAATTTTCAATTTTTTTTTTGTTGTATTCTTTTCGTATTGTCAGAAATTTTCAAAAGCACAGGTGAACCGTAAGTAATGTCATTAATTTCAGGGGGTTATTCTTTGAGATATTTCTAACAAGAATGTTTAATACAATTTTTCTCGTTTTTTTTTCCTTCCTTTTCGAGATAAAAATATTTTTATGTGAAACATTTCATAGCGTGTTTCGAGACAGCTGTTGATTTAATTTCCGATATTTTCAGTCAGTTTAAGAGAGCAGTGTATTATGATAATAAATTATTGAAATAATTTTAGTTATGTCTTTTAAGTATGCAGGAATTTTATCCGAACAGATGTAACTTTTCGTTCTGCAAAGAAATTTTAGTAATATTAATATTCTGGTATTTGCCGATGATATGATTGTAATACAAGATACTGAAACAAAACTTCAAAAAGCAGTATATGAACTGAATAAAATATGCCAGAAGCGTAACTTTAACATATCAAATACAAAAAAAAAGTAATGGCATTTCAAGGCAAAAATACTGTAAGATCTAAGATTGAAATAGATAATAAAGTAGTAGAACAAGTAACAAATTTTAAGTACCTGGGATGTGACGTGAGTTACAAAAAGGATAATGATATAAAAATAAAATTACAATCATTCCAGACAGTATGTGGCACAATTAATAGAACTTTGAAGAATAAAATCAGAAAGGAAACAAAAATGAAATTCTACAATGTAATGGCAATCCCTACTCTTTTATATGGAAGTGAAAGTTGGGTTACAACAAAACCTGAAGTTAGTAAAATATAAGCGGCAGAGATGAGATTCTTGCGAAAAGTAAAAGGATGCACGAGATTGGATAGAATTAGAAATGAAAATATTAGGCAGGAACTAGGATAAAATTGATAAAATAGACAATTACAGACAAGATTGGAAATTATATGTAGAGAGAATGGACGACTACAGACTTCCCAAGAAAGCAATAAATTATAAACCAAAAGGACGAAGAGATCAGGGACGACCGATGAAAAGATGGAGCGACCTTTGAAGCCGGAACGGGCAATTGCCCATACCATGAAGTGAAGAAGAAGAAGAAGAAGAAGAAGAAGAAGAAAGAAATTTTACAAGATCACTAGGACATCTCTCAACACAACTACGTAAACAGCAATAAACTCGTTCATATAACCATCTAAGAAAACGTTTTTACATGCTTTGAAAATGTTTTTCATTGTAAGCTTATGTTTTTATGTTGGTAGAATTTGAGTGACGTAAATAATTTACAGTAGCCTAAAGTTTCATTCATATGAAATTCGATATAATGTGAAATAAAATAATCTACAAGAAGGAATTAACTTACTTATTTTGTATTATATGTTATAGATCAACTGATGAATAATCGTTTGCGTTTGTAAATTTAATTAATGTGACTGGCTATGTCTATATTTTTAGTAGAGCCATCGATGTAGCTCAGTCGGCAGACTCGCTGGCCTGCTGATCCGGAGCTGCGCTCGGGCTTGAGTTGGATCCTTCATTTGGTCATATTGAATGGTTTCTTCCGAGGTTTTCCCCAGCCGTGGGATTGAAGCCGGATGGTCTATGGCGAGTCCTCAGCCTCACTTCATTTCACCCTCTTTGGTCTGATTACCTGGTTGGGTTTTTACCGAGGTTTTCCCCAACCATAAGGCAAATACCGGGTAATCTTTTGGCGAATCATCGGGCCTCACATCATCTCACTACAGCTCCCCAAAATATTGTAGAAAATTGTAGAAAATTATAAAATTGTAAAACTGTAAAAATTGCAAAATATTGTAAAAATTGTAATTGTAATATTGTAAAATTTTTATTTGTTCCACATCTTAAAGCTTCATTGCTCATGTAAGATCTATGGAATAAAATAAATGAATGAAAATTAATTAAAAATAACATTTAGGTTATTGGTTTATGATCTTATGTTTATTATAAGTTTGTTTTTCACATATTTACGGATACTATAGGACTATAAAAGTCTGTAACGTTTTCTTTCCAACACCCTGTATGTGTTCAATCGATTTGCGTGTATATAAGTTTTTAGAAAATATGGAAACTTAGCCTGTGCAGGAAACAATAATTACGGCGAAAGGTTCGTTTTGCTTTCTTTGGAAAACTACTAACTAAAATGGAAAATTTAGAGGATTATGTTGATATAATTACTCTATTTGTTTAACTACCGCAGCCTATGAGAAGCAACTGCCTCGATTATGTAAAACGCCACAAATGAGTACATAATGTAAGTTTGTGTTGAAGCACTAACAAGAGCATATGGCGGACGAGAACTATTCCAAGCTCACTGCCGGCGCAATCACGGCAGAGTCATATTCAGGCCAATTATCTTGCACGTGTGGATCTCCAGTTTGTTTTCATTACCTCAAACATTATAATATAATGTTACGGCGCTTTGATTTCATGTTGATGCTAATGGATGTGGGATATTATAATCGTGCCCAAATTGCAGTTAGTTTTTATGGAGAGTCTTCCTAGTTGAACCGGATATTTCAGTCGATCACTGCTCTGTAACTCGTAAGAAGTCGTGAGCTCCCATCTGAACTGCAGTAGAATATTTTAACCTGCTACACTTACGTTTCAAGTTGTCTGTTCATGTTTACTTTACTCGTATTAAGTGGGGAGGTACAATATTGGCCTGCAAAAATTTAGTGAAATTCATTTTTCTTTATATATCAGCTACTTACTCACAAATGGCTTTTAGGGAACCCGCAGGTTCATTGCCGCCCTCACATAAGCCCGCCATCGGTCCCTATCCTGTGCAAGATTAATCCAGTCTCTATCATCATATCCTATCTCCCTCAAATCCATTTTAATATTATCTTCCCATCTACGTCTCGGCCTCCCCAAAGGTCTTTTTCCCTCCGGCCTCCCAACTAACACTCTATATGCATTTCTGGATTCGCCCATACGTGCTACATGCCCTGCCCATCGCAAACGTCTGGATTTAATGTTCCTAATTATGTCAGGTGAAGAATACAATGCGTGCAGGTCTGAGTTGTGTAACTTTCTCCATTCTCCTGTAACTTCATCCCTCTTAGCCCCAAATATTTTCCTAAGAATCTTACTCTCAAAAACCCTTAATCTCTGTTACTCTCTCAAAGTGAGAGTCCAAGTTTCACAACCATACAGAACAACCGGCAATATAACTGTTTTATAAATTCTAACTTTCAGATTTTTTGACAGCAGACTAGATGATAAAAGCTTCTCAACCGAATAATAACAGGCATTTCCCATATTTATTCTGCGTTTAATTTCCTCCCGAGTCTCATTTATATTTGTTACTGTTGCTCCAAGATATTTGAATTTTTCAACCTCTTCGAAGAATAAATCTCCCATTTCTATGTTTCCATTTCGTGCAATATTCTGGTCACGAGACATAATCATATACTTAGTCTTTTCGGGATTTACTTCCAAACCTATCGCTTTACTTGCTTCAAGTAAAATTCCCGTGTTTTCCCTAATCGTTTGTGAATTTTCTCTTAACATATTCACGTCATCCGCATAGATAAGAAGCTGATGTAACCCGTTCAATTCCACACCCTGTCTGTTATCCTGAACTTTCCTAATGGAATATATTAGAACTAAGTTAAAAAGTAAAAGTGATAGTGCATCTCCATCCTCTTGAAGACGAGAAAGATTAGAACTTCAGCTGTTGAAATTTGTGACGCGAACTGGGGAAGGGATAATAGTATCTGCCCAACTGTACACTTTTATGTCTTTTAGGTTAGGATATATTATGTAATGTGTTTTATTGTGCCATTTCCATTTTAATGTGTGTGTTCTTTTAGAGAGTAGTTGGATATAATCATAGGTGGGGGGGGGGGAACCTACAAAGGAGGGCTTGCAAATCAAGCTTTCAGGTATAACTCCCTGTAAAGTTGATTTGAATAATTTCGAGGGAAAAATTGTTCCGGGGCCCGGTATCGAACCCGGGACCTTCGGTTAAACGTAGCAACGCTCTCCCAACTGAGCTACCCGGGAACTCTACCAGACACCGATCCAATTTTTCTCTCTATATCCACAGACCTCAAAGTGGGCTGACAACCGTCAAGCAACCAACATTGAGTGCACACTAACTCTGTGTGACTTAAATTGTGGTTTTCTGTTAACGAACAATGACGTGTATTATGCAAATCAAGCTTTCAGGTATAACTCCCTGTAAAGTTGATTTGAATAATTTTGAGGTAAAAATTGTCCCGGGGCTGGGTATCGAACCCGGGACCTTTGGTTAAACGTACCAACGCTTTCCCAACTGAGCTATAGAGGGATTAGTATCCTCAACATTTAAAATCCTACTAAATATCTTATAACATATGTTGAGGATACTAATCCCTCTATAGCTCAGTTGGGAGAGCGTTGGTACGTTTAACCAAAGGTCCCGGGTTCGATACCCAGCCCCGGAACAATTTTTCCCTCAAAATTATTCAAATCAGCTTTGCAGGGAGTTATACCTGAAAGCTTGATTTGCATAATACACGTCACTGTTCGTTAACAGAAAACCACAATTTAAGTCACACAGAGTTAGTGTGCACTCAATGTTGGTTGCTTGACGGTTGTCAGCCCACTTTGAGGTCTGTGGATATAGAGGGAAAATTGGATCGGTGTCTGGTAGAGTTCCCGGGTAGCTCAATTGGGAGAGCGTTGCTACGTTTAACCGAAGGTCCCGGGTTCGATACCGGGCCCCGGAACAATTTTTCCCTCGAAATTATTCAAAGGAGCGCTTGTTTTGGGTACAAAGCACGTACGGTCAGAAGACCCGTGCATTGGATTTTAGGAAAAATTATGATAATATAAAATCTGTATGTATAATATTACTCAATAAATCCATCTATCTGTCTATCTATCCTTTAGTCCGCAGTGAATTGGAAAAGCTTCAGATAGAAATTGGCCTATAAGGACTCTGCTTTAAGTTTCACTGAGACACATTTTAATTAATCGAACTTGTTTCTGTGAATACCAAATTCAATAAAAATGTTATATAAAACCTTTCTGAACCGAGTCATATGCCTTTCTGAAATCTTTGAATAACTGATGTACTATAGGCTATCTCAGCTACTATAAAAGTTAAATGATCAAAACTTTTCATGCTTAATATACATACATTACACTTTATAAAACACAATTCAGAATATTAAAATAACTAATAATCACCTGTAAATATACTATCAAATTTGCATATTATTTTAGAACCGAAAAGCATTTACATAATAAAATCTACAATTAATTAAATATCTGCGTGATTATTTTAAAGAAATATTCTAAAGACCTACATCAACAACATAGTCTAGAATCCTTCACCAATTCTTTTACGAAATATGTTTTTCCTAATCAAAAATTGTAGAAAATTGTATATTGCAGGTAACGATTAAGAAAAAAAAATTCTTCAAAGAATAGATCAAAGATCGTAGACTATAGACATGGACAAATTATTAGACTAAATTAATTATATGTGCAACAAAGCTGTATTTATCAGCAGAAATAATGAACAAAAATGTATTTTGCCCAGAAATAATTAACAGAAAATTGAGTCTGAAGGTTACTAATATTTTGTGAACATTCCCTTATACTTTATTAACACGTTGATTTTGTCAGGGATGCTGGAAACCAAAGTTTGACACTTTCTTCGAATATCAGCATCATTTAGCCAGATATCAGACAGTACTTAAATGAGTCCATGTTTTGTTGTAAGCCTCTTTTTTGTTCACTTTCTTCTACAGTATAGGTCACACATTTTCAATTTCGTTCATGTCTGGTCTTCTTGCAGGCCATGGAAGAACAGACTGTCGAATATCTTCTGCAGTATATTATTAAAACACCAGTAGTACCAATACAGCGAGACAGAATATACTTAACCATTGAAAAAATATACCAGAAGATGTAAACAATCATATTTAAACAATAGAGACTCTGTGAATTATACTGATAGTTGATATGATGAATTATATTGTTTTCGAGAAAAACGTTTTAGTCTAATAATTTGTCTACGTCTGTATGTTGTTGATGTAGGTCTTTAAAATATTCCAGTAAAGGAATCATGCAGATATTTAATTGTAGAATTTATTATGTGAATGCTTTACGGTTGCAAAAAAATTATTGTTATTAATTATACGTGGGTAAACTCACATAGCCAGAGGAGTTCGCTTTGTGAGCACCGGAATTTTTCTCATCTCCTGTCTGTTATAACCAGAGCTAGGAACTTTGTACCGATCGCTATCGCCCAATGCAGTACGTCCAGCCAGGTCCGAACATAGCTACAGTTACTCATATAAATAGGAACGTACAGTGGAAAGGAAAACAAACTCGTCAAGGCAATATTCCCGTTTTCGGAAACGAAAGACATATGGGGCATTCGTAAATGAACAGCTAGTTACATAATTATGTTTATGTACAACTACACAAATTGTTACATACATATAGATTGGCATTGATACAATTGCTCTTTACATATTTACATCTATAAAATATAACACAGGGTGTAACATTTACAGAAATGATGCAAAACAACAGGTTAATAATTTATTTATTTTATTTATTTATTTAACTAGTTAGCTAGCTAGTGAGTACAAATTAAAATTATAAAACAAAAATGTTTCTAGCCACTACCGTAAGAGCCAGGCTCGTGTACGGTGTGGTCTTAGCCAATAATATAATATAAAATTTACAAGAGTAGTTTACTAAATACAGTAAGTAACTTAATTCAAACCAATAAATAACACACAAGAATAAAAAAAGAAGAAGAGGAAGAATAAGAAGAAGAAGAAGAAAGAAGAAAAGAAAAAAACACATTTAATATAAATTGACAATCAGACAGAAGCCACTGATATTCAATGAAAACATGAATATAGTGAATATAGTCGACAGAAATAAAATATAAAAAATACACATATATTTTAATATTATATATAATGAATAATTTTATAAATTTCTTTTTTAAAAGCTTCAATTTTAAAATATTTCAAATTTGGAAAGTGGTTTGTAATTTTATTGTAAAGTCTTATATTATTAAGCCACTACCGTAAGAGCCAGGCTCGTATACGGTGTGGTCTTAGTCAATAATATAACATAAAATTTACAAGGACAGTTTACTAAATACAGTAAGTAACTTAATTCAAACCAATAAATAACACACAAGAGCAAAAAAGAAAGAGAAAAAGAGAGAAAAAACACATTTAATATAAATTGACAATCAGACGGAAGCCAGTGATATATTCAATAAAGACATGAATATAGTGAATATAGTCGACAGAAATAAAAGGTAAAAAAATACACATATTTGTATTACATATCATGAATAATTTTATAAATTTCTTTTTTAAAAGCTTCAATTTTAAAATATTTCAAATTTGGAAAGTGGTTTGTAATTTTATTATAAAGTCTTAGGGCGAAACTAGCACCATGTTTAAGAGCTGCACTTGCATGAAATTTAGACTCAATTAATGGGAAAGTAGACTTTTGTCTTCGAGTATGATATTCATGTCGATTAGATTTATGTTTTATTTTATTTCTGTGGTGGTAAGTTAGTAAACTACATTTATAAATTTCTTCAATAGTTAATATTTTAAAATCTGTATAAATTAAATTTGTTGGGTAATCCATATTTTTGGTCAGACAGATAATACATTTCGTAAATATCTTGAAACGACCAACAAGACTGCGCGAAGTGATGCTACTCCACTATAACTCCCGTCCGCACTCTTCTAATCTGACACAAAACTCTATCCAGGAGTTGGATTGGGAAGACATTCTGCACCCACCTTATTCATCTGATCTTGCGGCCTCAGATTTTCACCTTTTCCACTGTCTATCGAACAGCCTTCAAGGAACTTCCTACCCGGATGAAAATGCACACCGACTTCTTTAACTAAAAACCACGCGATCTCTACAGGCGTGGAATCGAAAAACTACTCCAGCGTTGGCAGACTGTTGTAAATAGTGAAGGAGAATATATTGATGATGATTAACTTATCTCTTATGTGTATCTGATGTTTAATAAACTTATGAAAAATCGCTACGGAATTATGCACTAACCTAATATTTATTCATCGCACAATTCCGACAATAGCACTGAGAAATATGTATATTTTTATAAGAAACTGTGTTACTGATTTAAATCTGAGGATGAACTTTATTACAGTGAATCCCCTCTAATTCAGACTTCACGATAATTGGGACAGCTCTTTATCTTTTCTTACATGAAACTCTTAGATATTTTTATTAGATATTTTCGGTGGGTTATTTATTTATTTTTTGTTTGCTTGTTTCTGTCTTTGTTTATCTGTTATCTTAATTAAATATTTATTTATTTACTTATTTATTTATTTGTTTATTTATTTTTATTTATTTATTTATTTATTATTCTAGTTGACTTATGATCATTAGTCCTTCTTTTCCACAAGATCAGACATTCTTGTTTGAGTTGGGGAGAACTTCGTAATTAACCCAACTAGGTAATTACTCCAACTGGGTATCGAACCCATGACCTAGCGCAATTCCGGATCTGCAGGCAAATTCTAACATTTTCTATTATGAACATTAAATTGACGTTATGAATGGCTTGCATAAATTTCAACATTATTTATGCTCGACCATGCCGAAATGTAGTAATTATACATCTGGTAGCAGATCTTCAATGCATGTCATTAAAGTACACCTATTCATTAAAGTTCAGGTTTTCGATTATTCTCGGATATGCAATCGAAAGATAACGAGGGAAACGTCACGGAGGCTGGAAATCCAGTACTGTCGCAGAAGGTTATGTTCTGTTACTATAATAATTAGCGTTAATTGTAAATAATATTCAAATAAATTCAATTTGTCATCTCGTTTTTCAATTATAAATCAATTGCCAGGTTATACCAAAATTAGTTCATGTTATTCTCTACATCAAGGTCAATGACATTATTGTTCCTCTGAAAAAATCAATACTTTCGCGTCTGTGCACATCTCACACGAGCTATGCACAAGGTCAGTTCCGATCTTGAGTCAGATACAAATAAAATTATACTTCTGAATAATTTCAAGTTAGAAATATGGTCGAGCATAAAAAGTCGTATGAAACTTGCCTATAATGGTAATTAAGACGCTCGTATGAAAATTATTAAACTCGCTTGCGCTCGTTTCACAAACAAACGTACTTGCGTGTTAATTACTATCATTATAGGCTCGTTACATAATGTACTATTATTGTACCAAATCATTAGTAAATTCTGTACTAACAGTTCACTTTCAGTGAAACACGAGCTACAGACGAAAGAAACTTTGGTAGTTCCACTAACTCCCCCATTCCAGACGTACACTTGTTTTTACCTTCTTCTACTCCCTTTGTCCCCGTTTGTTAGAGAAGGGATGGTGATTATTTGTTTTCTTAATTAAATATTTATTTTTTTATTTGTTGATTCATTATTGTAGTTGACTTATGATAATCAATTCTTCTCTTCCACAAGATCAGACATTTGTCTTTGAGTTGGGGAGAACTTCGTAATGAACCCAACCAGGTAATTACTCCAACTGGGTATCGAACCCACGCCCTAGCGCAATTCCGGGTCTGCAGGCAAATCCTAACATCTTTCATTAACAACATTAAATTCACGTTATGAATGACTTCTTTAAATTTCAACATTATTTATTGTGTCAGATCATTAGTAAATTCTGTATTAAATGTTCACTTTCAGTGAAACACGAGCTACAGACGAAAGAAACTTTGGTAGTTCCACGAACATCGTCTCCCCATTCCAGACGTATACTTGTTTTTACCTTCTCCTACTCCTTCAGTCCCCGTTTGTTACAGAAGGGGTGGTGAAACAGGTTTTGCTAGGAGACTTGTGTCTGTTATTGGATAAAATTCAGGCTCTCAACGACTGTCCACTGTCCACGTAGAGTCTCGTCCATTCGCACTTAATTTATGGAGTCGGGAGCGTTACGTTGTATTATTACTTACAATATATTTTTTTTACGTTTTCTGAGTTTTGTGGAAAGTGATTGTGCAATTACTAGATATTTTAATCCATTGGGAATAATTTCGTATGATGGTTGTTGCTGAATTCAGTGAGGGAGCTATGGAACGTGGATTATGAAGGACTACAGGTCACGCAGACAAGGTAAATGAAATGATTTTCGTTTTCTGTTACTATATTTCCTGAAATAATTGTCAGAATAATAAAATTTACTCGAAAATTACACCATTTGGCAAGGTTTTATAGTAATACAATTCTTGTAAAAGATTAAGGAAGAAATATGGCGATAAAAATGTAGGTATTTAGTATTCAGTATTTATTGCTACATAAATTACACAATAAATATATATTATTTACATAGCGCACACATGTTTGAGCAAGGTCGTGTTCGGGGGCGATATTAAATGGCTCATAAAAAAGATTCAACAAAATTACAAAACCAATATTAAAAACGAGGGATAATTATGAAGAGAAAAGCAGAGAATCAAGTCAAAAACAGAATATGAGTTGGAATGAATAAATATTATATTGAAATTAAGGAAAAGAAGAAAGGAGAAGGGCTACTAAATAATTTGCTTAACTTTTTCTTAAATTTATTAAATTCAAAATAACCTAGCTCAGGATTTATCATCAAAATAGAGTTGTGTAACTTTACTTATGAACATTTATAAATACCAAAATGGCTTTCAAGGACCTTTACAAGGCGCGACCTCGAACTTGTGTACCTTTCACGTTACACTTCTCTCTTTCTCGCTTATTGATTGATTGATTGATTCCACATAATAGTCATGGAAATATTGGGTATATGGTTTATGTATAGGTCTATATTTTATGACGAATTCAATTAGATTTTTCGTCTTTGTTTTGATGGCAAGGCAATTATAGACGACAAGTTTATTTTGCATAAATATGAAATTGCAAATGTTATAAACAATTTAAGAATTTCTTTTGCAAGCTCGAGGCATTCATGTATTGTTTTGATCCACAAGTTCACTCTGCGAAAAAGTATATTTTCAACATTCGATCAGAAGATACGTGCGCATTTCAATTTATTTTTCATTCACACACATATTTTTTTTCTTTTTTGGAATTCTAGCCAGGTGAACGGATTAAAAATGGATTCAGTATATCTGTGACTGTCTTTTTTTTTTAATTTCTTTTGTAAAATCCTAAGAAAGGATCTGTTGTTTAGAATTGTGCAAACTTAATTGCATGTTCACAAAAAAAGAACTCAGTATTTGTCGTATCATACGTAGGCTAGCTAAATTTTCCACGCATTCTTTCATGCATTGAAATGCATCATATTTCTTTTTGTCAAATGGTGTGGACCTAAAATCAAGTTTCTTTATAAATATGTTGATTTTATCCCTGGCTGTTACTATATGCATGATATGGAAAACAAGAGTCATTATATTGCTTTCTTCTCTTGACCTACCAGGATAGCATGTCACACATATCGTTCTAAACGGACAGTTGAATCTAATATTAGTCCGTTCACAGCGTCTCGTCAACAACAGTATCAACTTTCCCATGAGAATTATCAGCTGAACTGGCATGCAGTTTTTCATGGATCTCATACTTCGCTTCTCTAGGGCCTTGGCAATGGCTGATCTAACTCTGCAGTGTCTATTGTTGCGTAGAAGTTCACCCTTCCGGCAAAACTCCAGCATATGTTCCAAAGTTTCCGTCTCGCTACTGCCAGGAAGTCTGCAGCGGATAATGCTGAAGGTTGTCTCTGGAACAGATCGAATTGTCGATAGATTAAACGATATATTAATCGCATTGGCATATTCTCGAGATGAAAGATTCTCCTTTGTGGTTGTCTATGAATTGAATCTTGGGCATTCTTCATAGAGGGAAACTTCTTTGGTTTTAGGAGTCAGTAGGCACCATTCCTGAAATGCCTTCTGCCTGCCTATTGTTCTAAGCTTCTTGATATTAATATTCAATGGACGCATGCCATTAGAGATTTTAAGTTTATTTAATGCATATTCCTTTCTTTACTTCAATTTCCTCACATGATGGAGATTTTCATTCTCTATTTTTCAAAGTCGAGTACAAATATTAAAATGTTGCTGGCTGATTTTCCTTTCAGCACGTATGATGTCCAAACTTCTGAGTTTTTTTCGAGGCATATACTGTAGCATGGAATTAGGAGTGTCATATGGAAAGTGGAGTATCTCTTTAACTATTAATTAGCCTATATTATTTATTTATTTATTTATTTATATTTGTGTATAGCAGAAAAAAAACCCAATTACAATAGAAAATACAAAATTATAGTCACTTATATTATAAAAATGAAAAAAAAACACACAAATAAATAAGCCTACAGATAGAAATTCAACACGTAAATGTAAAAAAGAAATTCAACACGTAAATGCAAAATGAAAATTAGAAACTAACATTCATTCATTTATTGTATTCTGTCCAAGGGTAGGCCTTTCACTGCAAACCCAGCATTCTCCAGTCTTTCCTATTTTCTGCCTTGCTCTTAAGCCTTGGTTTTTAACAACCGCGAATGACGCGTGCGTGAGCGTGATATTACACACAGAAGTCAAATCTGTGTTTATTTAGGAGGCTGGATTTCAATAACCACGCTGCGTAATGCGACAGCGGGTTCCAGACTTTGCTTATGATATGGCGTTGTTAGCAGAAGAGGAGATGATTCTAAGGGATATGCTACTGGAGCTAAATGACACATGTGAGCAGTATAGGATGAAGATAAATGCAAATAAGACGAAGACCATGGTGTAGGAAGAAAAATAAAGAAGGTAAACTTCTGAATTCTAAATGAGGCAGTAGAGCAAGTGGACAGCTTCAAATACTTGGAGTGAACTATAAGCAGTAACATGAGTTCCTGCCAGGAAGTCAAAAGGAGGATAGCAATGGCAAAGGAAGCTTTTAATAGAAAAAGGAGCATTTTCTGGGGACTTCTGGAAAAAAGAACTAAGGAAGAGACTAGTGAAGTGCTTTGTGTGGAGTGTAGCATTATATGGGACGTAAATATGGACATTACGACGAAGTGAAAAGGAGCGACTAGAAGCATTTGAAATGTGGATATGGAGAAGAATGGAACATGTGAAATGGACAGACAGAATGAGAAACGAAGCTGATTTGGAAAGGTTGGGTAAAGAAAGAATAATGCTGAAACTGATCAGGAAGAGGAAAAAGAATTGGCTGGATCACTGGTTGAGAAGAAACTGCCTACTAAAGGATGCACTGGAAGGAGTGGTGAACGGAAGAAAAGTTCGGGGCAGAAAAAGATATCAAATAATAGACAACATTAAGATGGTTGATTCATACGTAGAGACAAAGAGGAAGGCAGAAAATAGGAAAGATTGAAAAATGCTGGGTTTGGAGTGGAAGACCTGCCCTTGAATGCCCACTATGAATAAATGAATTGAATGTATGTATGTATTTATTTACACTGCACAGTCGGTGGCAGTGGTATACACAATGTAAACAATACACAATACAATTATACAATACGCAATACAATTATTTACACAATACAATAAGAATACACAATACAATTTAAAGAATACACAATACAATTTAGAATACAATTTATAAGAATACACAATACAATTTAGAATACAGAATACAATTTATAAGAATACACAATACAATTTAGAATACACAATACAATTTGTAAGAATACACAATACAATTTAAGAATACACAATACAATTTATAAGAATAAACAATACAATTTAGAATACACAATACAATTTTTAAGAATACACAATACAATTTAGAATACACAATACAATTTTTAAGAATACACAATACAATTTAAGAATACACAATACAATTTATAAGAATGCACAATACAATTTAGAATACACAATACAATTTAGAATACACAATACAATTTTTAAGAATACACAATACAATTTAGAATACACAATACAATTTAGAATACACAATACAATTTAGAATACACAATACAATTTAGAATACACAATACAATTTTTAAGAATACACAATACAATTTAGAATACACAATACAATTTAAGAATACACAATACAATTTAGAATACACAATACAATTTAGAATACACAATACAATTTAGAATACACAATACAATTTATAAGAATACACAATACAATTTAGAATACACAATACAATTTAGAATAGACAATACAATTTTTAAGAATACGCAATACAATTTAGAATACACAATACAATTTTTAAGAATACACAATATAATTTAGAATACACAATACAATTTAGAATACACAATACAATTTTTAAGAATACACAATACAATTTAAGAATACACAATACAATTTATAAGAATACACAATACAAGTTAGAATACACAATACAATTTGTAAGAATAAACAATACAATTTATAAGAATACACAATACAATTTATAAGAATACACAATACAATTTAGAATACACAATACAATTTAGAATACACAATACAATTTTTAAGAATACACAATACAATTTAGAATACACAATACAATTTAGAATACACAATACAATTTAAGAATACACAATACAATTTAGAATACACAATACAATTTAGAATACACAATAAAATTTTTAAGAATACACAATACAATTTTTAAGGATACACAATACAATTTAGAATACACAATACAATTTAGAATACACAATACAATTTAAAAATACACAATACAATTTATAAGAATACACAATACAATTTAGAATACGCAATACAATTTATAAGAATACACACTATAATTCAGAATACACAATACAATTTATAAGAATACACAATAGAATTTAAGAATACGCAATACAATTTAGAATACACAACACAATTAAAAGAATACACAATACAATTTAAATAATACGCAATACAATTTAGAATACAGAATACAATTTATAAGAATACACAATACAATTTAGAATACACAATACAATTTAAAAATACACAATACAATTTATAAGAAAACACAATACAATTTAGAATACGCAATACAATTTATAAGAATACACAATACAATTTAGAATACACAATACAATTTATAAGAATACACAATACAATTTAGAATACACAATACAATTTATAAGAATACACAATACAATTTAAGAATACGCAATACAATTTAGAATACACAACACAATTAAAATAATACACAATACAATTTAAAGAATACACAATACAATTTAGAATACACAATACAATTTATAAGAATACACAATACAATTTAAGAATACACAATACAATTTAGAATACACAATACAATTTAAAGAATACACAATACAATTTATGAATACACAATACAATTTAAATACACAATACAATGATGATGATGATGAAATTATTTTTTGTAGTAAAATGTGTGTTACGTAGAAAACTTTCACTCATTCCTTGCTTGAGGGATTTCTCCTTTAAAAGTAAATATAGATTAAGTAGATTTATGGATGTAATTAATGAGCATCCCATGTTCTGTGGATATTTTATTGGAAAGCAAGCTCCAGCAAAGTGTAGAAGCCTGCTATCCCTCTTCGATATAACAGCCACTTCACTTTAACTCAACAACACTCAATAAAAAATTATAACAAAAAACAAGACAAAAGAGGCCAGGAAAAACACACAACTATATGGCAAGCATCCATATCTGCTTCCAGTCTTATACACACATCCATTAGCTTCCAATACAAGGATAACGGAGGGTGTAATTTATACAGGACGTGGGAAAAACATACATGTGATATATTTCTTGCACAAAAAAAAAAAAAAATGTGAAAGCAAAACTTATTTTTAGAGTTGTATGACACTTTGATATATTAGTCCATATAATTGGAAGATACATAACGGGAATTTTTGCTCACAATCCCGTACATCTGGAAGTAAGTATAGGCAGATTTTCTTGCAGAGACCAATGAAGTGTAAGGATCCGTTGAATTTGAACCAGGCAGAGCCATATCGGGCATCGCAATATTATCGTATTAAAAAATGTGCTGTAGATTTCGTAAATCTGGACTTGTCTTGAAATTAATTTTTAGCCTGAGAATCCTGCGAAAGCCTGGAATTAAAAGAAAAATTAGAATACTGAATGACGCTAAAGCTATTTAATTTTAAGTGTATTGTAAAACTAAGAAATAAGGGAGAAAGCTTGAGCTTACCTGGACTACTTACTTACATATCATATCATACAATGTCGGTATTTACCAAAGACTCTAGTTTACCCTATACCTATAACAAAGGTAATATGGTGGTGTATTCACTCATAAATTTAAAGCTATAGATCTCACAACTCAAGTAGTTTCAAAAAAAAAAAAACCTACGTCACTGGAAGAAGAGCGCAGTGAACAAAATCTATGTTACTAGTGGCTTGTGCAGCAAATGATGCAAACTAAGTTCATTAGACGTTCAAATAAATATTTTTCAGATTTATTTTCAATGAAGAATACCAGACATTCGGAAAGTTATTTGTGCTTCCATAATAATGAAATTCTCTCGATCCAATACTGAAGAGAACCACGCATATAAATATCTACACCACACCGCCATTAAATATACGAAAAAGACCCAACCCCACTTGATTAATAACTATAAAAAGATTTGATTTTTAATAATATTATTATCTTACTAAGTTTTATAGCTTTCAGTAACGTATAGCATATATACTATATAGCCGCCACTCAGTAAAATATAGAAATCAAAATCTAATTTGTTATTCTCTACATCTATTTATATAACCCCAAAACGTTTCACTTTCACATCATCAATATAGCATTAATATGTATAATTAATGAAAAATAGTCACATCATGGCATTAACTACAATAATATTTCATTTCTAATGGTAATAATGTCATCAAACCACCTCAAGTTTTGTAGTTTTTAATATCCAATACACAGCTGTACCCAGAAAATTACACACCACAGAATCGAACCTGCAAATTATTTTTGGTAAGTTAAGTTTTTAATAACCAATTTAATTTGAGCTCTAAATATGTCAGCATTCTTGGAGATCATGGCCTTCGTGTAATATTTTTGACTGTAGTGTGTAAGTTTTGTTTTATTCTGAAATGCAATTAGCTATTTCTCAAAACTGACGACAGATGGATTTTGGGAAATAGGAAAATTATATTGAAAAATTGACATTTCACTGAAAACTACTATTTTTCTGAAAAAACTTTGAGTTCCAAGCTTCAAAATGAGGGGTCATTTATTAAAATCCGTTCAGCCGTTTTCCCGTAATTTCCATTACCAGTTCAAATTATATATATATATATATATACATGGTATTTCAAAAATACGGGGCATAATTTCAGGTATGTATTTCCCACATGTAGACAATCAAAATAGTTCATTACAACATGTGTCCGGAAATGCTTTATTTCCGAGTTATGGCCTTCACAACATTGAAATTCACCGGAACGTTTTTCTTTCCGCAGGTCGTTGCCGTCAAAGGAGACATTAAGAGGGCACTCTGACAGTTCATTCCGAGGCGAAGGTTACATTCAGTGTTGTGTAGGCGTTAGACTGTGCGACATGTATTCAAATCAAGAGCTGGCAGAGATACACTTCATGTACGGTAAGGCGGACGGCAATGCTGCGCTAGCTCGTCGTTTGTACCAGGAGAGTATCCACAGCGACAATGTCCAGATCGGAAGAAATTTGTATGTCTCCATTACCGTCTGTGCGAGTATGGAAAATTTAACTCTCCTGGTTTGGGAAGGGGAGGACCAAGATCTACAACTCCAGAAGTACAGGAGGAGATTCTGGAGGCTGTGAACATGACTCCTTCTATCAGCACACGAAGGGTAGCGTTGCAAGTCAATGTTCCTCATACGACTTTCTGGTGCCTGATTTGGAATCCCTTCGGAATCGAATTGTGGCATGTTCTGAGGACATACGCAATACTTCTGGAGTTTGGGATCGTGTTCGCAGGTCAATGAGACATCGATGTGAGGTCTGTATTCAAGCAGGAGGTGGACATTTTGAACATCCTCTGTAATGACAACGACCTGCCGAAAGAAAAACGTTCCGGTGAATTTCAATGTTGTGAAGGCCATAACTCGGAAATGAAGCATTTCCGGACACATGTTGTAATGAACTATTTTGATTGTCTTCATGTGGGAAATACATACCTGAAATTATGCCCCGTATTTATGAAACACCCTGTATATATATAATACAACTTCTGTCATTTATAATATACCATCAGACTTACATTTGTACCGATCCTAATTTCGTGATAAATTTAAAATATCACGAAATTAGCCGAGTTTCTCCTATTTGCCTGTCACGAATTCCATCACGATCTGACTTGAATAGAACCTGGGCCTCTGGATAGAAGGCCAGTCCGCTAGCACTTGAGCCACAGACGCGTCACATACACATACGCACACAGACATGCACACGCACACACGTACATGCAAAACCCGCGCGCGTGCACGATGATGATTATCTCATAGAATAGAGTGTCTTTACTTTTTCTGGGAATCAAACCAAAAAGTAAATTACTTTACAAGGCAAGCAGGGCAGGGCCTTCGTGTCGCCGCTGCCATAAAGGAACAGGCTTGCAGTTGCCGGCCACTTGAAGGAAAGTTGTTAGCGAATGTCTTCCTGTTCGTTAGCTGAAGTCCCAGGCGGGCGGTAATTCATTCCGCTGCTCATTCATCACATGCGATCCCCCTTCACAGGGGAGAAATAAAACTTGAGTTATGTGCAAGAATAATTTCGACCCCGCAAAACCGCAAAACAAAACTTCTCTGCAACACACATTACAATAATACTAAACTCGGCAGTCCTTGTGAAGGCGAACCTTATGAACTTTGACCTTTCTAATAAAGACAGAGATAACTTTTGCGAGAAATTTCTTGTCATAAATATGCATTCTTGAGACACAAGCAGTGGCGGAGCGTCCTATATGTTCAATGGTTCAGAGAACCCCCAGGAAAAGCAAGGAAAAACAATTTTATTGTTTTAATAAATTTATTTATAATTTACACTCCCATTTTTTGTTTCTTGCTCATCTTTAATAATAATAATAATAATAATAATAATAATAATAATAATAATAATAATAATAATAATAATAATGGCTTTATTTAACCTGGCAGAGTTAAGGCCGTAAGGCCTTCTCTCACACTCAACCAGGATTTAAAATTTGCTCACATAGTTGAACATAAAACTGTATCGGAATTAAGTAATTACATACTGATACAATTTAGGTACATAATGAGACCAAAGAGGTAGTTACATAAAAATTTACCTCATAAAATAAAAATAAACATAGTGGAATACATATTAATGTTGTTAGAATCAAATACGAATCACATAAAAACAGAAGCCGATAATTTAATAAAAAAAATGTACACAGTAAAAATAAAAATAAACACATTAGTATACATATTAGTATTAGATTACAATTAAGTAAGATTTACATAATTAAAGCAGAAAGCGACAATTGAATAAAATGTTCACAAAAATAGATTAATAATAAAAAACAACACAGTGGGATACCTATTGGCGTTAAGTGATAAATAAACACGATTTAGATAATAAAAATAAGAAACAAAAATAAATAAAAATAAATACAGTGGAACACATTCCATTAAATAGTTGCAACCCGTAAGGTCTGGCCACTCATCATAAGATATTTTTCTAATTTACATTTAAAGGAAATTAAAGTTCGGCAGCCCTTGACTTCAGGCGGCAGAGAATTCCAGTGACGAGAAGTAGCAACAGTGAAAGATGAAGAATAAAGAGATGATGTGTGGAGTGGTATTTCTAGCGTGTTATCATATTGTGACCGAGTATTTAAGTTATGATACCGAGAAAGACTGTGTAATCGGACAGATAAGTAGGAGGGAGTAGAGGTGTGCAAAATTCGGTATAAGAGAGAAAGGGAATGTAACTTTCTCCTCTCATTTAACCTGAGCCACAATAATTTATCGAAAGAAGGCGAAATGTGATCGTAGTAGCGGACATTAGAAATGAAACGAACACACGGATTTAGTAAGATTAGTTGCGGATCTCATGTATTTTTTGTCATATGAAAACCTATGATTCGCAGAGATCGAATAGGGTAAAGGTTGGTAAATTATGATATGAGGAAAATTGTGATATGTATAATTTCGAGGGAAAAATTGTTCCGGTGCCGGGTATCGAACCCAGGACCTTTGGTTAAACTTACCAACGCTCTACCAACTGAACTACCCTCAAAGTGGGCTGACAACCGTCAAGCAACCAACATTGAGTGCAACTAACTCTGTGTGACTTTAATTGTGGTTTTCTGTAGAGGTCTGTGGATATAGAGGGAAAAATTGGATTGGTGTCTGGTAGAGTTCCCGGGTAGCCCAATTGGTAGAGTGTTGGTACGCTTAGCGGAAGGTCCCTGGTTCCGTAACAATTTTACTCTCGAAATTATTCAAATCAACTTTACAGGGAGTTATATCTGAAAGCTTGATTTGCAAAATTGTGATAGTTCTTTTTGAGAATTTATTACAATTTTACTGTGCGAGAGGAAGATCGGTTTTTTGCGTCAATGTATTAAGGGAATGTTCGTGGACAAGTTTTTGCACAAAACCGATACTTCTCTCGCTCAGTAAAATTGTAATAAATTCTCAAAAAGAACTATCACAATATTACTCGTATCACAATATTACCAACCTTTACTCTACATGCTTACGAGGTTCAATTTCTCCTCTCAACCTCGCCAAGTCAGTTTCTCGACTTGCGTGCTGGACGAAAGGTAAGGTTGAGGGGGGGGGGATGCTGCAGGGGAAACGTGTATACGCTCGTATAAAGACCAGCGCAGTGCCTTAGCGCAGCTGTCGAGTGACGTAATAGTCAGCGTAATGAGAGAATTGCTTCGAATTTTGGGAAGGAGAATTATCAGTAAGAATTTGTTAATCCCACGAAGTACAGATTTAACACCATGCGATTTCCATATATGGGGAAGCACTTAAAAATTAGATTTATGCGAAAAACCCGCATACAATAAATTAGCTTAAAGACTTTACAGAATGAATCAAAAGTGATTATTTGAAGCTTTCCTATAACAGATTTCTTTATTTTCGTAATGGCATTATCGAAAGAGGAAAGAATTGATACCATTCTTTATTCTGGTGCGTTAAGCCACAGAAATGTTACAGCAGGCTGGACGAACAGTCTTTTGAACATTGGATTGGTCGACGTGGACCAGTATAATGGCCGGTCAGGTCTCCAGATTTGACACGCCTTGATTTTTTTTCTTTTGGGATTACATAAAGAGCTTGGTATATGAAGAGAAAATTGAGAATGTGGAACATTTAAAGAACCGTATCATTGAAGCCTGTACTAAAGTCACCCCGGAAATGCTTCAAAATGTTCTCTCCACATTCTCAATTTTCTCTTCATATATATATATATATATATATATATATATATATATATATATATAATATATGTATCTCACTGTATTTTAAGTAATTAGTTACAGTGTAAGGAATAACTCAATGCACTGGCAATGGGACTTTTATCTTCATTTTAAAGAGTGTCAACTAATTACAGGAAATGACCCATCACGTTGTTGGTCAAACATGCTTTCCATCATTTTGTAGTCCGATGACTAGTAGGAAGATAGTCACATTTTGGTTATAGGGAAGGAGATTGGAACAAATTAGTAGTGTGTGCTGGCTGGCGTTATCGACGTGTGCGCCTGAGAGCATTGATAAAATCTTTGTGTATAATCTCGCACCGGATTCGTGCTGGCTCACATGAATGCCGCTATGCCATACCTTCAATAAGAATGTGACGCGCTGGCTGTGGCTGATGCCATCAAGTGCCTTGTCAATGCATCAAAACGCAGAAGTTTTTCGACTTATTTCATTTTGAATTCTCTTTTCTTTTACTACTCCGTCTTAATCTTTTTATTGTTCAGGTCTTGTTGTTCTGCTCTTCTTGTTATTGTTGTGCTCTTCGTGTTATCGTTCTGCTCTTTTTATTGTTCAGTTCATGTTGTTCTGCTCTTCTTGTTATTGTTCTGCTCTTCGTGTTATTGTTCTGCTCTTTTTATTGTTCAGTTCTTGTTGTTCTGCTATTCTTGTTATTGTTCTGCTCTTCGTGTTATTGTTCTGCTCTTTTTATTGTTCAGTTATTGTTGTTCTGCTCTTCTTGTTATTGTTCTCCTCTTCGTGTTATTGTTCTGCTCTTTTTATTGTTCAGTTCTTGTTGTTCTGCTCTTCTTGTTATTGTTCTTCTCTTCGTGTTATTGTTCTGCTCTTTTTATTGTTCAGTTCTTGTTCTGCTCTTCTTGTTATTGTTCTGCTCTTTTTATTGTTCAGTTCTTGTTGTTCTGCTCTTCTTGTTATTGTTCTGCTCTTCGTGTTATTGTTCTGCTCTTTTTATTGTTCAGTTCTTGTTGTTCTCCTCTTCGTGTTATTGTTCTGTTCTTTTTATTGTTCAGTTCTTGTTGTTCTGCTCTTCTTGTTATTGTTCTTCTCTTCGTGTTATTGTTCTGCTCTTTTTATTGTTCAGTTCTTGTTGTTCTGCTCTTCTTGTTATTTTTCTGCTCTTCGTGTTATTGTTCTGCTCTTTTTATTGTTCAGTTCATGTTGTTCTGCTCTTCTTGTTATTGTTCTGCTCTTCGTGTTATTGTTCTGCTCTTTTTATTGTTCAGTTCTTGTTGTTCTGCTATTCTTGTTATTGTTCTGCTCTTCGTGTTATTGTTCTGCTCTTTTTATTGTTCAGTTCTTGTTGTTCTGCTCTTCTTGTTATTGTTCTGCTCTTTTTATTGTTCAGTTCTTGTTGTTCTGCTCTTCTTGTTATTCTGCTCTTTTTATTGTTCAGTTCTTGTTGTTCTGCTCTTCTTATTATTGTTCTGCTCGTTTTATTGTTCAGTTCTTGTTGTTCTGCTCTTCTTGTTATTGTTCTGCTCTTCGTGTTATTGTTCTGCTCTTTTTATTGTTCAGTTCTTGTTGTTCTGCTCTTCTTGTTATTGTTCTGCTCTTCGTGTTATTGTTCTGCTCTTTTTATAGTTCAGTTCCTGTTGTTCTGCTCTTCGTGTTATTGTTCTGCTCTTCTTATTATTCAATTCTTGTTGTTGTTCTGCTCTTATTATTGTTCGTTATTTGTGTTCTTGTCCTACTGTTCTTGTTATTGTTTAGCTATTGCTATTATTCAGTTCTTCTTGTTGTTCTATTCTTGTAATTCTGCTCTTGTTCTGCTCTTGTTATTCTGCTCTTGTTCTGCGCTTCTTATTATGCTCTTGTTCTGCTCTTCTTGTTACTCTGCTCTTGTTCTGCTCTTCTTGTTATTGTGCTCTTGTTCTGCTCTTCTTGTTATCTTGTTCTGCTCTTCTTGTTGCTCTACTCCTGTTTTGCTCTTCTTGTTATTTTGCTCTTGTTCTGCTCTTCTTGTTATTCTGCTCTTGTTCTGCTCTTGTTATTTTGCTCTTGTTCTGCTCATCTTGCTATTCTGCTCTTCTTGTTATTCTGCTCTTGTTATTCTGCTCTTGTTCTGCTCTTCTTGTTATTCTGCTCTTGTTATTCTGCTCTTGTTCTGCTCTTCTTGTCATTCTTCTCTTGTTCTGCTCTTCTCGTTATTCTGCTATTGTTCTTCTCTTGTTATTCTGCTCTTGTTCTGCTCTTCTAGTTATTCTGCTCTTGTTCTGCTCTTGTTATTCTGCTCTTGTTCTGCTCATCTTGCTATTCTGCTCTTGTTCTGCTCTTCTTGTTATTCTGCTCTTGTTTTGCTCTTCTTGTTATTCTGCTCTTGTTCTGCTCTTGTTCTACTCTTCTTGTTATTCTGCTCTTGTTATTCTGCTCTTCTTGTTATTTTGCTCTTGTTCTGCTCTTCTTGTTATTATGCTCTTGTTCTGCTCTTCTTGTTATTCTGCTCGTGTTCTGCTCTTCTTGTTATTCTGCTCTTGTTCTGCTCTTCTTGTTATTTTGCTCTTGTTCTGCTCTTCTTGTTATTTTGCTCTTGTTCTGCTCTTCCTGTTATTCTGTTCTTGTTCTGCTCTTCTTGTTATTATTCTGTTATTCTCGTTGTTCTGCTCTAATTTTTGTATTGCCTCTTGTATTATTCTGTTTTTGTTATTATTTTACTTTATTATTCTGGCAGTCTTGTTATTGTTCTGTTCTTATTGTTCTGTTCTTATTGTTCTTTGTATTGCCTCTTGTATTATTCTGTTTTTGTTATTATTTTACTTTATTATTCTGGCAGTCTTGTTATTGTTCTGTTCTTATTGTTCTGTTCTTATTGTTCTTTGTATTGCCTCTTGTATTATTCTGTTTTTGTTATTATTTTACTTTATTATTCTGGCAGTCTTGTTATTGTTCTGTTCTTATTGTTCTGTTCTTATTGTTCTTTGTATTGCCTCTTGTATTATTCTGTTTTTTGTTATTATTTTACTTTATTATTCTGGCAGTCTTGTTATTGTTCTGTTCTTATTGTTTTTGACAGTATTTTTGATCCTCGTATTGTTTTTTGTTCGATATTGGCTCTTGCTGTTCCTGATTCGTATTCTTTCAGTTATTTTTCGCTCATCTTTGTATTTAGTTTTCTCTTGATATTCTTCTGCCCTCGTCACTAGTTATTGTTCTTACTCGTATTGATTTTTCTTCCTGTTACACTGGTTCTTTAATTTTTATCATCCTTCTTATCGTTCTTACTGTTATTCTTATTATTTTTATTTTACATAATTTTCTTATTATTTTATAGTTATTTTATTATGGGTATTGCTGTCTGATTTTGTTGTTACTATTTGATCAGTTTTACTTATTATTGTTATTATTATTATTATTATTATTATTATTATTATTATTATTATTATTATTATTATTATTATTATTATTGTACTTTATCATGGACTCTATATTTACATCGGAATCAGTTTCTCTTTTCTGCCTCTTATTGTCGGTTTACTGACTCTACATTTTAATTTATCTGACATTACACGCGATATCATATCAGCTAAAAAAAAATACCTTTCACGATTTATGAATGTCAAATCTTAGAGTAACTTGATGAATATTCATATTGTATTTTCTCTCGTTTTTCATTTTCAACTTTGACAATTTTATGTCACATTATCCTGCATTACTATTCAGAGGTAACTATATGAAAGACGAAGGCTGCGCCATTTCTATGATAGTTGTTTTGTTTTTATTGTTGTCTTAAATGATAAAGGACGTCAGAATATATTTCGATCGCTCGTGCAGACTTTTCATGTTTAAGTTTCTTGTCGTTCTTACCTTTTATTTTTTTCTATCATAGTATATTTTTAACTCATCTACTATCCTTGTCTAAAGATCTAAAAAGTTACTGACATAAGAGTTTTGACTAAGCATACTTAAACTTCGTTGACAGGAATGTTTAAATTACACACGAGATTAATTTTAAATCCATCAGCAAGTATAATATCAGGTAGATGGGGCCGTATACGTCGCCTTTGAATTAAAATCACATCTTGGACTCCTTCCAACTGCTGTCACTTCTTTTTGTTTCTAGCATATCGAGTGCACTCGGTCTTTGTGGCCATGAATTCAGTGACAGGATAAATCACAAAAGGTACGTCGGTGCTCCAGCCTCTTTGAAGCTGACAAGCTTACAGTGACAGCCACATTCTCAGCGTTCGCGTCATCGCGTTATATTTACGACAAACAGTCTTTCTTGCATCGTATTATGACAGAAAGACAAAATAAAGTATATACTGCAGTTAAATACCGTCCCAATTTTAAGGAGAGAGGATAGTGCCATTTGAAATTCGTTTTAAGTTTATTCACTTTTTCATTTTTGTGTAAAAAATTCGATATTGTTTTTTGGAATAAAATTGGAGCCCAAACTTCGGAAAAAAGAAGACTACCAGGATACAGAAATCCACTAAAATGGAGATATCTGAGCCATTTTTAAAGATGGATTCAACATTTCTACGACACTTTACATCTAAAGCACGTTCTTTAAAACAACTGGAGCACAATTTTGATATTGGCTTACATAATTTTTAACACTGATTAACTTTTTAACTTCTTTATAGTACGATGAAAGAGCAGAGGAACGGAGAAAAATTCTCTCCGGCACCGGGATTTGAACCCGGGTTTTCAGCTCTACGTGCTGATGCTTTATCCACTAAGCCACACCGGATTCCCATCCCGATGGCGGATCGAATCCTCTCGGTTTAAGTTCCACCTCTTGGGTTCCCTCTAGTGGCCTGCCCTCTGCACTAGATGTCTATGAACGTAGGACTAATGTTCACACATGTGCGGAGGTGCACTCATATGAGTGACTGGTTGGCCGGGATCCGACGGAATAAGCGCCGTCTTAAATCACGAAGTGATTTACGCATGTCATATATATTATTTTAATGTACCGAAGTACATATGATGTTTTTTCATGCAGATATTCTGCGTCATCGTACGACGAAAGAGTAGTGGAACGGAGAAAAATTATCTCCGGCACCGGGATTTGAACGCGTGTTTTCAGCTCTACGTACTGATGCTTTATCCACTAAGTCACACCGGATTCCCATCCCGATAGCGGATCGAATCCTCTCAGTTTAAGTTCCACCTCTTAGGTTCCCTCCGGTGGCCGCCCTCTGCACTACGTCATAGATGTCTATGAACGTAGGACTAATGTCCACACATGTGCGGAGGTGCACTCATATGAGTGACTGGTTGGCCGGGATCCGACGGATTTTTAGGAAATTACCTGGATGACTAGTTTCGAAGTGTTGTCCTTCATTGTCCAAAGCCTAGTGAAGATTCCGCGCTATCTTCTGGTTTCCTGTTTTTGTGGGGTGTGTTCATGATTGTGTCGAAAAGGGTGTGTGTTTTGAAATTGAGTTGAGTGTTTAGAATGTGCTGGAGGTGTGCTTTTGTATGTTTGTAAATGTCATACATTTTTAGAGTGTCAAGTTTACAAACATACAAAACATAAGAAACATAAAACATAACGTTAAATAAAGCGTTATTTTTTTTTTTACTTGAGATTGTACACTTGATCTCAAACATACGAATAATAATAAGGGCCTAGTAATTAAATAAAGATTGGGGAACGGTTTATTATACACTGAAAGGTAGAGATGATGTTTCAAATAGCCTACTTGATTGTTTATACATATATACGAGTGTCAAACAAGATAAAAGTTCAGTCTGGTATAAACAACTGTGATGATGTAACCCTGAAGAGAATACATAAATTTCACACTCAGTAATGGATACAGGGAGTATTCGGTTACCCCAAAAGAAATGTTAAGACACATGATTGTCAGAAAGCAATATATTTTATTTTGGCGATTTTTAAATAATAATAATAATAATAATAATAATAATAATAATAATAATAATAATACTAATAATAATAATATAGGCTAATAATAATAATAATAATTTATTTATTTTATTTATATTTATTTATTTATTTACAATAATAATAATAATAATAATAATAATAATAATAATAATATAGGCTAACAATAACAATAATAATAATAACAATATAGGTTAACAATAATAATAATAATAATATAGGCTAACAATAATAATAGTAATAATCACAATAATAATATAGGCTAACAATAATAATAATAATAATATAGGCTAACAATAATAATAATAATAATAATAATAATAATAATAATAATAATTTATTTTAATTTCTTCCTGTAACCACTACAGGTTGCCGTCGACAAAGAGTACCATGATACAATAGAGTAAAAGCCTTGAGGCTTAGTGATAAATTGTTGTTAGAGTGAAAAAGAAACAATTTGAATTATATTGAAACACATGATGTTAAACGAAGTAACGTCAAGGAGATGCGAATTAGTCATGGTCCATATGTATGATGCCTGAAAATAGCTATTGAGCCTTTGAGTGCTGCAATTGTTAGATCTCTTAAAATACTTTTATGCAGGCCAAAAGATTTACAGAAGTCGACTAACAATAATAGGCTAACAATAATAATAATAATAATATAGGCTAACAATAATAATAATAATTTATTTATTTATTTAGAATATTAACGTGCAAAAACAACAACACAAGGCCAATTACAGTTTAGCACGATACAAAACAGAACAAAACAACAAATGATGATGAGAATGAATGATAGAAAATGGCAATGAGATGAAATACAAACAATATAATAGTCTACATCAATCATTGATAATAATAATAATAATATAGGCTAACAATAATAATAATAATAATAATAATAATAATAATAATAATAATAATAATAATAGCCTTTATTGCCAGAACAAAGATATATTGCTTTTTTATATAAAAACAATCTAGCACCCCCAGAAAGAGTAAGTTACATACTCGTGCTCAGGGGGCATTCCACATAATGTAAAGAAATGTTTTAAATAACAGAGTAAAAAATATTTGTTTGATGATATCATTTTACAGTTATGTTTCCTTATAGGCCTACATATGGTACACTCATACAATCGATTATCTTGACATACAGGTCTGTTATATTTGGAACACACAATTTTTGTTTTTCTGTCTTTCGCTCTTGGCAGGGGTGGCATCTGACAATCCTGTTGATTTTCTTCTGCAGTTTAGCTTATTCTCATCCACTTCAATATGTAATATTCCTTGAATATTTGAACGAAGATTTTTAGGCAACGTTAATATTTGAATGAAGATTTGTAAGCAAGGTTAGAGTAAGAAATAATAGAGTACGATTGTTTAGTCCTGACAGTCGCCGGCAATGTGCGTCTGTGTCAGGAAAATTCATTAAGTTACGCCAAGGGATGCTCAGGTTAGTCAGTCGCTTGCAATCAGAGCGATCGGATGTCACGCGTCCGGTAGAGCGGTATGTTTCTAATACAGTTAAGCTGTACTTCATTCCTTTACCGACCGCTCGCCCTTATCTCTACTCCGGAACTCTCCACACTAATCCTATTATTTCCCCTCTTTCGCATCGCCGACCTGTCAGGACTAAATAGATCGGTCTATACATACATAGTTGGATATAGGAGTAACTGATGACCCCAACATACCTGATTCTCAGTAGAACTAGAATGAAATCACACGATACCACTAGCAACAATCTCAGCATAACCTAAAATGAGTATACACGAAGTATCGGATTTCCCAACATTAAAACGATAAAACAGTATAAAAATGAGAAAAATTGTATGCGGTAACAAGTTACCCCTGTAACCACTCCAGGGCTGTCTGCTTGACGTTCGAGAGTTGACCATTCCCGATGTCTTGAACGTTCACGTGATTTACTCACAAGCACTCAATGACTTGGGCAGTATTGTCGTGCTGGTTTTCGGCTTTGCAGGCGCTGTTAGTCTTCCTTTCTCGATCATTGTTGAACTCTAGTTCTCAATCTCCATTTCATTTAAAAGTACAATTTATATTATTATTTACTATTATTATTATTATTATTATTAGTGGTGGTGGTAGTAGTTTTGAATTATTATTATTATTATTATTATTATTATTATTATTATTATTATTATTATTATTATTATTATTATTATTACAGACGTGTACAAATTATTAGCAAAGTTGACGATTTTTGTGGTAAAATTTTACAGAATTGAGTTTTCAATTTAGACTACAGTTGACATTTTTACATATTTCTGAGTACCGTACTACAATCATAAAAATGTCAACAGTAGTCTAAATTAAAGATTGTAGTACTCAGAAATGTGTAAAAATGTCAACTGTAGTCTAAATTGAAAAGTCAAATTTTGTAAAAAAAAAAATATATATATATAAAAAAATTGTCAATTTTGCTAATAATTTGTCCACGTCTGTATTATTATTATTATTATTATTATTATTATTATTATTATTATTATTATTATTATTATTATTTCATAAACGTTGAATCCTTAATGATGATTATGTAGGAATTGTGGATTTCATTGCCACTATGTGAAATAAGAAGAGAGTAACATTTCATAAAAGGCGGTGTAATCCCCTGGAATGTAATATGAAACTTACATTCATTTTGGGACGCAGATAGAGTTCAGTTCATTTGCATCTCTTCCTTGTGAGTGAACACGGTTCGAAGGAGCAGATAAATCCCGACCCACTTTTTATCTCCTCGCTGGATGGGAGTTAGAGGGTCGGCTTGACGCTTCGACAGTAACCGCTGCTGGGATGGGGAGGGGGTAGCGTCGGATCATAGATTTGGAGGCTGTGAGAACAAAAATGAAAAGTCTCAGCTGAGCAAAAATCAGCAATCTATTGTGCCATGGGCACTTCTTACGTTGAATGTTAAGGTTGAATCTTTCGCAGCATCTGTGTATTTTGTGGTGGACAAAAAAGTTTGAGAAACTTCATTTAATTTGGAAACTAATTAAATATTGTATTTATCGAAAAGTCAGTGATTAAAAACTTTGTACAAGTTCACTCTGTTGTATGATTTCTGGGAGAAGCATCGGAAACCCGTACTACACCCAAGAGTTCACTCCAGCCAATTTTTATTATTGCGGATGATAGATGAAATGAGAGGGAGGTGGAGAGTGTTGGTGCAATGATAGAGGGAAACGGGAGTACCCCGAGAAAAATACTCTACAATGTCTGCTTTGTCCACCACAAATTCCATCGCGACCTTGCCGGGGATTGAACTCGGGCCGCGTGGATAGAAGACCAGCGCTGTAGCCACAGGGGCTGCTGGTGAAAGTGGACTACATAGGATATTTTGAGAGATGAATTCGGGAGGGGACTTATACATAAATGTCTGATAGACCTATTATTGTGGTCGTCGGTGAACTGCTTTTGAGATATTCATACAAATAAAAGCGAACAGAGGTAACACTGCAACACGTGTTCACGTAACAGTAGGGGAGAGTCGGGTAGTATCGGACATGGGGTAGTATCGGACAGTGCGTTTCTTTCATCTACCACCATATGGTAGTACCTGAATGACATGGTTACGTTTCTCTATGCGACATCACAGAAACGTAACCATGTCAATCAGGTACTATCATCGTGTGGTAGATGAAAGAAACTCACTGTCCGTTATTACCCGATGTCCAATGCTACCCGACTCTCCCCTGAGGGTTGAGTCGCGAAATGTATAATTTTCGAAAAAATAAAGACATGCCAATAAGCACATTGTTCAAGCCATATACTGTGTTATTTTGATACAGTATTTCTATACCTTAGGCTATAGTCATTTTAGAACGGCATACTGAAGTTACTGTAGTTAGAGCTTATATTTGTCTTAATGATTTTTAATCTTTATTAATCATTCGCAGTAATAAATTTTATTAATTTATGGGAATTTAATTTGGTAATTTTGACACTTATTATTTTTGGAGAAAAATTCGCTCCGGCGCCGGGGATCGAACCCGGGTCCTTGTTTCTACATACCAAGCGCTCTGACCACTGAGCTACGCCGAATTCAATCCACGGCACCGGATCGAATTCTCTCCTTCGATGTTTCCCTTTGTAGCCTGACACCAAGTTAGGCATATATGTTGACGTGTATCCAATGTCAACTGCCATTATACTAGGAGCGCACTCAGCTGAGTGATTTGTTGGCCGGGAATCCGCAGTTATTATGCACTGCTAACTGAGAGAATATTATAGATATATTAATTTGTCATACAGAATTTATCTGTTTTATTGACACTTAATATTTTTGGAGAAAAATTCGCTCTGATGCCGGGGATCGAACCCGGGTCCTTGTTTCTACATACCAAGCGCTCTGACCACTGAGCTACGCCGAATTCAATCCACAGCACGTTTGAGATGGGCAAGGTATGAGTGAATGCAGAAATGCATATAGAGTGTAAGTTGGGAAAAACAACTTTGGGAAAGCCGAAACGTGTATGTGTATGTATTTATTCACACTGCAGTGGGTATATACCCGGTGGCAGTGGTAAATAATTACACTCAATAATGACAATAATAAACTTATTAATTAAAAATACAATCAATAATAATACTAATAATTAATACTAACAATAATTAATAATAATAATAATAATAATAATAATAATAATAACAACAACAGGGAATATACTAAATTAAATTAAACGATCACTTAAAATAACATTTGAAATAAATCTAATTTGTATCTTAAAAGTAAGATCGAACTAAAACTCACGAGTATATGTTCATATCTGCACAAGTACCTTTCAAATTACACTCATTTCGCTGTCAACTCACTCACTGCACTGGAACTACGACACATTTCATTGATTCTATCCTGATTTCACTAACACTTCAAAAACATTTCACTGTTCAAATACTGTACTATGCACTGCCACTATAAACTATAAAGCTTCACTGACAGGAACACGTTTCACTTACACAGCACACTTCACTGACACGACATACTTCTTCACTGATACAACACACTTCACTGACACAACATAATTCTTCACTGATACAACACTTCAATAACAACATATCATTTACACCATTTAAATACTGTGTATAATTACCGTCTATTAGTAAGGTCCTTAAGCCTATTTTTAAATACATTTTTGGTTGTTGGTAAAGCCTTTAGTAAGTCTGCAGGTAAAGCATTCCAGTCCCTGATAGTACGATTGAGAAAAGAAAACTTTCCAGTGTCCGTCCTCTGCCTTCTTTCCCTCAAGATAGGAGGATAATATAAAAATGGATTTAAGGGAGGTGAGATATGATGGTAGGGATTGGATTAATCTTGCTCAGGATAGGGACCGATGGCGGGCTTATGTGAGGGTGGCAATGAACCTCCAGGTTCTCTAAAAGCCATCACATTATGTACATCTCTTTTCCAAACTTATGGAACATATTTCATTGCACTTGAAGCGGAAATCGAACCGAGTCCTGTAAATCTATGCTGCCCCTTAAAATACACAAAGGACACCCCTGTCATATTTTTTACGTATATTTTAATCAATTTCTGTTGAGCCGATGTCTGAGAGACGCCAACAGAACTGGAACTGCTGTTCATACAACGGCTTGTACACACAAGGTCGTCGGAGGAGAGAGTATTACTTTGATGTGTCACGTAAAAAAAGGCTACATCGTCCGGGTCTTCAGAAGACTCCCTGTTGTGTTATACGTCTTCATTACCATGCCACATTCCGGTATACAATGGACGACCCTCCGGTTTTTGTCGTTTCTTGTCCGGGGTAGGAGTCTGTGATAGTTGGCTTCTAGATACACGAGATTAATGCATGCTTCTGCCGATGAAGGGATGGAGAGATGACTTGCAACTGCATGACAGCCTTCCCCCACCCAATTGTGCAGTATTTAATAGCCTTCCCCTCGTGTTTCTTTACTAAAAAGCAAGATCTGCCTATTGCAGAGGGCTGTAATTCGTTTCCAAGTTATCCTGTGTATAAATAATGCAGTTCATGACGACATGCGAATTCAGAATCATTATCACCAACACCACCATAATAATAATACTTACTTACTTACTTACTTACTGGCTTTTAAGGAACCCGGAGGTTCATTGCCGCCCTCACATAAGCCCGACATTGGTCCCTATCCTGAGCAAAATTAATCCAGTCTCTACCATCATATCCCACCTCCCTCAAATCCATTTTAATAGTATCTTCCCATCTACGTCTCGGCCTCCCCAAAGGTCTTTTTCACTCCGGTCTCCCAACTAACACTCTATATGCATTTCTGGATTCGCCCATACGTGCTACATGCCCTGCTCACCTCAAACGTCTGGATTTAATGTTCGTAATTATGTCAGGTGAAGAATACAATGCGTGCAGCTCTGCGTTGTGTAACTTTCTCCATTCTCTTGTAACTTCATCCCTCTTAGACCCAAATATTTTCCTAAGCACCTTATTCTCAAACACCCTTAACCTATGTTCCTTTCTCAAAGTAAGAGTCCAAGTTTCACAACCATAAAGAACAACCGGTAATATAGGCCTAACAGTTTTATAAATTCTAATTTTCAGATCTTTTGACAGCAGACTAGATGATAAAAGCCTCTCAACCAAATAATAACAGGCATTTCCCATATTTATTCTGTGTTTAATTTCCTCCCGAGTATCATTTATATTTGTTACTGTTGCTCCCAGGTATTTGAATTTTCCCACCTCTTCAAAAGAAAAATTTCCAATTTTTATATTTACATTTCGTACAATATTCTGGTCACGAGTCATAATCATATACTTTGTCTTTTCGGGATTTACTTCTAAACCGATCGCTTTACTTGCTTCCAGTAAAAAACCGTGT